>NC_134323.1:1822611-2126380 GCF_964195595.1 Calonectris borealis
GGCCTCCAAGCACACCGTTGCTTTCTATTAAAAAAAGGGAAAAAACCTCTTCTCTTACAATATTGCAGTGTTCTGGGTGAGTAGTGCCTGTTGTCCCAAACACAGCACTGAACTGTGGGGTGCAGGTACCACCACCACCGTGATGGACACTTCGAAGCCGTACATCTACATCCCGGTGCATTTTGTGCCGGCCAGGGAGCACTGCGTGCATTTCTCTGTCTGCTGCAAGGTTGCTCCCTGTGAATATGGTTTTAGATGAACCGGGGGTCCAGCACCCTTATTGCCCCATCCGTAGAGGGAGGTCCATGAGAAACCAGAGGAGGAGAGTGCTTGGGAAGCCCGGGCCATGCCCACAGGGAAGACATCTTGCAGTTTTCTTTCTGTTTATTTCCTTACTGCCCTGCTGTAAACATCTATAGCTGAATTTTCCAAAGCCGAGGGCAGTGGGGCACCTTGCTGCAGCTGATGGCCAGCGGGAACCGGGCGCTGCGGTCCTTCAGGGGCTGTTGAGGAGCACTGCCCTACGCTTGAGAAAGACGACTTTGGTGTTGGGGTTTTGATCAATCGGTTTTGCAGTGGTGTTCTTCAGGCTCCCAGCAGTATCCCCAAGCCCTGTGGCTGCCGCGGTGGGATTTGAGCAATCCTGGCTTCCTCTGGCCTTGAGCCTTCACGCAAACCTGGGAAGCCAGGAGAGAGAAAGCAGCTTCCCTTGGCGCGCGCTCCAAAAGAGAGAGTGGAGGGGGAATAGCCTTCTCCTAAGGGTGAACGTCCCTTGGGTTGGGCAAAACTGGGTTAATGAAGTGGGTCTGTTGAAGGAGGGTAAAATACAGGTTGTGTAAGCTCCCGCATAGTTGCTGTTTCCAGACACTGTAGCTTAGATTTAGGAAAATTAAGCCTTGATGTTTTTTACCCTCATGTCTTTAGTCCTTCCTTTTCCTGCACCTCACAAGAGACCACGCTCCGTGGTTTCCATCCGAAGTTAGCATTTGGTTTGTCTTACAGGCTGGCAAATGCTCACGCTGGAGGATTGAACCCAGTAAAGGAGTGATCCCCCCCGAGACCGAGGTGTCTGTGACTGTTGTAGCAAACTTGGATGATACTGAGAAATTCAAGGACGAGGTGAACCTGTTCATAGAGAACAGCCATACCTCCGTCATCCCTGTCCAGGCTGTCGGCGTCGGCACCACGATTGTCACCGACAAACCCTTTGCTCCGGAGCTCAACTTGGGACCCCACTTCAGGTAGGGTATCTCTCAGCTTCCACTCCTCCCGTGGGCTCAGCAAGGAGGAGTTTTGCTGTAGTCCTTCAGGCTAGTTCTCCTTCAGTGCTCAAGGTCCTGGCTCTGTTGCGCTGAAGCCATAGGAATTCCTTTAGAAACATTTTATGGCCATTTGAAAGGCGTTAGATACCCTCAAAAGCCACCAAAATGGAAACCAGTTGCTTAATCGTCACTGAATTGCCCTTAGTTACAATACATTTATTTCCTCACTTTATCAAATAAAGATTTGGAGGAAAACAGCAGGTCCCGGAAGCCTCCGGCTGAAAAACGCTGCATTACAAGTATAAACATATTTCCCTCTGCAATAACGTTGCTTGCTTTTCCCCTCACTGTGGAGTATCATCTCGCAACAGCAGAAAACCTTGGCGGTAGCTTGTTAGCAACTCCTCGACTAAATTAATGGTGCTGTTTTATTTCCCCTCTGCCCTGGAGTCCTGGAGGAGCGGCAGAATGTCTTTGCCCTGTCTCGTTCCTCAGCTCACTTGTCTTCCCCGTTTCCCCTGCCGGGCTGCTCTTTATGAGATGTACTCACTCTTCCCTCGTTTCTCCTGCCTGCTTTCCTCGCCGTCTCCTCCGTCAACGCCGCAGCAGCATCCCGAGGCACGGGCAAGCGAGGGTGGCTGCGGGACCAGCTCTGGCAGGGAGAGGAGGAGAAGTCTGCTTGAGGTTGGGCAGGATAAATTGAGAGTCTTAATTGAAAGAGCTTAGCTCAGAGGAGGGGATTCGCTGATCCTAACGCGGGTGTCTCAAACCAGGCGTGTTCTTATAAATGGGAGAAAAATAAGCCTTTTCAAAGTGCTGTTTGCCTTGTGTTGGAGACCTCTTGGGACGAGAAGAATAGTCTTCTCGAGGTGCCTGTTCCTTTCCCTGGCTGCAAAGAGGGTCCACAGTCCTCCGATACCTAAATTTTGGAGTAGAAAGAGCAGATTAATCCTACCTTAAGCATTTGAGATAGATTTTGGGGGTTTAAATATGCCCCTACAAGCCATCCACCTAAGCAGGGACATAGCAGGGAGGTTGGTGCTTGTCCAGTGGGCCACAGCGCAGGGGACATCATCAGCGTGGTTCATGTCACCGTCCTCTGCCCCCCTGCCCGTCTTCACCTGCAGGCTGTTTGGAGTCGTTGCCGTTGCTGTCGGCTGCAGAGCAGCCACCGAGTGAGCTGAGGTGGGACCCAGGTGACATCTCAGATGAGTTGGGCTTTCCCAGAGCCCCAAATCCTGCGTCTGCCCAGAGCTGCTCCAAGCTTTCAGCTGTTGCTGTCCGCAGCCTAAACCATTTCGTACTAAACTTGTGTACATCATTTTTTAGCAGTCTGTTTCAAGGACTAGTTTGTCCTATACTGTCACTTCTGTAGTTAGCTGCTCACAGCAGACATGCATTTTGTAAGCCGCATGTTCTGTCCCTTTCAAGAAGACAGTAACTGTTCCAGGAACGATCCATTTCCTGATCACGCTCAGATTTATAGAGGGTAAAATAATTACTCCAGACTAGCCTGCAGTTAGTGTTTCTTTACGTGAAGGAATCAATTTCCATTGAATATTCATTTTGGTTTATATCTAGCTCTAGTTATTCATCTCTTTGTCGCTCCATTCCCTCAGCAGCTAGACCTGGTCTTGCTGCTGTGTTCGTAGCAGGGAAACTTCTCTTGATCCTATGTTCTCAGTGCATTTATCTTCCTAAAACACAAAGCCAGCTGCACTGTTCAGGCCGAAGGGTGATATGTTGGGGGCGATGAGGGTTGTTGGATGCTCCCTAAGGGATGAGGGGGATAACATGGGTGCCAGGGCAGGGGCACCACCAGCGAGGCAAGTGGTGCCCAGATCACCGGATGAGTTTATACCCTGCAGCTCCCCAGTGGCATCTTCAGAGTAAAGCCATCTGAGGCAGCAGCTCCCACGGGGAAGGTGAAACGGCGGCGAAGCTGCTCCTCCATCTGCTCGCAGCCAGGACGGGGCCAGCTTAGCGTCTGACCCAGTGAGACCTGCAGGAAGCACCTTGGAAAAACGCCCTGATTATTGAGCACCAAAGGCTGGTGATGCTCTGCCTGCAGCGACTGAGATGATGGTTGTATTGGGTCTGGCCGAGGTGGAGTTAATTTTCCCCGCAGCAGCCCTCATGGTGCTGTACTTCACATGGGTAGCTAGAAAGGCGTTGATAACACACCGGGGTTTTGGCCACTGCTGAGCAGAGGTTCTCTCCCACATTCCCCCCTCACCAGGAGCCTGGGGGTGGGCAAGATCTTGGGAGGGGACACAGCCAGGACAGCTGACCCAACCTGACCAAAGGGATATTCCGTACCTTGTGGCGTCTGCTCAGCAATAAAAGCTAAGAGAAAGGAGGAGGAGGCGGGGGCATTCGTTATTGTGACATTTGTCTTCTGGAGCAACCGCTATGCGTACTGAAGCCCTACTTCCCGGGAAGTAGAGAATAAATCTTTTGCTTTCCTCTGCTTCCATGTGCATCCTTTTGTTTTTGCTTTATTAAACTGCCTTTATCTTGGCCCACAGGGTTTTTTCCATCTTATTTTCTCCCTTCCCTCCTGTCCTGCTGAGGAGGGGAGTGATAGAGCGGCTTGGTGGGCACCTGGCATCCAGCCAAGGTCAACCCACCACAATGTTCTTCATGAAGCTTTGCCTTGCTGTACGCAAACAGACCAGCTGCTGGATGGTGATAAACTTAGGGGCAACCAAGGTCTGGCTCTTGCTGTAGCTTTGAGCTAGGGCAGCCTTTTCGGAGGTGGTTTTATTGCTGAGTGTGCAGTCAGGTAACGCCATCAGGTTGCTGAAGCTGGGAGATGGCAGCTCCCATGGTATTTTCCATCTCTGCTTCTCTTCTAGCCTGGATCCCTGCTGTTACCGCTTCAAGATAACGAACAAAGGACGGCGCACCCATCAGCTCTATTGGACCACGGAAGGTTTTGCCCCATTTCGCCAGCGTGATCATCTCCCTGCCATCAGTAACACCAAGGGCAAAGATCCCTCCCAGAACCCCAAACCTGCCTGCCCTGTGTTTAAGCTTCGACCACTGAGGATGGAGCTGATGCCGGGCAAGACTATGGAGATGATGCTGGAAGGTTCCTCCAGCACTCCACAGGTGAGGTCTGAGCCTTTCCCATCAGATCACCTCCGCTGGGACTTCTTTTGCAGCCCCTCGACGTTTGCCTGAGCAAACGAGCAAGAGCTTTCAAGAAACTGTTTTAACGCCACAAGTTGCCATGGCAGCATCGGTGGCTTTCCTTGCTGGCCACCATCAGTTGCTAAGGCTTTTTCGTGTTTCTATAGCTACCATAAGCCCGACTTGCTGATACCAAAATACGGGCTGAAGGAAATATTGCTACTTCAGGGGCAAACGGCAGGTTACGAGGTGTCGTGTGCTGAGGCAGAAAGGAAGGGCAGAGAAAATAAGTTACGCTTAGCCTAGGAGCACAGGCAGAAAGTAAATAAAAAAAATGCAAAGTAATATATCTGGGGGAAGCAGTGAGTAAAATAAAACGCCTGTGAAGGGAGGGAGTGTCTGGGAGCAGCATCATTCTTCCTCTGTAGACAAACACGGGCAGAGGGCTTGTCTAGCACCGAGTCCTGGAGGAGAAAAACGAACACTGTGTCAGCTCTAATGATCCGAGTGACGTTCTCCATGTGGGAAACTGTTCCCAGGGATCATTATAATTGACAGCTTGACTTTTGTCAATATTTCCATAACAGCTCGCCCCAGGCTCTCAGCCAGCCCCGGTGTCCCAAGGGCAGCCAGGTCTTGCAGCACCCTTGGATGGCAGCTCAGAGGGGAAGGTTTCAGCAGGGTCACTGGGTGCTCTCCTCCCTGGACCCTTCTTCCCAGGGGAAATCCAATTCTGGAGGGAAGCTGCCAGCTAACCCTGGTGTGCATTCCCTGGCTCCAGGACCACTGGGCACAGATGTTTAAGCGAACATGGAATAAATCTGCATTAAGCTCCTGCTGATACTAGTGCTTTGAAAGGTGTTTTAAAGGGTTGCCTTAGTGGTAGCTTGAGCAAGGCTTGATTACTGACCTGCGACGGGACTGTCCCTGTGCGGTTCTGAGCCCAAAGGTTTTGCTGAAGAGGGGAAAAAGGTACCAGAAAGGAAATCCAGGGTGATCTTGCCTGGAAAGCCAAAAGGGGATCTGCGTGCTCAGCTGTGGCTCCCTGGCTCCTGCCAAGACCCTGGGAGCCGGCTTTCCACCTTCCTTGGGTCTTGAGAACTTAATACTCTTCAGGTTGGCCAGAAACCCAACTGCCCGCAGTGCACGTGCAACACAGATGATTTTGAAGGCTGTAGGCTCCGAGGAGGAGCTGGGTTTGTGGTGGTGTACCCGAGGGAAGGGTGAGAAATGAAGGGAGGAGTTTGGGGAAGTGAAACCATGAGAAATCAGGAAAAAGTCTTGAATGTAAGAGCATCTAGCTTAAGCAGAGGGTTTTCATGTGAAGTGCGAGACGTCTCTTTCCTGGGGAGATTGCTTTTAAAACCAGCTCTAGGAGGGCACAGTACATCCCAGGAACGAGTGGTGCCCTCTTTCCCAGAGGCAGGCTGGCTATTTGGGCTTTTCCATGGCTCCTTTCCACTAAGCTGCCAAGGGAGGTTTTGCTGGCATTGGCCTTTCTATCACCCGTTTCCCTCAATATAATTATATACTTCTTTAATCGGTTCCCACAGCTTTCTGTAAGCATTATGCACATCGAAACATTAATCATTTGGGGCAGTAATTGTTATAATTGTAGACAGCACATGACTCACAAGTGCCTTTTGTGGGTGTTAGGGTGTAGCGGTCTGGACATTGAGTGCAGAAGCAATAGGATGCAGCCTAAAAAGAAAGGGGGCTACTGAGGAGAGCAGTGACTGTAACTTTATGGCAGCGATACCTGCTGATGGTTGATGGCCAAGATCCCATGGCACGATTTCTATCCAGGCTATCGAAATCCTTTACGTCCACGGTCGGGCGGCTAGCAAATGCAGGGTGTTTTCTGGATGCCCTGCTAGCAGCCGCCGGGTGACGTGCGACTCTTGCACGCAGGTCGTGAAGGAGCGGCTGCTGTGTCACGCCGTCGTGGGGAGCAAGGCAGGGAAGGCACAGATAATGCAAGTGGATATCACGTGCGAGTTCGTTGCTCCCGTTCTGCAAATGTCCTCCAGAGAAATCATTTTCCGGGTGGAGAAGGTAAGTCTCTGGATTGCATCCTGGTATTTAATAGCGTGGCTGATGACTGAAAGCCCATGGCGGGGGTGTTTGTGTTCAAAGGAAGAAGTTAAGCAGCTTCTCCGAGTCCATGGGGCGTTGGCTATTGATTTGAGCGGGACCAAGCTTGTGCCATTAACGCCGAGATCATTATTTCGCTCCTCTGGGGTTGGGGACAAGTCTCGCCAGCTCTGTTCTGCCTTTCTTGATGTGGAGACAGAATTGAGCCGAGGGCACAAGGGTGAGAGAGATGTGTGGGACCCAGGAGAACAGCGTGGGCTTTGCCCAGCCACCTCGTGTGCCAGGGCTGCAGGTGGGAGAGCATCGCTGCAGCTGAGCGATGCTAAACCCCCTCCTCGCCCTTCCTGAGGCGCTTTGTAAAGTAAGTGAGGATGTTTTTAGAGATGGGACTGGTTTTTAACTTCACCGAAGTAAAACTGATATTACAGCTGCTCTGCCGAGGGGGATCATGGCCTCTTCTAGAGAGATACCAGTTTCTGTACTCAGTATAAAGAGAGGTTTTTGAGGATCCTCCAAGGCACGGTGAAGCCTGAACACCGATCCTCTAGGGAAGCTGAGAAAAACTGAGATTACTGTCAACTCCTCAGGCTGATGAGGAAAAAACATTATCTCTTGTCTCTCTTTGCCTTCTCTGCTGCTGGTATGGATGCTAGCTCTTTGCACTTCCCCAAGCCTTGCCTCCTTCAAAGGACCCGCAGACGTCCTTCAGCTGCCGTAATGATAACACCGACGCAAAGCAGGTGCCCTTTAGTCTCTGGATCCTGACTCCTGCATTGTCTTTCCCTCTCCTGTGAGCTGTCTGAAAAAGAGAAGATATTTCATTATTTAGTTTCTGTGTTTTCAGGTCTCTTCTCTGGTTCCCAGGCATCCAGAGAAGCACAAAATCCTGTGAGCAGGCAGTTCAGATTTAATTAGAAGCTTTTCAGCTACCCCTGATGTCTGCCTGTGGTCTGCTTGATGCCACGCGCTCCGATTTATCGAGTGCTACGACACTGCAGCTGTTGGATATCAATACACCCAGAACTAGTTTCCCAAACACTGTCTGGTTTATATAAACCATGCAGGAAGCCCAGAGCAATGCATAAACAGGAAGAAATAGCTTAGGCTGAGCTTAGCTTTGAGCCTACAGGCACCTCGTCGCTGTAGCAGGGGCAGCAGGAGACGCATTGCAGCCGGACTGTTGAGGTTTCTAGCTGGCTGTAAATGTTCAAAGCTAGCCTTAGGCTACTGCGGGCTCTCCACTACGGGCCAAATCCTGCTTGCTTTTCTCCTCTGACTAGCATCACTGCTTGTGAGGCTACTAGAGCCGATAAGGTTGTAAGAAATTACTGTATGTGAGTGAAAACCATCTTGTGCCATTCTGCCCAAGAGAGGATACAAAATTGGAGACGAATGGTCTGGGCTCACTTTCTGGTTTTGATCTTGTTCAAGCAGCTGCCTCCTCTCGGGGTCCTATTCCCTCATCTCTACGTGAGACTCTTTCCCTATCCCCCGGGGGATGCTGTGGTTTCTAAACATGAAAAGCATCTGATATACTTAGAGGAAAAACCTTCTAGAAGGATAGAAACTAATAAAAATAGTAAATAGAGATGTATGCACTTCTGGGCTTGAAAAATTTGAAATGCATCGGAAGAGGAAGGAGGTCCATGGCCACTTCAGGTTGGTTTTTTTCCCTTGTCTCCTGTTTCTGTAGCAACCCAGTGATGTCCTAACTCTTCAGTACAAGCCTCTTTCTTTAAAAAACATCTCCTCCCTGCCACTCAGCATTGTCCTGGCCTTAGAGCAACCCTTCCTAATCTGCGATGCGGCCCGGCAGCCCCTCCCCGCAGACGTTCAGGTGAGCAGCCATGGACCTTCCTGCTGGTGGGGTTTGGAGAGGGAGGAGCGGGGTGGTGTGTTTCTGTGGGAAGTCCTCTAGTAGATAAGTTGATTCTTTAGAGTCAGCAATAGACTGGCCGGAACTAAATCAGCTTCGAAACGAGTTGCTAAAGGAAATGAAATATCTGAATTGGAGAAATACGTCCTGGCTCTGAGACACGAGGAGAGGGGAGCAGGCAACTAGGTCTGGGCAAGCCATGTAGTGAAGGTGTCTCCTGGGAGCCATCCCAGCTCTCCGGCAGCCATCCCCAGATAACCTCAGGAGCAGCTTGCTCCCTTCAAGGGCAGCCCTGCTTTCAGGGAGGCTGCGGGTGCTCCTCCAGCCGCGGCCTGGCACCTGCCCCGTTGTCGGTGGAAGGCATCGGATATGGACTTCGCTAAACGTGTCGTAGGCACGGCCACCGCTTCTGTGCCGGGCCGGTGACCAGCACCCGCATGGGTGAGGCTGCGATGCCCGTTGCACTCGTGCTGTGAGGATAAAGGAGTTCCTCTGGAGTCGGGGCAAAAGGCCTTGGCTTGCCAGAGTGCTGATTTGGTTATGTATTTAGCATATAGCTTTTGTGGGTCAGAATTCATTAGCACAATATTTATTTCCCTCTTGTATCGATGCAGAGCAGACGTGAGCCTGAGACAGTCTCAGACAAGAGTTGTGGTGCTTGTGGTCAGGTGCACGCTGTGAGGCAAACGAAGGATGAACTGAGAAGGCCACATTGGGGTCACGCTTTGAATATTTACACGTTTCACGCTGCCGGACCTTGGGACTTCATCACACTGGTGGTTAATACTCTTCATCTCCTTGCAGCCCATGAAGCTGGAGATAGGGGAGGAACTTCATCTCTCCATCAGATTTAACCCTGCTTATGAAGAGGATTTGAATATCCGGGTAGCAGAGAAGGCTCTGAAGATACAGTTTCTCGAGCATCCTCATGAGGAGCAGGTCACCGTTCGGGGAGAAGTTTACTTTCCGAATCTCCGTCTCCAGACCATGGCCCTGGACTTTGGCTGCCTCTTGAATGACACCGAAGATGTGCGTTACGTCGAGATGACCAACTGCAGCCCGCTTCTTGCGCGGTACCACTGGTCGTTCCTGACAGACAGCCACACGCACCAGATGAGGTACGTGCGCCTTTGCCCTCTCCTTTAAAGCTCTTCTCCTTCCTGGTGTCCTGTTTATATTTTGCAAAGACCAAGGCTGTTTGCCTGGGATGTGACAAATCGCCTTCAACTTTCCCTTGTGGAAATAACACCTACCAGCCGTGGTCAGGCTAGATGCTCAGGGAATAGGTGATCTCCACCAGTTTGACGCTGGGAAGGAGGCAATGTTCTCCAGCCAAGCTGGGACTGTAAGATGCTACCAACAGTTTTTGCGTAGCCCATAACCTGCAATCCTGCTTTATCTCTGGAGCTACAAAGCCATGCTTAGGCACTTGGACAAGCAGATCTATAACGTGACCTCTTTTCCTTCCCTGCCAAGCCTGTTTGTTGTCATCTCAGACTAAGAACCTACACAGGCACTGCCGCCAGAACGATGTGCTGCTGTCCCAGTCTCTTGCTGTTGCTTCGCTGTAGCCCCCGTACTGGTTCCCCTGGGAAGGAAAGCTGCTTTCTCAGACCTTGGCGGCCTGAGGCAAACACCACCTTGGTGAAGTGAGTTTTCACCTGTTAAACTGCCCGTCCCATGCACGGAACAGCTATTTAGCGTTGTACAGCGAAACGGCAGGTTCTGCTGTGGGTACAGGTGTCGGTGTCGGTGGGAGGACCTGTCTGAACATCCCCGGGGAGCAGGGCCGTCCAGCGCTGGTCTGTGGTTTCCAAGCCCAAGAGCAATCTTGCAGTCGTGCTGGAGCACATCAATAAACACATTTCTAGCAGTTCCTCCCTCTGTGGCCTCTCTGCATAGTACAAAAGTTTAGTCTGGGCAGTTTTAATTACAGTAGCAAATGGTTTTTCCATAATGCCCTAGGAAACCGAGCGAAGTTAACCATCGCGTATTGAAGTGCTGCTATTACAAATAATAGAGCTCATCAATAAACAGTTTTGTTTAGAGAATTGGGATCTGGCTGAGAGGAGACGACCTATCGGGAACTGGAAATGAGCTACGGCTATGAGGAGGTCTTGTTGGAGAAGACCTGGGCGCAGGGGTAGCCCAGTCACGGCTGGGTCTTACAGAGTAAAGAGTCTTTAGTGGGGCCCTTCTTGATGCGTGGCACCCTCAGGACAGACCCTAAAACGCAGAGGAAAGTCTGCAAAAGCAGGTGAAGGGAGGTGGGCAGGGAAAGGGGAGCAGGGCTGTAAGCGCTTCTTGGAGGGCCCTGTCATCTCTTGGTAAATTAGATTAAGGTTTAATTACAAGCTAAAGGGAAAATCCAATTTTGATGATAGAACAATGCATATATTTTATAATAACGGAGAAACAAGCACATTACAGCGAAGCCTGTGTGGAATTAATTTCCTCTGGGGCCACTTGTTGGCCCGTTGCCTGTTTATCTTTACTCTTATTTTTTTTAGAACCAATTTAGGTTTTTGGAAGCATGGATGCTGAATCAGTTTTCAGCTTCTAATTACCCCATCTCCACCTAAATTGGCTTTGCTGGACCTGAGCCTGCAGGTGCTCGTCCTTCCAGCAGACGCCGAGTCACCCATCTCTGCTGAGTCGGTGACGGTTGAGGGTCCTGAGCATCTGGCAGGAGGTGGCAGCCTCTGCTCCAAAGGGTTTGGCGTAGCCCCTTTGCGGGCTCGTTAGCACTGTGGACGTTACGACAGCTCTCTTTGCTGCTCTGCATGTTAATTAAGCAGTAATGTACTCTCTCCGGGTCCCTCAGCAGACACCATGTGATCCTCGGTGGCAGAGCTGGAAATGAAGAGAGTCTCCAAGCTATTAACACCTCAAATTGCTCATTAAGAGCCCGGCAGAAGGGCAGCGTGTCAGATATTATTTCTGGTCCACATTAAGCACTGTTGGTATTCTAAATTATCAGATCAAACTAACTCAGTCTGACATCGAGGGAATCAAACATCAGGTCTCATGAAGGTGAGATCAATGGAATTTAACCATCCATATTTCTAGCCTTGCTGGAGCCCATCATCAGAGACTCCCAGCATCAATCAGACACACACATTTATTTTGGCTAGGAGAGAAAAATGTTGTTTCTTTGCCTGGACAAGACTCTGTGTGCTTAGATCTTTTTTTCTTCTAATTGTTCAACCTGTTTTTTCCTCCTTATTCTTTAGTCACGGCTGCTACTTTGAGCAGAGCAATCACGTAAGTCACACAGTCCAACCGTTGCTGTGTGGTTGGACATGCCCAACTCAAGCCAACCCATGCCCCTTCTCTGACACTGCTGAGCCATGAATTTCTCGTGGTTCCTCCTCTTCTAGACCTGTGTGGTTAGAGACAGACTGAGAATAGTCTCTCCTCGCCCCTTGGACCTTTGGTAGGTCAAAGCTGAGTTAAGCCTTTGCACCACGAGGTTTTCTGCAGCGTTGGAATGGATCTCCGGAATCATCCAGCAGAAGATAGTAGATATGGAGCCAAATTCCAACATTTCATCATGTTTCTTACCTTAAAGGTTTCTTCGGCGAGGATTGGTTTGTCTTCCTTTTGAAGGGCAGTATCCAGCTCCTCAGCTTTGTTTGGGATTCCTGTCAAAAGGAAGACATTAAATCCAAAGGATATACAAGGATTTTCTTAGAGACCTGTGACAAAGGCTGCCAAAGGCTCGTCCCCAAACGTAGCTGTTCTCGAGAGTTTTCATCTTTTATCAAGGACGCATGACTTATTTACTTTGAGCATTGCTGTTCCTGCATCACCTCTTTGTCCCCTTCGTGCGAGACGTGTTCCCTCCTTGGGATAGAGCTAACGCACGCTGAGCGGTCTCCGTGTGCCAGGATGGATCAGCAGGGAGCTGCGCGCCTCCGCGGCACACGTCACGCCCCTCTGTCCGTTGATCTGACATCCCTGGAGAGTGGGAACTTCTTGGCTACAAATCCAGCGTAATGAATTGCCAATAGATTCTCTGGGGAAAGGGTTTGTTGAGCTAAACATGTAGAAAATGACTCTTTCCTCTCCAGCCAGGCTTTTCGAAGTCAATTTGTTTTGAACAAACCAGGAGTTATTCTCCTCCCGGGTGGGTCTTCCTCTAGCATTAGTAATTTCTCTCTCTCTCCTTCCGTGTCTCCTGGCAGGCTGCGCTGCGGGGACCCGGCGAGCCAGGTCCCAGCCTTGTTACTGACAAAAAAAAAACCCAATTCTGTGTTATATTTGATGGGGTTTTTGCTTTGTTGTTTTTATAACAAGGAAGAAATGGAAAATGCAGACAGTGAAAAACAGTGCAAGGCAAAAATCTGACAGCAGTGCTCTGTCAGCCACCGGAGCGGAGAGGTAGCAACATCAGCAGCGAGAATATACATCAGAAATGCATACATCCACCGTGGCCCTGATGCTGGCCAGTCTCAGACGAGTGACAGTAGAGCATACCCCTTCTAGGTTTTGGGCTTTGGTAGCCCCGTGGGTGCTACTTTTCCTGCTTAAATCCCGTGGGTGACTTAGAAAAGGAGGGCTGAGCCGTGATGGGAGTGTGGTGCTGAGCGCGTCCTTCAGCTGCCCGTGGTTTGGCAGCAGCGGTTTGGTCGCTGTAACAGAGACGTGGCCTCTTATTTCTTGGAGATGGAGTCTTTTGGAGGAAGGGCTGGGTGCCGGGCAGGTTCACCTCTGGGGTGGGGGTCTGGGTGCCGTGAGCGGCTTGTGGAGAGGCTCTGCGTGTGGATGGAGACACTGGGGAGCTGAAGCAAGGGAGACTTTAGGAAATTTGCCACCTGCTCCCACCCAGACAGGATGAAAAGTAAATACAGTGAGTGCCAAGGAGGGCTTTGGAGCCAGGACTAAGCGAGCGTACGTTGTTACCAAGTCTATATTAGAGACGTAAACCGGGATGTTTTGTGGGGGTCGGTGATGCTTTATCAGGATGAAGGTTGGGGGGTGATGCTTTCCCGTTTGCAGGCTTGGGGAAGAGTGGCTGGAAAGCTGCCCAGAGGAAAAGGACCTGGGGGAGCTGGTCGACAGCGGCTGAACATGAGCCGACAGTGTGCCCAGGTGGCCAAGAAGGCCAACGGCATCCTGGCCTGTATCAGAAATAGTGTGGCCAGCAGGAGCAGGGAGGTGATCGTGCCCCTGTACTCGGCACTGGTGAGGCCGCACCTCGAATCCTGTGTTCAGTTTTGGGCCCCTCACTACAAGAAGGACATGGAGGTGCTGCAGCGTGTCCAGAGGAGGGCAACGAAGCTGGTGAAGGGCCTGGAGCACAAGTCTGATGGGGAGCGGCTGAGGGAACTGGGATCGTTCAGCCTGGAGAAGAGGAGGCTGAGGGGAGACCTCATCGCACTCTACAACTCCCTGAAAGGAGGTTGTAGCCAGGTGGGGGTTGGTCTCTTCTCCCAAATAACAGCGATATGACGAGAGGAAATGGCCTCAAGTGGCACCAAGGGAGGTTTAGATTGGACATTAGGAGAAATTTCTTTACTGAAAGAGTGGTCAGGCCTTGGAACAGGCTGCCCAGGGAAGTGGTTGAGTCACCGTCCCTGGAGGTATTTAAAAGAGGCGTAGATGAGGCGCTTAGGGACATGGTTAGTGGGCATGGTGGTGTTGGGTTGACAGTTGGACTCGATGATCTTAGAGGTCTTTTCCAACCTTAATGATTCTATGTCTGTAAGCTTCTCTTCTCTACCTTCACCTTCAGCATGGGGACCCTCACCAGGCACCCTCCACCTCTGTGCCTTCCAGCAGGACACTGCTTTTTCCAAGCTCATTTGCTGGGAAGCTGCAAGTTTGAGACAACTTCTGCTGCCCCAGGGCTTCTGACCAATGGTTACGGTGTTGAACACCTGGAGGACTTCTACCTGGGCCATCGCAACGGAGGTTGGAGCCCAGAACGGTTGTGTGGGAGTCACTTTAACTATTACACTTGGGTTTTCTGAGGCTCATCCCCCTCCTTTGCACAAGGGTGACGGACCCCGAGAGTTTTCATTTGCCTCGGCAGCCCCGGGGTGTTGGCGGCATGGATTGAGGGCAGGGGAGGCGAAGGAGAAAGCATTACTTGGGTGAAAAACACTGCACGTCCCACCCAAGGCGCTGTCAGGCAGCTGACCGTCTCCCTGGCTTTGTCCTGTGCCATCAGGAAAGCGTGGAAGATGTCCATGTGTCATCCACCTCCTGAGCGGGCTGCGCTTGGATGGGGGTTGCCTTCTGGTTTTATAGCCGGTCAGCAAACGCTGGCTGGAGGGTGACTTCTTGCTCTGGCAGCGATGTTCAGTTAGCAAACCTGGGGAGCCGCCGACTTCTCTCTTTGCTTTCTGAACATCTTCGTTACCCGAGGCACACAGCGGGAACCCGGGGGACGTTTGCGTTGCAAGCAGCGTCCTTCTCCCTATAAATGCCATTGCGCCTGTGCTGCCTGGGTGGCTCGTGCTTTAATTCCCTCTGGGCTGCCGCTCAAGGCCCGTCTCTGCAGAGCTTTGCTGTTTATGAAACAAAATGTTGTGTTTTTTTCTTTTTTTTTTTTTTTAAATTATATTTCTTTTTCGGTTCCTGGGAACAGCTCGCTATCGTAGCCTGGCTGAGGCAGAGCGAGAGCATCGATTCAGGAACCGCTGCTGTCGCTTCCGCTTCATCTCCCTGGCAGAGCACTAAGGAAGCTGTCAGATGAAATCTGGGCTATTTACTCCTGTTTATTTGCTGACCTGCTCTCACTGCGTGTGGCAGTGATGAGTAAGGTGTCATAATTTTCCAGACCTCATTTCTCTTAATTTCTCCAGCTGTTTCTCGCCCTTCACTCTTTTCCTGCTTCCTGCAAGCTGTGCATCAAACGGCTTTCCGTAAGGGAAAATCCATCTGAACCCACTGGTATCGCTCTGCCCAGGAGCGTCGTCTCTAGTATCGCTGTGCTCTTTGCTGGTGCATCCCTGTCTTCACCAGGGTAGCTGAGAAATCTTTAAACTCTTCAGAATAGGGCTCAAGCCAAATTTGAATCCATGTGTCAAATCTTCACGTGTTTTCGGGTATAAATCTGCACTGGGGATTTTTGTGCCGATTCCTTCGACTCCAAGGTGCTTCCTAGTGCAGAAGTCATGGAGAGCCCAGGGCTCCTGCTGGTCCCATCTTCAGCCCTGAGCTGGCTTAGATATTCTATGATATGATAGACACAGATTTGCAGCAAAAACCCTTCCAGAATTTTGCCTTGTGTGGGGCTGGACTCTTACAAGACAGTGAAACTGGTGCTCGTCCTTCTGTACAGCCGCTCTTTCCCCTCGAGAGGCTGATACTGGGATGGTGGATGGGGTTTGGGTGGGTTTCAGTTCCCTTGCTGCTTACTGGCTGGATTAGGGCAGACGGGGAGAGTACCAGTCAGGGAGATGGTTTCCCAAAACTTCATCACGTATTTCTTTTTGAGCAAGGGTGGGATCTGCCCGGCGTGTGCCAGTGCTCTGTTTTCCTGTTGTATCACTGAGGAGGCAGGAGATTGCCCCAGCGTGGAGCAGAAGCAATGCTTGCTGTTCCTCTAAAAGCCAGGTGGCCAAAGCCAGAGTTTCGGTCCCCCAATGGTTTCTTTGCCAATGGTTCCTTTGGCCACCAGCTCCATGTGCTCTAGGTGAGGAGCCACTCCGTGCTGCGATAGACTCTGACCCTGTTAAAAAAAAAATCATCTCTCAGCAGCTGGCCCACCTCTTCATCCCTGAAAGTAGCCACAGTGTGAAGAACTGCCCTTACTACTGCCCTTATAGCTGCGCAGGAGCATCGACTCATGGAATCATAGAATATCTAAAGTTGGAAGGGACCCAGAAGGATCATCGAGTCCAACTCCCTGCTCCTCTCAGGACCACCTAAAACTAAACCGTATGACTCAGAGCATCGTCCAAATGATCCTTGAACTCTGACAGGTCACCGTGCTGCTCGCAGAAGCAGGTGGATTGTGTCTGCCCATTCTAAAAACAAATAGCAATTGGGTTAAGAGAGCGTGGACCCAGGTTCAAACAGCCCAGGTGAGAACTTCGGGATGTTGAGAGTGTGTCACCATAAATCTACATCTCCTGACTCGGAGAGGGAGGCAGCCAGGGGCAAAGAGAGAGGAAACCTTTAGCTCTCCGCGGCGCAGCAGCCTGGAGAGGACTTCAGCTCGCAGGGAGGTTTGATGGGGCTCTGCGAAGCGCGGGGCAGCCCGGTGAGATGCCCACCCCAGAGTTAGCGCTGTGGGATGGTGCAAGGAGGATTTATTTATTCCCCACCGTCGTAGCAGAGGGAGGCAGGGGTTCCCGGGGAGTCGGGCACCCCAAGGGTCCTTCTGGGCCAGCTGGCGTGCCATGCATTTTCGAGAGCGCCTAACTCAATTAACACTGCCTTTTCAGCCGCTCTGCCCTCGGGAGAGTCGTCTTTCTCCTCTGTGGGAAACCTTTCCAACTGTGAGCTTGCTTTGCTTGCTTCCTCTTCGGTGGTAACTGTCCCTTCTCCCTCGCCCGCTTGCCTCCGTCACCCCACACTTGTCCTCAGCCGTCCCCGGTGTCGCCTGGACCGGGCCAGTGCTGTCTGGTCATCCCTCGCCCAGTCCCCGGGGAGCTCAGTGGGGCCACTGGGCTGTCAGCGTGTTCCCGGGAGGACGTCTGCCTTGCCCTCGGGGAGGCAGGGGGTAATTAGGTTGTACTGTGCGAGTGACCTTTAATAAGAACTCAGCAGCGATGTTAACGAGCCTTTTACGCAGGGTAGAAGCCATGCGCAGCCTTAAATCTGTGATTTCTGCTGGTGTGAGGAGCCCTGCCCTTTCTAGACAGGGGATGGATGGCGATGCCGGCTACTCAGCAGAGTGAAGCTTCAGCGTCTGTCTGGTTTATTTTGGGATGCGACCCTAGGAAGTACATTAAACCCGAGGGTTTTTTTGGTTTGGTTTTTTTTTTTTATTTCTGTGTTCGTTATTGTTGCTGCTTTACCTTCTCCTGCCTTTCCCTGCGGTGACCCGCTGCAGAGTCCTGCTGGGAGGGCTCGCCGGGCTGTGGCATCGCTGCCTGCCCGGGAGGTGCCGGGCAGCCCGCGTCAACGCGGGCCGGTGGAGACACCTTCTGGGGTTCAGCAGAAGTGGTCGAGATGAGCAGGGATGTTTCCTTCTAGGTGAGGGCTTCAGGACATGCTCCGTCATTTCATCTCCTTCTCCTCGCTCTGCTCCGAGCACCGCGGAGGGAGGGTGGTGCTGGCCGGCAGACAGAGAGGCCGGCAGCCGTGCCCTGAGCTTGTCCTTGTGGTTTGGTTTTCCTGGGATGCAGCTGCAAGCCACAGGGCTCTGGAGGTTGCTTGGCCAGGGGTTGCGAGCTCTTTGCGTGCCGCCGCGGGGTGCAACGAGGCGCCCGGAGCACAGGGGTCCTCGACCCCCAGGGTGCCTCAGCTCAGGCTTGAGCTACTCTTTGGCTTCTTGGCCTGCCAAGGCCACCCAGTCTGCTCCCGACCATCTCAAGCTGTGTGCTGGTCATCCCTTTCACCCACTTGTTGAGATCTGGCTTCAGTCTCCTGCAGCCTTCACCTAAGGAGAAGGTAGATCAAGAATCTCTCTCTTCCCATGGCTGGGAGCCTTCTGCTTGCCTGCCTGATGCACCCAGGACCAGCCTGCTGCTCTCAGCTGGTTTGCTCAACCAGTTCTTTGGCTCCCCACTGCTTCTTAATAGTTTTAACCCTTGCAGCCGTACCCTGCGTGGTTTGCCAAGCTCTCAGGCTTGCCCCCATGAAGACATCTTAAAATGGCGAATGTCCAAACCCCTGCCACAAAGACGGCTGGAGCTCCTCTCTCCTCCTTTGCTGTCAGTTATGGGAGTCCATACAGTCGTCTGTTTGCAGAGCTCATTTCTGAAGTAGTTGGTAAGGTTGTAATTGATGCTGATTACTTTAAATAGCATCTCCAAATTACAGCTGTCGGGGCTTGTTTGATTTTGAACAAAGACTACAAATTGTATTTATTGCTAGAGCTACTGATTTGTTCGGAGGGACCTTTGGCCAGAGTCTGATCGAGAAGTATTTTTCTGTTTGCTAGAGAATCAGGAGCTTCCTACCGCCTCACCCTATGCTTGGAAATCACCCGGCTGATGTCCAGAGCATGAGGAAGCAGAGAACGTAATGGGTAACGCTTTGCCGCCGGTAAAATCAGTGCAAGACAGAATAACCCCAGTAAAGTCAGCGGGGACTTCTTCCAGGGCTGTAACTTGTCACGAGAGGCAGGTACTGCTGCCTGAGGCGGATCTCCCCGCTGTGCCAGTGGTGGCTGGCCCTCATCCAGCTTAAGCTGGACCAAAGTGGCTGGGGAGCTTTAGCACCTGCACCCTGCAAAACCGGACCAGCCCCATCCCGTGGAAGTACTCTGCGAGAGGCACGAGCTATGTCAGAAGGAGCTTGGGGGACCTCGGACCCTCCCCTGACTCTTCTCGTTGAAAGTCGTGGTACAGTTGAGGTCTGTGGGCTTCAGCAAGAAGCTTTCGGTTCACCCCAAAATCAAATCCCGTGGCTTCTGCTTGAAAGGTGCTGGAGAGTTTTGGTTGCTGCTCCAGGAACATGGGATACTTCACGTCTTCTCGGTAGTAGCATCCCTGCATCTATTCCTACACCATTTCTACTTTCAAACAAGAAATCAAAATTCTCCCTCATCTCTCAAAACTGACTTTTTTTTTTTTGCTTAAATAAGTAAGTGGCCGTTAAAACTGCATATTAACTGCAAGCTAATTAATACTCGGTCACAGTGGAACGCTCGCTGCATTCAGATGAACGCTGAATCCAGCTTAATCTTTTCCAGCGTGTGCAAGACAGAAGTTGGAGGTGTCGGATCTCGCTGCAGCGATGTTGCTTCTCTTCTCCGTCTCTCCAGTGCCTGGTCTGAATTTCAATGGGTGGTTCAGTAAATACACAAACCTTAGATTAACAGAGGAATTTATCCTAGCAAAGAAATAGGCTTCAGGGCCATCTTTTAATAGTTGCTATTGATGAGGGCAAACCATCACCACCACCTTCCTCAGCTGCTGGCCGGGGGGCCCAGCTCGAGCCCAGTGTTCCCACACAGTGCACTGGGAAGGTTTTCACTCCTGTATTATATTATTTTGCTTTCAGTTGCAAACACCCTTGGGCTGTCTGGTTTGCTCCAAAGTGCCTTTTTAATATGCATCTGATGGCCCGAAGGAGAAATAAAAATGCATCGTAGGGGCTTGTAAGCCTCTTTACATGCCGCGTGGGCACGCGGTCTCCGGTCCTTTGCCCTGTGATAACCTGAAAAGAGCTCGTGCTTTGTTGGGAGGTTTGTTTTCACCCGGTGCCTAATGGGTGCCCCAGCGGGTGGTCCTCGGGGGCCTGGGCAAGGATGCTCCGCAGGTGGGTACCATGTCCTAGGGAAGCAGTCGCAGCACTGTTAAAACTCCTGCATTTAATGCGAAGGGGTGGTGGCTTCTGGCACGTGTCCGTGGTGCTGGCCGGGGCTGCAGGGACCTCGGGCGTTCCCGTTACAGTTTGGGAGTGACTGTCTTGATGTTGCCAGCTCCCGCACAGCCTGAGCCGGGGGGGTCACGTTGTCCCGTGTGAATCTTCGCGTGTAGTCTGCAGAAGCGGTGTGATTTCTAGCTCCTCTATTTCGGGAGGCGGGTGTGGGAAGCGGTGTGAAGCTGTGTCCCTAGCAGGCTCAGAAAACAGGAGACAGGCTGAGATACTTTTTATTCTAATGTCTAGGAGGCTGGGGACGGTGGGTGGCACGAGGTTGTCCTGGCCCCAGCAGGAAGGACTGCTCTCTCCCTGACGTCTGCCCGTGCTCCCGTTCAATCCCCCCTGTTAATTCCTGGATGCGTTTTGTCTCATCTGAGGGGTGGCCGGGTTGGGTGCGGCAGACCCGGAGGGGTTAACACCTTGCTTTCAGCCCCTCCAGCTCCCGCTGTCCTGCCTGTGTCGGGGGGCTCCTTGCCTCAGCTCCACGGTGCCGGCGGAGGCACTTCCAGAGCCCTTGGCCCCCCGTGGGATAGCCCCTCCGCAGGGGGAGGAACCGCTTTCTGCTCTTCGCCTTCCTCCCTGCGCTCACAACCTTGGCCTGAGGGTGCGGGGGGATGCCCAGAAAGTCCCGATTCACGTCAGAGAAGGAGCTGCCTGAAGCCTGGGCCGATGCTGAACATCTCTTGTTATCTTCCCCTTCCTTCTCCTTTTCTAAGACAACCTTTCCTTCAGCGCCAGGAAGATTTCTTGTCCCAGGGGTCAGCTTTCCATCGACACCTTGGGCTCCTCGCTCCCTCCCTTTTCACGTTACGCTTGTTATTTATTTTGACTTTCCCCCGCTGGAAAAAGTCCCTGGCTGTGCTTTGTGCTTCTCTGCAGCAGGACTCGCTAATCACATCATCTCCCAGCACCGGGTCCCACCGGGCTTCTACTTCAGAGTGAAAAATATTGTTGTTTGGGCACCGCGATCCCACGAAGTTGCCTCAAACCATTCTATAAAACTAAAGGTAATTTAATAAATGATTATGGATTTTCCATCTCGGGAGTTTACCTCTCCTCAGGAGTTGTTATTAACCCGCAGTATTTATCACAAGGGGCTCCAAGAGCCGCGCTTTCATTTCCTCGCTAGGACGGGTCGCAGCTAGCAGTCTGGGGACAGCCCCCGCCATGATGGCCAGACCCGTGCGCTGAACTGGTGCGCGGACCGGTGTGTAGCTGGAGGGCTTTGAGGTGCTCCCGGCCCTGGGTGTTTGCACCCCGGCGCTGCAGGCATCTCCCATGTCTGCAGGGACAGGCAGGGTGCCCGGAGGCACCCTTGTTGCAGCCGAGCTGGATTCATCTCACCCTTACGCAGACGCCCGAGGTGGCGGCTGCTGGAGGCGTTGAGCCGTTCGCGCACCCCGACAAGACGTGAAGGTGCCTCGGCTGAGAGGAGCGAGGGTTGCACAGATGGGACTGGAGATGGGGGATGCTCTGCAGGGGCAAGCGAACGCCTTCGTCCCCCCCGGTCTCGCGTCGCTCTTCCACGCGGACAGTGCCGAGGTCTTGCTCGGGGTCCCGGCAGCAGGCGGAGGGAGGGCTGCGGAGGAGCTCGCCTGGGCCAAGCCTTGTTCTTGTGCACGGTTGCAGGAAGGACAAGTCCGGTGGGAGCTCTCAGGTTCTGAAGAGCAGAGCCTCTAATCCAGAAATGAAACCCAGCCTTAGATAATAAGCTACAAAGCTGAAGACAAATATTTCTCTGGGAGCATGTCGTTAAAGGCACTGCCTTTCCAGCTGGGAATGAAGCTCCCAGGTTGCTGTAAAAAATCTGCCTTGTTTGCCTACGGGGAATGCTTGCAAATAGGGACGGTGACAGGCAGGCACGGCTCGAGCGTGTCCCTCACGTGGCACCAGAAATACCGGCAGAGTTATTGCCAGCACCTGCTGCGATTTAAAACGGGGAACATAATCTGAGTCGCCTGGGAACGTCTGAAAACGTTAAACCGGATACTTTTGACTGACAGATGTTGGCCAAGCTATAAACTGAGCTCTGTGGGTAAAACAAGCCTTGCTGAATCATTTGCCAAGTCGATCCTCGAACGTTTTGCGTTTAGAACCTGCTGGGGAGGTAACCGCGCCGTCGGTAAGCGCCACACGGGTTATAACCTTGTTTCGGCAGAGCTGCCCCCTTTTAGCGCGAGGTGCAGGGAGAGACGTTGTTTTGCAACCGGGGAATTTCTGCGGCACAGCGGGGAGCTGAGTCTTGTCGTCAACGTTTGCTGTATATTGATTAAAAATGACCAAAACTTCCTCCCCCAAAATACTAATCGCTGCTGCGCTGGAGCTCGTCAGGGATCAACGGGCTGTCTAATTGTGAGTCTCTGCCTGGAATTGTTTGACGTGTCTTTCCGTGTCACCGGTGGCCTTGCGTGTGCGAGGGTGGCCCGTGGTGGGCTCCGTGGGTGCCCCTGAGCCGCGCTGGGCTCGGTCCGGCCAGGGCACGGCAGGCTGCAGGCTCCGTCTTGGAGAAAGCCACCAGCATCGCCGCTTGCTCATACTGACCCGCAGGTAGCCGTCAGGGGAAATATTCAGGATAAGTATCTCGTAGAGCTGCAAAATTTCTCGCTTTGGCCCTCTGGGTGCGTCCGTGGCGGTGGGTGCTTTCAGGAGGGCACTGGTGTGTCTGTACGGGCTCGTCGCTGTTCGCATCTGCCCCTTTGCGGCTCCGTCTCACCTTTTTGCACGGTTTGTCCGTCTCTTCCTTTCCTGCTGCGCTTTTTGCCTCCCCGCAAGGCGTTCACCTCTGTCCCCTTCCATTCCTTGTTACAACCAGCTGCCTGCACCGCTGCTACGCCAGCAGCGAGGCGTGCGGTCCCCTGGGCAGCCCCGAGCGCGGACCTGCTCCATCCTGGTTTCGGAGCTGGTGGGTCAGACCCATCGCCGAGCTCGCACCGCCAGTGCCCACCCAGGGGCCGCATCCTGCCGAGGAGCTGCTCGTGCAGGTTTCCTTCCCGCTGCAGGTCCGTGACCAAAGTTACGTTCTTTTCCAGGTTCAGCCCTCTAACACCTAAATTTTTCATCAAACCCCAACCACCGAAGGAGGAGGGAGCCTGGTCGGAGCGCTCGGCGTCTGCAGAAAGCAGCTCCAGGGATGGGGGTGCGCAGGAGCCAGCCGAAGCCCTGGGAGCAGCGGATCCTGCCCAAGAGCCAGCAGATGCAGATGACTCCCTGAAGGCAAAGGTAGATTTTCCTGCACGCCTACCGCCTGCGTTGCCCACCCCCCCCAGGTTGCCACCAAAAAGCCATGCTGGTGCCAACCTCCCTTGTTTCTGCCCTGCTGTCACGTGCCCTGAGAGCAGGGATGGCAGCAGGGCCAGCGGAACGTTTTCAGGTAGAAGCATGGAATCATCTTTATTTCCTGCTTCGTTGGCACGTACGAACAAATAAACCAGGGAAATGCAAGTAGATGTGGCTAAGTAGGATCCAAAATTGCTTCAAAGGATACATCTGGATTGCAGCTTCATCTTCTGTGGTGTCGTTGTATCAAGGCAATATCTATATAACGTCCCTGGGGAGGTGGGAGACCATCGGCCTAGGAAAGGTGTGGTTAGCGTCTTTGGGAATATACGCTTGGCAAAGCTTTGCTAGGTTTGAAAATGTGGAGACGACAAAGAGCATCAAAACATGAGAAGACTCCGCCCTCCCCGGTGCTTCATCTACTGGGGAGATGTAGCCTGATTAGGTCTAAGGACGTCCCGTGAATATTCTTGCAGATTCTCCTCCAATCAAGGACACAGCACAAAGCGTTTCTTCACGTTAGCGAAGAAGCACATATTCTTAAACTTCAAGAGCAATCACAAAGCCCTCATTTATAAATACGGGTCAGAAGCCCAGGGATGAGGTTCCTTTTGAAAGATGGCACCTCTGAGGTTAAACACCTCAGAGCTGAGAAGCTGCTGCAAGACGGAAAAACATCTCAGTTGCCTTCTTCAGGAAGGTGTTGTTCGAGAAGAACGCCTCAGAGACCCTCAGCTCTCCAGCACTGATGAGCGCGTGAGATGAAACCTGAGCACCATCTGAAGTGGGATAGTTGTGCCGAGCACTTTCGAAGTCTTTATTTTCCTGGTTTCGATCGTCTTGCTTGCAGCTATGTTCTGGTTTTTGTCATGGCAAGCCTAACCTGTCTGGGTGTGGGTATTCTCAGCGTGTTCCTTGGGCAGGAGCAAGCAAAGCCGGGCGGGCATGAGGGTGCAAAATGCCCTTGAGGCCTCTGCCAGGACTGAGTGCTGGGTGCACCCAGCTTCCTCGGGCAAGCTGGCGCGTGGGGAGTGCAGGTGGTGCCCAGGTCTCATCTGTGGGTGGGCTTGGACCCACGCTCAACTGATGGCATGGACATACCCCTACTTGATTTGCACCTAGGACCCATCTCAGCTGCTCCTGGCTTGACGAGGTGGTGGAGCCTGCAGCAGACTGGTCTCACCCAGACCAACCAGTTGCTTACTGCAGCCCACGGTGCTTGTTTTCCAGCCGCTACCATCCACTGCTGCGGAGCTGGAAGGAGCCGCGGAGACTCAGAGCCCGGTGGTGATCAAGGAATTGATGCAGTTCACGGAGGCAGAGCCCCTCGCCTTGGGAGTGGAGGAGGTAAGTGGGAATCTGTCTCGCTTCTGCCTTTCCAGTGTGGCCAGTGGTTACTGGTGGCCCTCGGCGCTGCTCCCAGAGCGGCTTTGCACCCCCCCGAGCACGTCGCGCAGCGCTGCTGAGCAACTGGTCGTTGGAGGGGACGTGCGGGACATGTCATAGGGCTGACCGAGGACGTCACCTGCGCAGCAGCTGTGGAGGGCGTTATTCATCTTGTTACTAACCGAGTGGTCGATAGGAAATTTCGGCTGTCGCTTTTGCTGTGGCATCTTGAGAGAGAGAGCGTGCAAACCGGAGAGAGAGTGAAAAGCATCAGGAGTGGGATGAGCTGGGCTGGAGGCCTCCCCTCGGCTCCGAGGGCTTTCACCTCCCAGCCTCGTGTTCCTCTAGAGGCAGTAAAAGGTGTTTTTAAAGGCAGGTTCTGCAGCGGAGAGAATTCCTTGCTGCTAGGAGACCTCCCAAATTACTTTAATGTAGCGTATTAATTAATGTGTTAATTAGCGAGCATGGGAGAAGATTTTTCCCGTGGCTCCTCTGCTGGAAAGTGTAATGGATGCAGGATGAGATTAGGGTGATTTTGCCTGTGTTTGAGGAAGAGGCCCCTCCAGCCATGTCTGTCCTTCGCTCCAAGCCACGGCTGCTCTTCTGCATCAGTTGCGATGCTTGACATCTCCATCTCTCCCCCCCTACCTCCAGGTTTTCGACGTCCTGCCGCTGTACGGCGTGCTGCAACCGGGCGAGAGCCAGCGGGTCACGTTCACCTTCTTTGGCCACGCGAACATCGTCGCCCGCGTCATCGCGGCGTGCAGGGTGGAGGGAGGCCCGACCTACGAGATCGTGCTGAGCGGGGAGGCTTCGCTCATCAACTACCTCCTCGACATCACCGAGATCGACTGCGGGCTGCAGGTGCTGCGCGCTTCTCTTGGCAGAGGTCCTCGAAACCATCACCAGCGGGTCGCTGCCCACCTAGGGCTCTCCCCCCTTCCCAGCTACTTTCTCAGTCGTATGGCTTGGAAGTACAGCTTTTGAGTGGTTCGTCCTGCATCCAAACTGGTTTTTAATGGCCATCTCCACCCCCCACCCTCCCAAAGCTGGGAATTCCTCCTCTTCAAGGTCACTAACGCTGCCTCCTGGGGCAGGCGGGGTTCCAGTGGTCACCTCCAGAGGGACGTGCCCCAAGACATCCATCCACTGATCCGCTCCTAAAGCCTGAGGTCCAAGGAGATGCTCTCTTTTAACGCTCTTGATTAATCAACAAAATAAACCAGGGACGAAGTTAACTTGGGCTTCCAGTCACTGTAGCTGGAGAGAATGTCTCAGAATGATCCCTGCTTTACTTCTTTTCAGTTAAAAACCCCACCGATGTTTCCAACTCTTGGCCCTCTCTGTGTGGCACTGTCTCCCCTTTTGCTGTCACCGCAAGCCCTGCAAATACTTGCACGCAGGATGCCTTTTCTCTTCTGCAATGTCGTGATGCCTCCTCCTGCGTTTCAGCTATAGCTGTCAGATGACACCTTAAAGTGCAGAGGGCTTGGATCCTCTTTGGGTTTTTTTTATTACTGATCTTTTTGTGGTTGGTATTGCCCCTCCGCATAAATATCTGTTCCTGTGTAGGGCTGAGAGGTACCCTGTGGCTGTGGGTCCCCCGGGCTAAGCCGGCAGAGTCAAGTGCCCATAGCTCCTCTGCCCCTGCTTCTCTCCTGCTCTGCGTTCATCTGCTCTCATCCCAAGGAAAGCAGAAGGAGATTCCCAGCGTCAGGTCTGTGTCTTCAGCTTTCCCCTCCTCTCTCCTCTCTTCAGCTGTTTAACGAAGTCACCGAAGCAGAGGTCACCCTGCGGAACAGCGGGAAGGTGGGATTCACCTACGTGGTGCTAAGCCCCAGCGCGGCCGCTGCAGAGAGCCCCCTGCCCGGCGTGCCCCGGGTCGTGCCCAGCACGGTGAGTACGGGGGTAGCACAGGGGAGTCACCCCGGCCCTGTCGCAGGCTGCCCAGGAGAGCGTTATAGGGGAAAAAGGAAAAAAGGAGGGGGAAAAAAAAAGGAAGGAGGGGAAAAAAAAAGGAAGGAGGGGGAAAAAAAAAGGAAGGAGGGGGAAAAAAAAAGGAAGGAGGGGGAAAAAAAAAGGAAGGAGGGGGAAAAAAAAAGGAAGGAGGGAAAAAAAAAGGAAGGAGGGGGGAAAAAAAAGGAAGGAGGGGAAAAAAAAAGGAAGGAGGGGGAAAAAAAAAGGAAGGAGGGGAAAAAAAAAAGGAAGGAGGGGGAAAAAAAAAGGAAGGAGGGGGAAAAAAAAAGGAAGGAGGGGGAAAAAAAAAGGAAGGAGGGGAAAAAAAAGGAAGGAGGGGAAAAAAAAGGAAGGAGGGGAAAAAAAAGGAAGGAGGGGAAAAAAAAGGAAGGAGGGGGAAAAAAAAAGGAAGGAGGGGAAAAAAAAGGAAGGAGGGGGAAAAAAGGAAGGAGGGGGAAAAAAGAGGGGGAAAAAAAGGAAAAAAGGGGGAAAAAAGAGGGGGGGAAAGGAAAAAAGAGGGGGAAAAAAGGAAAAAAGGGGGAAAAAAGAGGGGGGGGGAAGGAAAAAAGAGAGGGAAAAAAGGAAAAAAGAGGGGGGAAAAAAGAGGAAAACAACCAAGAGAAAACCCTCCAAAGCAGCCAGCAGAGACCGGGCTGTGAGCGGTTGCTGCTGGGGGGCTGAGGCGGTCAAGCCAGTGTGGTCCCAAGAGACCCCCTTACTGGTCTTGGCTGGCGGGGGGCTCTGCTCTGGTTCAGCAGCCGCCGGCGGGAGGCTGGAGGGCTCGGGCGGCCTCGGGCCCGGCGGCCGAGCTCTCTGGCTGTGCTGGCGCTGCAGCCTGACGGTGCGGGCCCTCCTGAGGGATCCCTTACCCCGGCTGTGTGATCGGACGGGATTTACTCCTCGTCCCCGCCTGTGACAAACCCTGCCTCCCCCCTGCCAGCACTAAGCAGGACTTAAATACTCTCTTGCTTGGGCATGAAGCTCCTTCGCCAGAAACCGTCACAGCCCCTGTACCAGTCCCCCATCCTCCGCAGCGGCTTTGTGGGGCAGGGAGGGGGGCCAGGGAGGAGCAGCAAGGAGAGGAGTTTGCAGCATCCCCCCATCCCAGCTTCTCGGTCCTGCGTGGACGCCTTTGGGCTGAAGCAGCGCCCCTCTCTTTGTCCCTTTTTGCAATGGGAAGAGGAAGCCCCATGGCTTCCGCGTTTCCTCAGGCCCGTCTCCTCCGAGGGATGAGACGCCGAGGCCCTCTTCCTGCCAGCTTCCGAAGACGCAGCTCTGCTCGGACTGGCACAGTCGTGGCTGTAACCGCATCGGCGGCTTGGCAGGGCTCGCTTTCGCTGCAGCTGCCTTGTGCGCTGGGCTAAGGGCTCAGGGGACCCGCTGGCAGGGTCCGTCCCGCTCAGCAGCTTCTCCCTGCAGCGTGGAGGGGAGTGGGGAGCCGAGGGTCCGGCCCAGCGTCCGGAGGGCGAGCGGAGAAGAGCTGCGGCTCTCTCCTGTCACCCAGAGCCCTGTTGCTGTCTGCTTGCATTTGCTCTCGACCTGGCTGGCGTAGCCCGGGGCTCGGACAGCACTTCTGGAAGCCCGGAGAGGAGGTGCCCTTCCCGGCAACACTTTCCTCCCTGGATCTTGTCCTAGTCCGTGCTCCAGCATTTCCAGAGATGAATGTTCGCAGGTCACCGTGAGTCTGGATAGGTTTGTGCGCCCTCGGTGCAACCATGCAGGCAGGAGACGTTTGGTGGGGGTCATTAATAAGGGGTCAGGCCCTTCGCCGCCAGCCTGGGAAGCACCGATGTGCTGTGGCAGGAGCTGCCGGCCCTGTTGACAGCGCGGGCGCTTCACTCATCTTCCGTGGCGGCTGGCGAAAGAGCTTTTATTTGTTCCATCTGGCTCTTGCTAGCAGAGGGTAAACACGCTGAGCAGAAGAGCTGTGCTCTTGCTGAGCGACGGGCAGCTGTGCTGTGGGAGGGCATCCCTGCAAGCCCTCTGAAGGCCATACTGCATCCTGGTGTTAGGAGAGCTTTTGGGTACAAGAAAGCTCGAAGGCGATGCTGTCTGATACTTTCTTATCTTTGAGAACCCGTCTTCTCTTCTCAGCGTGTCTATGGCCTGGGCTATCCCTCCACCAAACCCTCTTTGGTTGCGTTCCCTCCCTCCTCTCCCTCTGCAGGGTTACGTTGGACCTGGCAAGGAACAAGTGCTGAAAGTCTATTACCTGCCGGGGGTGCCTGGAGTCTTCTGCAGGACTTTCCAGATCCAAGTGGGTCACCTGGAGCCAGAAGAGATCTCCCTGAAAGGAGAAGGGAGCTTTCCCAGGATCTACTTGGACCTTCCCAGGAACATCAAAGGTGAGGACTGCCTGTCTGCTCCCCAGGAAGGTCCCCTGGTTTTTCCCCCCGGGTGGGCAGCTCACACCTACCTCCACCAAGCCTGGAGGTATCAGGGCTGTGGGACCAACGCTTAGCCCTCTGCTTCCTGAGTCTCTAGATGCCCACGTGGGCTTTGCCCCAGGAACCATCCTGCAGAGCTTGCCAGCGTATCTGTTGGTGGCCTGGAAAGATGATGGCTAGACAGAAACGCTGGGAAGGCTGTAATGCAGGCTGGCAGGGACTTTGGCAAGGTTGGATTCGCAATCCCATTGCAGGGGATGAGGTGCTCCTACGTGGGGAGAAAGATGGGTGGGAGTGAACGCCAGGATTCATAGAGGAAAAGCAGCATCCACTTTCCATACGTTGCTTGAGGAATGTGTGTCTGGGAGAGGCCAGCATCGGGGGAGTGGGGCTTCCCAGCTTAAATGGGAATGGCACTGTGCCCAAAACATCTATTTGTGAATGTTTTCTTCTTGCAGGGAACGAAAAATATGAGAAGATCCTCAAAGAGGCAAAAGAAAAGATGGAAAAAGATAGCCAGAGAGATGAAGCAGTTGTTCTGGGGGAGGCTGCGGCCGCGGAGCCACCCACGGACGACTCGGGCACCATGGTGAGAACGGCTGCTGCCCCGTTTGGCACGTGCCACCGTCCCGCTGTGTCACTTGGGCCCCTTGCACCCAGCAGCAGGCTTCCCTGCTGGCCCTTGGCACCTCCCGGCCCGTACCTGACCGTGATCATGCATCAATTCAGCATTGCCCCGGGGGGGCACTTCTGGTAGTTGTCCCTCCCGTAGATGCACCAGCTTCCTGACTACTCCACGGAGAGATCCTGAAGACCACGCTCAAGTGATTGGATTTATGGTACTTTGATGGAGATGCAGCTCACTGCTGGGGTGTTGGTTGCTCACAACCCGAGCCCTGCCAGGTTTACAGAGCTTACTAGCAGCAGCCTGACGGTGCCCTGGGACTGTGTTCACCTCCAAGAGGCACCAGCTTTATTGTGGTTCCTTTTGGAAAGAGCTTTTGTCCAAGCTGCTTTGGCAGTGGCTGGGGGCAGGCAAATACTTGGAGCACTGGAAGGTTCCCGGCTTGTCCGTCGGTTTGTCTGGCCAGATCAGCTTTTATAACAGTGACTGGGCAGGCAGAGATGCTGGAGTTCCTTTCCCTTCAGATAAGGTCCTGGCTAAGAGAGGGGGAGGAGGTGTCACAGACACTGAGCAGTGAGACAGGAGGACCCCATCACCCTTCTCAACAAGGGCAGGGTGGGATCCTCTTTCAGAGACAAGCCTGTCCCTTGGAAGGACCTTTGCTAAACAGCCACCGTTTCTGCTTTCCTCAGTTTGACACTCGGCTGCAGATGCAGATGGAGCAGATGCTGATAGAGGAACATGCCCTGGAGCAGCAGAAAGCTCTCGCCTCCGGTCCCCCCGAGGACACCGCCTTTGACCAGCGTGCTCGTCGGAGGCTTCTCAAGTTAGTGGGGACTGCCGTATCCTACTTAGAGGCACCCCAAGGGTAACACTCAGCGGATACGGCTGCTCCTGAGAGCTCCTTGTGTCTGCAGAGCTGGGAATAGCTGGGGGCTTCAGAAAGGGTCTGATCCTGATAGCTTTGACGTGCTCCCTGTGAGCAGCTGAGCGTCCTCACCTCCAGAGTGCCACCCTGAGCTTTGGAGGTGCTCAACTCCCCACAGATGATGGGTTCTGTTCTTAGAGCTGAGGGGGTCCAGTGCAGACCACCAAGCCCGTCCAGACAGCACGGACACCATCCCTGCTGACCAGCTCTGAAAGAGGCAACTCAAAGCTGGCGTCTTTTTTCCAACAAAGAGATCACAGCAAGCAAAAAGAGCAGGGAGTTGCCTAGGTATTAGCTGGACAAAACCCTAAATCGGGTGGCTTGGATGCTGGTGGGACTGCAGGGCTTACCTGGGTAACTTGGGCCTTCCTCCTGCTCCTTCGTGATGAGGCACGGGCACCATAGGCTCCAACTCAGGAAGAAGATGCTCTGCGAAACAGATCGCTTCTGTGTTTTCCCAAATGGGATTGCTCTGGAAAAGGACCTTCCCGTGAATCTTGTAGGTGTTGATTACTGCATTACCGGTGCTCCTTTGGGGACAGATCTGGTTGCAGAGCAGTGCAAACTGATTTTATGTTAAGGTCCCATTGGCAGCTAATAAAACCTAGGACCTACGCTCCCCGTGACTTACCAAAGACTTATCACCAGGCGGTCAGGCCTTGGGTTTCACCAGCTAGAGTTGAGTTTTTATAGCAGCGAATACAGAAATATCCACTTTATTCGCATCTTCCATCCAGTTGGAAACGTAGCCAGGCTGTGGTGCAAGGGCTGTCCTTACTCCTCCTTTCAGAGCTGAGCTGCCCGAATACGTCCTGGACTTTGGCTACGTCATTCTCGGTAACATCCACACGCACATCGTGAAGATCACCAACACCGGGCAGTTCCCCGTGTCCTTCCACGCCGATGGACGGGTCCTGTGCAACACAGGTAACTGGTGCTGGAGAGACTTCACGTGGGCTTGAAGGAGCTGTCTCTGACAGGTTGGCTTAAGCCACTGGACATGGGGAGGTTTTTTGAGTGCTTGTTTGTACAGCTTTTTCCTCCTTAGTACCCCCTGCTCAGAGCTTTAGAGCCTGCGCTCTCCTGGCCAGCAGTGCCCAGAGACCTGGCCTGCCTGTGGCTGCCCTGACACTTCATCGCAGGGGTAGATGGGCTGGGCGCCTTGGTCACCTCTCAGCACCTTCTGCTCTTGGCTACCACGAGCGATATCGGAGTTTCTGTGTGCACCCTGTGGGCTTGTGTTGCAAACAGATGGACTCTTCGTGGTTTGGAAGCGCTTTGTTTAGCGTTCATAATGTCCTAGCACTTCTGTTCAGCCTTTATTGAGAAAACAGCCTGTGAGGTCCTCTGCTGTGTCGAAATAGGCTTCCAAAACAGGCCTTGAGGTAAGGCTGCCGTGCCATCAAACAGTGACTTGCTGTGCCTGAGGAGTGGTCAGGTGTCTCCTCTAAGATGTTTTCAAGGGAATACCACAGCATGGGGGAATCATAGTTGGAAATTCTCCTTTGGAGAGGTCTGTGCATCCTTCCCTGGGATACCTGATGAAGGAATTGCCGGAGCTCCTCAACTGATATGTTTCCTTTTTACCATGTCGGTCTTGGATTCTGGCTGTGAAAACCCTTTCTCCTTGTGTGGTGACGAGGGAGGCAGAGTGGCAGGCTTCTCCGGAGATGCAAAGAGGTCCTTCACAGAGCTGCCAGCCAGGGCACCCGTATGGCCTTAACGTGCTTGTGTCACTTTTCCCTTGAGTGTCTCAGCTGCTTTATTTTCATCTGTTCAAGGTTTCAGCGTGGAGCTGGACCGCGTGAAGCACCTGCCCTACTGTGAGACAGAGACGTTCGAAGTGCGCTTTGACCCACAAAGTGCCAACCTGCCGCTGGGAGAGGTGGACGTGCTCCTGCCCATCAAGGTACCGCATGGTCCCTCACCTCCCTGTGCCCGCACCACCTTTCGGGGCAGGCGGCAGGTCGGGGACAGCAGCAGATGTCAGTTGGGCTCTCAGCTGGATGTTCTGTCCTTCACTAGGTAGCAGGAGGCCCCACGTTTCACGTCCGCCTCCGTGCCGAGGTGACTGTGCCGTCCCTCTGCCTCTCCAGGGACAGACTGGAGTTCTCCGCTGTCCAGTGTGGGCAGTGCCAGGAAGAAACTGTCCAGCTCCACAATCAGCTCCAGGTCCCCTGTAAATGGTTCATCACCAGGAATGAGCCTGTTAAGAAGGTAAAGCACAGACAACGTGTAAGACGTCACTTCTCCGTTGGGTTTTCTTTGCCTCTCTTGCCTTTTCCGCCCCTATGGCTGCCTGAACACTCGGGCTACGGCTCGTGTGAGGAAGCTTTTGAGGGCACAGAGCAAGGCTGGTTCACCTAAGCCTGTTCACGAGCTGATGCTTCACTTCTCTGCCATCTTCACCCATTCCTCCTCCTCCGAGGACAGTGCCTCCCCATCTGCCTGCCCTGCCTATATGTCTTCCCTCCAGTTCTAGGCCAGTGGTGGCCATGGCTGGTTTGGATGTGGGTGCTCTCAGCACCGTGACAGGATCTCAGAGCACTGCAGGAACCGAGGGTCTGTCCTCACAGACCATGGAGACCTCACACGACTGGTTTCTGTGCTCAGGTGGACAAACATTTGCCAGCAAGGATGCGTCGGAAGCTGCTCCAGGAGTTGAAGGCCAAGCCCTGTGTCTTCCAGGCGCTGCCCTCGGCTGGAGCCCTCGCTCCAGGACAGCGATGCAACGTGCGAGTCAGGTTTTCCCCCACGGAAGAGGTGAGACCGGCGGGTGTCACCCCCAGGAGGTCTGGCAGGGCAGTGTGGTAATGACAGCCCAGCGCAGGGAGCAGGAGATGAGGTCTACCTCCACATGGAGCTTTCTGCAAGCCCCGTACCCACTGTGCCTCAGTTTCCCCTGCGGCACACTCTTCTGAGAGGCGCTTTGAAATCCCGGTGGGGAGCTTGCACAGAGAGCATCAGGGCACCGCGGTGTGGCTCCCTCTCGGCGCGAGGGGGGAAATCTGCCTGTTTCCCCTCGTCTTCCCCCCTGCCTGGGCTTATTTGCAGGCTGCAACGCCCTGGTGCGGAGCAGCTGGCGCGCTGGCAGGGGATAACCCTGGAAGGGCCCATCCAGGCTAATCCTGGGTACCAGCAGACAAAACAGCCACCGGACACCTTCCAGGCACGGCAGGACAGTCGCCCACGTGGCACTGCCGGCGGTCCCTGTGGCTCTGGCCCAGCCTGCCTGCGCGTTCCCCGGCAGTTCAGGAGTCAGCGTAAACGACGGAGCATTCCCAAAGGCCGTTTGCGTGTGGCCACCGTGACTCGGAAACTGGCAGTGCGTAACAGGATGGAGACAAGTGCTTCCATGCCTGGGAACAGTCCCAGGGGTGTTTTAATTGCTAGTGGAGATGTAACCATCTTGTGTCTGGCTTTGACCAGAGCCAAGCACTGAGCAGAGAGGAAGACCCTTATTTCTAGCCAGTGAGACCTCACTGCCTCTTCCGTATAGCTGATGTTTGCCTGGTGCAGCAGTGCCAGGACTGTGTCTGGGCAACGTAACCCTGAAGAAGTGGGTGAAGCAGCCCCTGAGTCCTGTGGGAGCCGAGTCCATCCATGAGGACCTTTCTTAAGAGCATTGCGCTCCCTCATGACTAGGTGAAAACATCTGATAGTCCATTTTAGATCCATCACACCTCACACCAGGGTTCATCCCGGTTACTCAGAGCCAGCATGCAGGTGCTGTAGCCCCTGCTATAAGTTAATATCTCTTTTCCATTCACCTTAGGGGTACTGATAACATCCCTGACCTTGGGGCAAGGGTTGAATTTGAGGCCCTGTCACCTGGGACTTCATGGAGGAGCTTTCTGCGCTTCTCTCTTTTCAGAAGTCCTACAGAAACGAGCTGAAGATTAACATTTGCCAGAGCAGCCAGCACCTCCAGCTGCAGGTCTCGGGGCATGGACTGGAGCCACAGCTGGAGTTCAGCCCCCCAGTGCTCGAGCTGGGACCGTTGCTGCCGTACAGCAGTGGGACAGAGGGGACAGTGGTGGTGAAGAACCCGTGCGAGTTCCCCATCGAGTTTTACTCGCTGGAGTTCGACCAGCAGTACCTTGCTGAGGAGCAGGTGAGAGGGAAGGTCTGGTCCCCACGTGCATGTTCCCGTAGCTTCACCGTGCTCCAGCGTTCCCCGGCTTGTGCAGATGGAGGCAGTCCCCAGGGCAAAGCCTGGTGGCATTTCAGGGTTAGCCAGCTCTGCTGGCAGGCTGTGGAGAGGCTTGGATACTCCCTGTTTTAGGGACATGGTTTAGTAGGCATGGTGGTGTTGAGTTGATGGTTGGACTCGATGATCTTAGAGGTCTTTTCCAACCTTTATGATTCTATGTTGTTGGGAGGAAGGAGTGAGGGAGAAGATAGGTTAGCTGGGGAGTCTGTTCGTGTGATGGAGGTCAAGAAAACACATCCTGTGTGTGGCTTCTCTTCCCTACGTGCACAGATCCTGCGGATGCTGAAGGACTACGATTGCCACAACACCTTATTGCTGCCGCCGCGCGCCCCGGGTGAGAAGCTTCCCCCGGAGGTGCTGGAGTACTATCAGGACCAGAAGAGGCTGCAGGAGGAGCAGGCGAATTCCAAGACTGGGGAACCAGCAGGCCAGGACAATGGTGAGGGTTTGGCACTGGCTGTCCTGAGTGTGGACACAGCAGGGAGTCCAGCCCACCTACCCTGAGCTCTCCGTGACCTCGTTCTCCATGGAAAGCCCATGCTTTTAGCAGCCGCCCGTTCCCCAGCTTGGTGGAGGAATCCCAGGGTGAAGGTCCGTGGCTTGTAACACGTGTCCTCTACCAGCCCTGCATGCAGCCAAAGCAAGCTCATATCTGCCTCCCCGTGGACATGGGGAAATAATCAGGGTATCCCCTTGTGTTCCTCAACCACGAAGAGTAGGACTGGATGAGTTCTTCAGCCAGTAGAACCAGGTCTGATATCACTAGGTATTTTATATTTGCTCCTTCCCAGCAACAAAAGCACAAGCTCAAAATTCCCCCGAGGGCAGAGACAGCCTGGACGGGCTTCTCAGTGCCTTGGGAGTTTCCCTCGGGAAATTTTCCGTCTTTTGCATGCGGCTGTGCAAAGCGGCGAACAGCAAAGAGCAGATTGCCTGGCCATGTTCACCTTCTTCTTCCCTCCCCGTGTCCTTCCTCCTCAGCAAACTTTGAAGATGTCCGGTCTCTGTCAGGTCAAGGAGGAAAGCAGTCTGCTGGGATCGTTCGCACCATCTCATCCCATAGCTCAGTTGTTCCCTCCTCCGTTTTTGATGAAAGCCAGTCCAAGGTGGACTCTAAATCTGAATGTGGAGCAGAAGAGGAGGAAGGTGCTGAGAAAAGACGCGGGACAGGTAATAACGCTGAGCTCTTCTATTTTATGTCTGTTGTGGCAAAAGGGCCTCAGTGGAGGGCTTCAGTGGCACCTCCATCACTTCACTGCAGCCTGGGGCCATCTTCGCTCCTGTAGACCCTGAATCCACTCTTGCATATGAAGTCTGTAGGATCCTGAGAAGAGTCTGGGGCAGGGACAAGCGAGAGGTCAGGGAGGTTTTCCCCAGCTTTGCCAAATGAGCACCTTTGCTCCCAGGACGGTGGTGTTCCCTTTCCGAGGCAGGGCAGCGCGCTCTCTGTCCTATGTGACATTGCAAGCCAAGATGGCTTTTGGTGACCTAAGGGCAAAGGCGGGAGCTCTTTGTAAATGCTGTGACGGTGAATTCAGAGCCCAGCCAGATCTCCTGGTGTGATATTCCTAAAGCATCCAGCTTTTGGATAATCCCCAAATGGAGCCTTTCCCTTGGGACTGTGTAAAATGCCCAGTTCTGCGTGTCCCCGACTCACTCAGCAGGACCCAGGACCAAACTCCCGTGAGGTTGACATGTTGACGGTTCATGGAAGGAGACTTGGCCCAGTCCTTTTAGGTATTGCCGGGTGCTCGTTCTTCCCTCTTTCTGCCACCCCATTCGCTATGACCCTGAACAGGAACCTTTACCAGCATCCAGGGCAGACCCTGATCTGCACAAGCCTAAAGGAAGGGCCTGGGGAGACCCTGGGCATGACGTTGGTTTCAGCAGAGCCTTCTCTCCCAGGATCTGAGGGGGTGGGGAGGCTGATCAGGATCGCAGGTAGGATGGAGGCTGACTTTTATACCGGTTCTGCACAGCAGAGCATCAGCAAAGCACCGCCAGCAGCAAGGAGGCCGCGGGAGAACTGGACGACAGCCCTGTCTACAGGGCCATCGCCCGCCACCTTGGCATCGATATCTCTGCGGAAGGGCACGCAGCCCAAAACCGCAGAGGGATTGTCGTCATCGTCCACGGGGCACCCCTGACAGGTACGTGAGCCGCAGCCCCTGGCTGCAAGGAGGTGGGGAAAGCAGGAGAGACATATCCTGGTGGACCATGGTGCTTGGTTGATCAGTTGAGGCGAAGCGGGGTAAGCCACAGCTCTGCTGGTACACGGAACGGTCCCAGGCCTTCGTCTAGTTGGTGCAAGTGGCGTGGCTCATGTTGTGTCCGTACGGCTAGGCTCTCGTTCCCCCAAACAGAGTGGCCGTGCCTCGTGGGACCACAAGTGTCCACTTGTGGGAGCAGTCCCTAGCCCACACTGACCCCCAAACTGTGTCCAGACGTTGCCTGAGACAGCGCTGACCAGCAGAGGCTGGCCAACGGTCTGAATGGTGGTGGGACAGGGCTCGAAACCCTGGCCCAGGGTTGAGGTCACCACAAGGGATGAAGTCCTCAGCTGAACATGAGGTGGAGATGATCCACCTGGCTCTAGAGGCCACTTCCAACCATGCTCAAACTGCTGCCCTCGTGGTTTCCCCTTTGCTTTCTGACTGCCCTTGAAACTTTGAAATCCCGCTCGGGGGATTTCCGCAGCCTGTCCTTGAAAATGCCTCACGGGCAGGTGTCACCAAGCAGTCTTCCTCTCTCTCAAGGCAAGACGTCGGCAGCGGTCGCCCTGTCCAAATACTACGGCGCTGCCTGCTTGTCCATCGACGCCGTGGTGACAGAAGCCATCTCGGACAGGAGCAGCTCGGCAGGACTCCGCGCCCGGGAGCTGTGCGTCAGGGCTGCCATCGAGCAGAGCCACAAAGAGACGGACAATGCCGGTAAGGAGAAGCGCTGAACCCAGAGCAGCGCTTCAGAAACCCACCGTGACCATCCGCTTCTGCTTGCTCCAGAGAAGAAATTTGACAGCCCTTGGGTCTCTTAGGGAACATGGGTGCGGCGTGTAGAAATGCAAAGCTGTTTCGTAAAGCATCTCTCGTTATTAAAAAAAAAAAAATCTCTATTTTAAGGGCTCAGGCAGGGGCACTTTTACTGCCCCGGGGCTTCTGGGCGTGCGTTCCTTTTCCTCGGAGCGGTGAAGCACGCCTGTATCTTTCTCAGAGCTTTTCTGTTTCCTCCAAGCTGAATCCAGCTTGCTCCTCATGGCCATCAGGCAGAACCGCTGCCCACTTTAACATGGAAAAAGCCCTCTGAAGTGGCTCCTTAAGCACTAGACGACTTTGAGTGTGGCTTCACAAACGTGAGAGGAAGGGAAGAATAACCCCTCGGGGGAGTTTCAGATGAGAGAGACGCTGCAGATGGGCTCTCTTCTCCAGAGGTTTTCCTATACACACTGTCAGGTCACGCAGCTCGTGCCCGTTGTGCTGTTCTCCACGTGAGACCGGAGACTTTTAGGAAACTTTTATTGGGCAAGTGGTGCCCCGAGCTCCTCAGGGTGAGGCCAGACCCTGGCTCTGGTGGGGGAAGTTGAGTCCCCATCCCTGGAAGTATTTAAAAGAGGCGTAGATGAGGCGCTGAGGGACATGGCGTAGTGGGCATGGTGGTGTTGGGTTGACGGTTGGACTCAATGATCTTAGGCGTCTTTTCCAACCTTAATGATTCTATGATTCTAAGTTTTGCGTCGCTCAGCTATGAACCTGGTTGGGTTGGGAGCTGGTGGAGGGCAGAGGGGCCTGGGTCCCGGGTGGGGTTATCCCACGCGGAGGATTTAGCTCCAGTGGAGATGGGTGATGCAGCTGAGGCAGGGCTGCATGTTACAGTCTCCGTGTGAGAGTGCGAGACGGGTGCAAGGCACGGAAACGATGGTCCTGGAGGACAAATCCTTGGCTTGATCCATAGGAGAGCTACTGCGCAAACAGTGCCACCTGCGTCCACGTTTGTTAGGAGGGACACAGGGCCAGGCATTAAAAACTCCCTGGCTTTAAAATCCAGTATCAGATGGTGTGCTTTATCAGGCTAATACGAGAAGCAGGGAAGGAGCCGCTTCTGGAGAGCGGTGCTGCTAGTGCCGGCAGGCTGGGGACAAGGGCTGTGTCCCTGCCGGGGCGCAGGGCTGTGCCCCTTGGAGTGGGCTCCCCGCAGCGCCCGTCGCCAGCCCCGCTGAGCCGTCTGTCCCCTCCGCAGGTCAAACCACGGATGTCTCCCTCAGCCTGCAGTTCAGCGCCGAGGCCAAGCACAGCCCAGACGTGAGCCAGTCCAGCTCTGGGGACAAAGCCAGCCTGCAGTCCCTCAGTTCCCGAGGCCGGGCGAGCGCCGCAGCGGGCAAGAGGAAGACGGATGGCCACGCATCCCAATCCCAGAAACAGCATCCGATGGGCTCCCAGGTGAAGCATGATCCGCACCGGTTAATGCCTGGGACCTTTCTGTTGCCTTTGAGAAGTGAAGGGGCTGCTTACAGGGGAGGCTCCGTGTCACCCAGAGCCTGGTGCGGGGGGATGTAGTGCAGGGAGCCAGCTGGGCATGGCTCGGGGTGGGAACGAAACCCTGTGCTCTGGCAGAAAAACTCTACTGGGTCTTAACCGTTTGTTGGCAAAGTGCAGTCCTGGCTAACGTGGCCGCAGGCAGCGGGCAAAGCTGCGGGATGCTGCGCCAGGGGGCTTGCAAGCTTGGGTCTCTGCTGGCCAAGGGATGTGCCCTCCAGGGTCGTCCCGGGGAGCTGCTGGCCTGCAGTTTTGTTCTAGTCTCCCGCTAGTGAGAAACCCCAGCTCCAAGCCCAGCAGTTGGAATCGTTCGGGGCTTTCCAAAGTGTTTTGTTTTTCTTGTGGTGCTCAATGTTGCAGGGCTCATCCAATTCTCATCTCAACTCTCCGCTTCCCTGCGTTCCTGCGCAGCGCTGGCTGAGCATCAGTAGCAGCACAGCGGGAGAGCTGGGCTTTATGAGCTGCGTGCTGCCCGAGGACTTGCTGGTGGCCATCCTCTCTGAAAGGCTGCAGGTACGCGTGGTGGGGGCAAATGATACCTTCCTGCTATGGAGAGACAGGCAGCGAGGTACAGTTCGGAGGGGAGGAGTTCTGTACCTGCTGTTGGAGGAGTCCTGGGCTGCGTGCAGGGATCCTTGGGTGAAGCTGCAGATGCCATAAGTTGGCAGGGTGCAGGGAAAGATCAGAGCTTGTCTGAGTTGCTGCGCTTGGAACGAGGGTGGCCGGTGTCCTTGACATCGGGGTTTACTGACCAGCTGAGAGCCCGATGCCTGCGATAGCCGACTTTCTCTTCCTTTTCAACTTCATTCGCAGTTGAGTGACTGCTACCGGGGAGTGGTGTTCGATGGCCTGGAGACCCTCTTTGCACGCAACACAGCGTCTGCTCTCCTCTGCCTGCTCAAAGCTGTCAGAAATCGGCCTTATATCTATTTTGTGAACCTGTTCCAGGATTATGCTTCTTTCAAAGCCAGGGAGACAGCCGCGAAAGAGCAGGAAGGTAAGATTCTTCTTGTCCATACCTTTCAAATCTTCTCTCTCAATCCCTCAGCCTTATCCGTGTGTATCTGAGCCAGGCAAGGCACGGGAACTCGCTGACTGCTGAGGGTTTAGGGGATTGTCTGAATTTTGGAGCCGGGATATGGGCTCCCCAGTATCTCCTGGCAGGATGACAAGCTGGGTCGGGGCAGAGCTGTGAGTCCTCGCAGCTCACCCAGAACAGCAAGCTCTGCTTGCAGTCGCTAATGGTTTCTCCTCTGGTCTATGCTGAAGGACGGGAGCAGGAAGAAGCTGCCAGGAGAGAGAAAGCACGTCTCTGGGAGATGGATGAGGAAGAGTATGATGCCCTCACTGAGGAGCAGAAAGCTCAGTTTAATAACAGTATACGACAAGTCCAGCGTGAGAGGAAGAAGAGGTCTGTAAGCCTTCCATGGTAACTCCCCAGGACAGTGTCCCTGAAGGGTTTCCCTGCTCCAGAGACCTTGGTTGAGCTCCGAGGGGTTACAGAGCAAAGGCCAAAAGTGTCTGTTACAAGCGGCACAAGGATGGCCAGTTCCACCTCCCTGGTTCCCAAGGGAGGAAGGACCTTCCTCTGGTGAGCTGCAGGGAGCTGGGCTCTGTGCTTGCCTTGCCACTGCGCTTCTAAGTGTCTCCAAGTTAATTATTTTCATTCTCATTTTCTTCATCTCCCTTCTTCACCAAACCAGAGGGGTTGTGGTGTGGATTGGTGCGAGGCGCAGCTTGGTTTAGATACCAGTCCTGCTGTAGGTGAGGTGCTTGCAATGCTGGTCTCCCGGGGTTTTCCCTACGGAGTGACCCCAGCCATAAGAGCGGGTGTTCAGGAGGATGCACAGGATAAGTATAAGCCTGTATTAAGCCCTGCCTGAAACTGGGAGCGGGGGGAGAACCTGCTTAAAGCGAGTGTGGGCTTCAGCACTTCTTTCAGCCCAGGCTGAAGTTTGTTCCCCTGGGAGGAGATCACTAGGGCTGCTTCAAACCATGATTTCCAGGACAACAGCCCAAGTTTCCCGTGGTTCACGACTGGGTTCCAGCAGGAAGCCTGGTTGTTCAGAGCCTGTTTTGCAGGAGGGGAGTTACTGCAGCCTTTGCTTTCTGATTGATATGATTATTCTCACTAAGGAGCAGGCTATGCCCAGGGAGAAGAAGGGCTGGATAAGCCAAGTACGTATTGGTGCAGGGATAAGCAGGTGTTAGTGATTAGCGAGCTGGTTTACACTGGGAAATCGAGAGGACTTCAGGCATCAGTGCAGAGAGATGGTGGATCAGTCTTCGGCAGTGTGCTGGAGGTGGCCAGGTGGACCTTACTGGACGAGCAGCACAACTTAGACCTTATGACAGCAAAGCCTAGGTTTGGCTGGCCCTGGAGGTCCCTTCCCACCTTTCCTCAGTTTGGACGTTCCCAGCCTTCGCAGGTTGAGGGAAGTCCATGGAGATGGTCTAATGGTTCTACCTGGCCTCAGGGTCAATAAATGAAGTGCAGGACCAGCTGGGATTGCAGCAAGCCCAGATTTCTGGTGGTGACTCTCAGGGATGTTTTCTTTTTGGTTTGCTGAAGGGAGATGGAGCAGCTGGCTCAAGAGCTTGAGGAAAAGCACCAGCAGGAGCTAGAACGCTTGAAGGAGGAAGAAGAACTGAAGAAGAAATCTAAGCGGGGGAAGAGAGAGCTTGGAAAAGACAAAGATAATGCTTCAGGGAAGAAAAGTCAGCCTGGAGTCAGGCAGGTGGGTGGTTGTGTTTATAGAGATGAGTAAAAGCCCTGGGGACCTTCCCGCTGAGTTGTACCATTCCCCGAGAAGCCAGCGGCCACACGCGGTGCTGGGGGTGAGTGCCTGGCCGTGAGTAACACGTGGGGCTGTGCTGCGAAACAACGGCTGGTGTTGGATCCTGCTGCTGCTTCACCAGGAGTGTTTCCCCATGGGTTTGTAGGAGAGCTGCTCTTCTAGGATCATGCCTTTGAGTCATGGCTTCATGAAGCTTCCATTCACTGTGAAGCCCTAGATAGTTTTAGTCCAGCGTTTCTCCCCACTCTACCTGTGACTTAGACCTCTGAGCCATGATCCGTCTGGGCTGTGGTGTCTTTTCCATGTCTGGCAGGAGATACCACCAGGCCTTAGGTATTCATTAGCAACCAGACTTCCCAAAGAGTCAGCCAGCCACAGGGATGCTCAGCCCACCAGAAACGAGCCCAGAGGACTGCACAGGAGTAAGGAGCTGTCTTAAGTTCCCTGTTTGGTTTGGGAAGCTGTTCTGTTTCTCAGCTGGTTTGCAGGACTCCTCATCACTCTGGCACCGGGGAGTTTGGTTTCAGTTGAGCTGAACCCGGTACCAGCTGCGTTCTCAGTTGGGGTTTGTGGAACACCTAGCACAGGTCTCAGACGAGGCTCGGGGTGCTATTGCAAAGATCATCTCTGTCCGACAGCGTTTGAGTCGCTGCTTTGAAATGCTCACTGCTTTTTCCTGCTCCTTCTGCCAGAACATGAACACATCCGCCAGCAACACCAACGCATCCACCAGCAACCGGTCGGATGTCACCGAGGGGGTAGACAAGAAGGGATCTGTAAAGGAGCACCCAGACTCTGTGGCAGGTGACAAGGAAGATAAGAAAAAGCAGAGCAAGGTTCCCATGACAGATGCCTGCCCGGCGGTGGTTGTGCAACCCCCAGACCCAGAAAAGGGGGAAACCAAAAACGAGGCCCAGAGCGACAGCGAGAAGAACTTGGCCCTGAGGTTTAAGATCTACGAGGCATCGCAGAAGGATGTCACGCATATTTTGTCATCCTGGGACAGGGTTCAGGGTATCCTGCTGTCCCCTCTGAACCAAGAGGAGGTGCGGCACCAAGCAGAAGACCAGCGCCAGCATTTATCCAGCCGCAGGAGCCGGAAGGACAGGGAGAAGGAGCGTCAGGAGAGGCTGGAGAAGGAGCGCGTGGAGAAAGAGCGCTTAGAGAAGGAGCGGCTGGAAAAACTGAAGGCTCTTGAGGACTCCAAGTTATCTCGGCTGGAAGGGGAAGGTGCAGAAGGGTCAGCCAGAGGCCAGGATGTCGGGGTGCCCTGCTTGGACATCCAGGTGCTGAGCTCAGAAGATGTGACTAAGAAGATCCTGGAGAGCGGCAAGCTGCCAGCGGCAGCGCAGGTAAAGCCCTGCGAGGCTCAGATGCTGAGCCTGCCGTGGGCTGGGCCCTGGTGCATTGTGTCCCGCCAGGTGACAACGGCACAGAGCCTTGTCCAGGCCACTGATGATGTTCCACAACGGCTCTGCAGCAGCCACGTGGCTGGGGAGGTTCTCGGCATCCCTCAGATAGGTGGAAAGAGGGAGTGCTCTCTGTTGAAGGCTCCTGTCTGTTCAGAGAGTTTCCCAGTCTGGAAATCATTAAAAATGGTCCTAGGGCAGGGCAGCTCAGGGTCATTGTTTCCTTCAGCTGAGTCACTCAGGGGAGAGGTTTCTCCCTAGGTCCCACTTGTGGATCCTGGCACTGTTCTGGAGCCTGCCCACCCCACTGGGCATAAAAAAAGCACTGTACTCCATATAAATAAAAAAAATGTTGCCAAAAGCTCAGTGCCTTTAAGGAAGGAGTGTGAGGATGAAGGTGACGGGAATATAAACAGGGTTTTCTCTTATGCTTTAGATCCTGGATGGCCTGGGACTGGGTCCCTCGGGGCCTCCCATTCCCCCTACCGCTTTTTACTCCGTGATCCGCTACCCAGAGGAGCGGATGGCGCCTGCAGCAGGAGAAGCCCTCAAGCACTTCATCTTTGTTATGCCAGAAGGTGCCAGTGCGGAAGATGAAAAGAAGGATACCAAAAGTCTCGTGGATGTCCCCGTCATCCCCACGGTGAAGGTGCCAGGGCAGGGGCCAGGCTGGATGGGGGTATGGTGCAGGGGGAGGATGGAAAAGGATCACTGTGGAAGGGCAGTGAAGACATGACGGGATCCTGTGTCTGCAGGCATCTCTTTTGTCTGTCCAAAAGAGACAGCTCTGCTTGAGACATAGGGTGGTTCTGTAAGACAAGAGAAAAAAAACCCTCTAAAGCCCTCAAATTCCCTTGAAGAGAGGGTCCTGGGCGAGGAGAGGGTCCTGGGCGAGGAGAAGTGTTGTAGGCAAAACAAAGTCCAATATGGAAGACCAAGTCCCTGGGCAGTATGGAACCAGGAGATGCTGATTACTTATTTATTCTCTCCCCTGTTTGGTAACAGACTCGCAGCTTTCTTCCCAGGATGGGGATGTCTCAGGGCAGGGCTCACCTCTCTCTCCCTTTTCTCTCTCCCCTTGGTGCGAAGACCTCGGAGCAGCAGGTCACCCCAACCAGGGGCCGGTCGAGGAAGGAGAAAGCCGCGGGCAGCCGGGAGGCTGTGAGGGAGAAGCAGAGCTCCGGCCGGGGCAGGAGAGGTCTCCAGGTGCCTGGCACGGCAGCACCCACACGTCCCCCCAAGGTGGACCAAAGTGATGCGGACACGGTCCCATCCCCAGGGAGACCCGTCAGGTGAGCTGTGAGGGAGGAGGTGATCCCTCTGCTTCACGGCCATCTCGCCAAACAAGGTCCATCATCCCCAGCTCCGCAGGGACCCTCTGCCGGCACCTCCATGGGATGGCGAGTCCATGACTCTCCTCCTTGTCTCATTTGCTCGTTAGCAATGTCTGAAGCCTCCTCTTTAATTGCCAGGCTGAGCAGCTGCCGGTGGATAGTGCCTGCCCGTGGCGAGGTGGTACTGAAGGTCCATTTCAGCTCCGCGGTGCTGGGCCAGTTTGATCAGACGCTGCATTTTGAGGTCCTGGGGACAAACCGTCAGTACCAGCTGCACTGCAGGGGCACCTGCCTGTATCCCACCATCAGCCAGGACCCGCGGTAAGGCTGGCCTGTGGGACCCTCCCACATTGCCTCCCCCTAAACTGCGAGCCAGCGCTGTCCCTTGTACCCCTGCGACCTTCTGGCTTGGGCCGCTTCTTTTCCCATGCTTGGAGCTGGGAACCAGTACTGGTACCTCAGCCACCACTGAGGGTTATGGCTTCCTGACCAGGTTTTCTACTAAGAGCGTCTCACAGCTCCTCATTCCCTGTTTTCTCTCCCCAGGCTGGTGTTTCCTCACCGGAGGAAGAGCAAGGCAGATGATGACATCATCTTCAAGCAGTATGTCATGAACACAGGTGTATTCCACTTTGGACCGCTGCTGTGTGGGAAGTCAAGAGACTGGTACGTGCTCCCCGCCCCGAGCGAGCATCCTGATGCACGGCTGGCTCGGAGTGAGATGTTGGGATGGGACCTCCAGGGCCTTGGGCTTTCATGGACAGGCTTGGAGACGTGCTGTCCCGGTAGCACAATTCAGGGCAGGCCCAGGCAGAGACCTGGGAGATACACGGGGCTGAAGGGCCACGGATGTGAGAATTTGAGCAGGTAACAGGCACGTGAGTCTTGGAGGAGCTGAGGAGAGAAAGGGATGATCTTCCTACCCGCTGGGTGCCTTGGTGGCCAGAGCCACATGCTGCTTCCAGCCTGAAGGTGACTTGGGGCAACCTGTGTCCCCCCTCCACGTCTCAGCTTCACCACCTCTGAAATGAAGTTTATGGTGCTTTGTTAAAGTGCTTTGAGCTCTGCGGGCAGACTCAACCAGCAATTATTCTGCTGATGGTTTTGTAAGCCATTCGTTAATCTGTAATATTAGTAAGACTTTATGATTTGACCTGCCGGTGTGTGTGTTGGGGGGGAACCTGCAGAGGAATACGAATGGGATTTGCGTTTTCCTGATGCTCGCTGCTGGATAAAGTCTGCCTGAAAAAGTTGTCACTGTAGCTCCTGGCATATTTCTATTTTTAACATTGCTTTTTTTTTTTCTTTTAATATTAGAAATTAAGTTCTTGTCTTTATGGGAGCTCTGGGGAGTTAGTGGTATTTGGACAACCCAAGGAAATTAAATCAAAACAGTTTAAAAAACAAAAGAGGATCTTTAGCCAGCTGATGAATGGTCTCAGGTTTCTGTTTGCTTTTCTAACCCTTTAACTCCAAATTCTGTTCCACACCCGAGAGAAGGGACATTTGTTAAATTTAGCATTCCTCTTGGGAATTAATCCTCTCTATTTCCTTCCCTGAGACTCGGAGCTAACCCATGGCAATCTCATGACTTTTTTGAAAGAGAGAAGCTAAACTATTTTTAAAACCTCTTTTCAAAAGCATTTCTTTATACCCTGCAGGGAAGGAAACCCAACAAAGAAGGGGGAAGAATCCCCGTGCCTGGCATACTTTTATTTTTCCAGGCACCTTTGAATTTGTATTTTGTAAAATGCTCTTTATTTAAGTGGCCTGTACATCGTCGCGCTTCTGGGATGGAGGCGCGGGGAATAGGGGCAAACATCAAAGTAACGCGAGGATGAACGCACAAACCATGCAACGTGCCCCTGAAAGTGATCCTTTTTCTTAGCCTGCTTGTTAAACTGTGGTCTTCCAGCCCAGCCTCCCGCTGCCAGGGCACAGGGCTAAAGACAACGCTCCCGGGGTCTCCTCTGCAGCCTTTTCCCCTTCTGTGGACAGGTACAAGGCGCTGCACTATCCCAGCAACTGCGAGAAGATAACCATCCTCAACGTCACCCCCTTGGAAGCAGAGGTGCGCTTCTTCTTTGAGCGCGATCTCAAAGCGGACACGTTCCTTTTAGACCCTCCCAGCATGAGGCTGAAACCTAAGGAGAAGCAGGTAGGAGACGGGCAGGCACCGGTAGAAGTGGGGGGGGGCCGTTCCTCCTGCTCACTGAATGCTCTTCTGTATTTCTTTTTGGGGGGGGACGGCGCTAGGAGCTGAGCATTTGGGCGTACCCCACTTCAGCTGGCCTCGTGGAAGACAACCTGGTCTGCTGCATTCAGGAGAACCCAGAGCCGGTGGTCTTCCGCCTGTGCTGCCAGGGGGTGCAGGTGGAGCTGGGGGTCAGCCCCAAGCAGGTGCATTTCGACAAGCTGCTCCTGCACAGGTCAGTCACCCCACCGCCGCTCTGCCGGGGACGAGAGCTGGCAGCCGGTTCCCCTTCAGCTTCTCTTGCTGGCTGACTACTCAGATCGGAGGCTGGGCTAGCATCCCTCTTTCTCCCAGCAATTCCCAGCCTCTTGATCACCTTTGCTTGCTGGCTTCGGTATCCTAGAACGGCCGTGAGCTCCATAGCCCCCCAGCAATGCTGTGCGAGGGGCATCTCGATGCGTTTGTGTCTTGTCTGCTGGTTCAGAGAGCAGTCCAGTTGCTCCTCCTTACCTCCCCGCTGTTGGATACTCTTCTACCACCAAGCTCCCCCCAGGACCTCACCTCTCAGGCTTGTGACATAGAGAAAACATTTACCTCTGGTTTCATACGTATGGATCGGGCTGCTCCAAGTTGCATGCAGTTGCAAGGCTAGCGTGACAGTCGAGCAACTGGTGCTGAGTGTCTTTCGTGTCTCTACAGGAGGGACAGCAAGACCCTGGTCCTGCGAAACAGCACCCTACTGCCCGTGGCTTGGCGGCTCAGTGGGCTGGAAAACCTCGGCGAGGACTTCTCCGTCTCGCAAGATGAGGGCATCGTTGGTCCCCGCACAGAGTTTGGCCTGCGTCTGTATTTCAAGGCGACCAAGACTCTCAGCATTAAGAAGATGATCCGACTAGAGGTGAGGGGGACTGAGCCCTCGCCGGCAGAGAGGGCAGAGCGGTCAGCCCTGTGCTCTCAGGATGGAGACTGTGCTTGAAGGGTACCCGCAAAGAGGGCAAAGGGATCCTTCATGAGATTCCTTTCTACCCGCATTGCCGGGGGGCCGTGCCCTTAGCAGCAAGGGACTCTCTCTGAAGGGTAACGTTCTGGAAACCAGGTGACTACTAGGGTGCTCTTGTAGCTGAGCCTCACGGGCGAGTGTGTTGTGGAGTCAGGAAGAGATGTACCTGAGGGACACAAGGGTGCTACGACCCCAGTTTCTGCTGCCTCAAACTGGGTTCACCAGAACACGAGGTGCATCCCTGAGCATCCGCGTCTCCCCAGATAACCTGCCGCTGCGGGGCTGACGCCTGGGTTGTGAGGCCGCGTCCCGAGCCCATACTACAACCACCCGCTGCTCTGCATGGTGGAACGCTGCTGTTTGGTTGTCCAGACTCCGGCGTGCTCCCTGCACCCGTCCTGCAGTCTGTCCGGGGCTCTTAACGTAGAGCAACAAACTCTCGCCCTGGGATTTTGTTCCCCATGGTTTAGGGGCTGCATTTCAGTGAGGATGCTGGGTGATTTAAGAGGAGAGGGTTGATTGTCAATGCCACCTGCTCTGGGACAGCTCACGCTTCTTGTCGTTGTTTTTACACGACTGTGCCTTCCAGGGTGTTTTTGCAGCAGCGTTCCCTGCTGTAGGAGTGAAGAGTTGGGCTGATAGGGTTTCTTACTGCAGCAGAATCCCGCCGGATCAGCCCATGAGGTGAAGGGGTTAGGAAAGCTTGGGAGTCACAAATGCTTTCAAGCAGGGGAGGCCACGGTGGAAGCAGCTGGCAGAGACAAGGTCTTGTACGTTGTCTACCAAAAGAATTTAGGAGAATGGCCTGAACAGTGTTTGTTTCTTGCCGCCTCAGGTTTCAGATGCAGAAAACATCCTGGGGATTGTTCAGATTGAAAATATCCAAATCCTTGCGGAGGCCTACGATGTTGCTCTGAGCATCAGCATTTCTAAAGGTCAGTGGGCGCCCCCAAAACAACGTAGTCTGGGTGCATTGTGTTGCCTTGGCAGATGGGCAACCAAGGCGGATGGGATGGGATGGGATGGGAGAGCATGCAAGCTAATAATTAGGATAATTAAAGCACGTATCCTGCAAGCTGTGTGGAGCACTGTCAGGGCACAGCCAGCCTTGAGCCTCTCACCTCTGAACTTTGAAGTGTGCAACTTCACGTGCAGTTTGATCTGGGGACTTTGAAACAACAGTGATGTGAACAACAGAGTTGGCAGCTCCTGAAGGCTCAGTGTGGCACGTAGAGTTGTTGGACGTGTGCTTGGAAGCAAGGAGATGGAAACGGAGCTTTTAGCTGCAAAACTCCGCAGATACTCTCCGAGTAAGAAGAGAAAGGGCAGCAAAGTAGCCAGAGAGAACTTCCAAGAAGGGGAACCTGCTGAGAAGGATTTTGTGCCACCTGAGAACTCCAAATATGTATCTTATCACTTGGCGTAGTCTACAGCAGCTCACAAATATTCACCATTTCTTACCTTGCTCTGTGGGTTTTCTGCAGGTACAGATGGCAGCGTGGATTTTGGAGTCCTTAAGGTCCTGGATGATGCGAAACAAGTGCTGACCCTGAAGAACAAAGGGAAGTACGAGATTGCGTACAGGTGGGTTCAGCTGCCTGGTCTGTGAATGCCTGTGCCACCGTCTGCCCAGGCCTGCATTCTCCTTCTGTCCAAGGCTAGAACTCGTTCCCATGCTGGCTGCCTCACAGATCGGGTAAATTCAAAACCTGGGCTCTCTGATCTCAAATATTTTAACAGGGAATCCAGCCACACACCAGCAGTTCTTCACAGCTCAGCAGGAACCAGAAGGAGAGATCCTGAGATTTAAGCCTCTCACTGCTGAGATTCATTTTCTTCCTTTGAGGGTCAGCTCATTTCTCTTTATGAGACTCTTTAAAGGAGAGAATGAAAAAAATCTGTGTCGAAGTAAGCTTACAGCACTCCTGATTGTCTGCACTGTGTCAAGATTCCCCAAGGGGAGCTGGGCTCTTTCCCTTTTATTATTTGATGCTCCTATGCAAAGTCCTGGCTGATGGCACCAGTACTTTTAACTGCAGAGTTTTTCGTTCCTTCCCTTTCTCCCCAGTTTCGAGCTGGAAACCACAGATACCAACATACCCGACTTGGCGTCCCACTTCAGTATCCAGCCGCAGAAGGGCGTGCTGACTGTCTCCGAGCGCCCCGTGCAGGTCCAGCTGCTCTTCCACCCCAAGATGGAAATGAATATTGAGGACAAACCCATCCTGCGCTGCCAGGTGAGCTGCCTGGGCCAGGCGGTGGTAGCACAGCATGTCTTGGGAGTGTAAGAAGGACATGTGTCTTCTGGAAGGAAGGCTTTAGCTGGGGAATCCTCTCTCGTACGTATACAATAAAGTCTTTCAGAAGCAATTTGTGATGCTTCCTAAGCAGAGCTGAAAATCTGGCTCTGAAGGAGGAGTTTAAACAGGCAGGGGGACTTGGGGTGGCATCAGGGGACAGATAGAGGCTGGCCTCTGCTGTATTTACCAACCCTTCCTCTGGTTGCAGGTGATTGAGCCCAGCATCCGTGAAGGAGGCGAGACCATTGCCATCATCCCCGTGAGGGTGTCAGCGAAAGCTGTGTTCAGCAAGTACAGCATTTACCCCACCTCGCTCATCAACTTCGGTGCCATGATGAACGGCACCAGGAAAACCTGCACCTTCACGCTGGAGAACAAAGGCATCCTTGACTTTAAGTTCCTCATCTACAGAGTGGAGCAGGATGCACCCGTATTGTCAAGGAAAAGGTGAGAGAAGACCTGCACCACCCTTCCTGCCTGAGGAGGCACCACGGCATGGCTGGTGCGTGACAGGCCACCAGGACGCCTGGGTTCTTGTCCACCTGCGTCGCTGGCCTGTGAGCAGGGAGCAGGAAAATGCCTCAGTATCCCCATGTGTAGGACAAAGCTGGTGATGTAGCTGATCTATCCAAAAGCTACAGCCGTAGGTGGTGCAGGCAGCCCTCCGGGAGCAGGAGGACTTTCCTCCATGGGGAGGAAGGCCAGCTTTGGCCTCGGAGAAAGGCAGGGGGGGCTCAGCGTGATGGATGTTTTCTGCTTTCTCCTCTCAGTGCACATCAAATGAAATCCGCCCGCTCCCACGAGAGTGAAAACTTAAACAAAATGACTCCCTCAGTCAAGCAAAGCAAGCACTCGCTGCAGAAGGACGCAAACCCCTTCATGCAGGTGGGTGGCTCCTGCTCCCCAACGCACGCCACGGCAGCTGGAGTGGGAGGACGCTGCTGTGCCCAGGCTGGGGGCTCATCACCACGGGATGGGACATGGTCTCTGTGTGCCAGGCAGTGGCGCTGGAGGTCCATCACCTCCCGGCCACAAGCAGAGGCAGGAGCTGCTCAGTCCCACTGACAGTCCTGTGCTCTGGCTCAGACCTGAAGTTGTGGGGTCAAGAGAGGCGAGCAGGTCCTGTGCTTGGTGGCTGCCAGCCAAAATAGTTCTATGAATACCACAGAACAGAAAGTTTGAACTCCCGGTCCGTTGATATGAGATGACCTTGCTTTTTCTTCTTCTCGGCCCCTTCTCTCCTCTCTCATCGTTTCTCACAGTTGTTTCTGCTCTCCTGTTTTACTCCTGGAGGTTGAAGGATCCCAGCTACCACCTTACCCCTTACACCCAAACTCCTTTCTCTATGCCGCTCGGGACAAGCCTACACCTCCTCTCAGCTTCTTCATGTCCTCCTGGGGCTGCCTTTGGGCCATGGAGTCATCCCTTCCTGCCCTGGCTCTGGGGGTTTGGGCCCAGCTGGAGGTCAAGGACATCAAGACATCAGTCTCTCCTGGGACTCTTTCTGCAGGCTCGCCTCACTCTAGGCATGTTCACGGTGTACCCTGGCTTTGGCTCCGTCCCTCCTGGGGGCCAGCAGGTGATCATGGTGGATTGCTACGCAGAGCCACTGGGGACATGCAAGGAGTACCTGTCCATCGATATCAGCGACAGAGACCCCAAGGACAATCCCCTTGGCATCCTCTATACCCTGTTTGCTGAGTCCTGCCTCCCAGGTACACCCCGTCCACAGGTTCCCATGGCCAGACCTGCTGCTGATCAGCACCCAGACTTACTGCTGGGACAGAGAGAGACCCTGACCCTAAAGTCCCATCTTAAAATCCTCAGAGGTTCCAGTCCTTTTCAAGTCCACCAGTGGGGAGAGGCTGGGAGGGGGTGCATGGAGGAACAAAAGGAAAGCAATACCCTTTAAGACTCAGGGTGACGGAGCACCATCCTCACAGCCAACTCCCACACCCTCGTTGGGGTTTGCAGTGGCCTGGGCAGAAAGGGCTTATCGAGCCTTCTGAGAGGCCAGCAGAGTCCAGATGGATTCAGCAGAAAGACTTCTCCATCCTCAGCCCTCCCTCTTGTCTGTTCGCAGCGTTTGTGGTTGACGATATAGAGTCCATCTTTGAGGAGCATCGAATCTGCAGCAACATCAACCTCTGCCAGGTCCTACAGACAGTGCAAGACAAAGGCGTGTTCATCACAGATGAGAACAAGTTCATCTTCACCAATGTTCTGGTTGGGCACCGGGCCACAGCTCGCTTCAAGATCCGTAATGTTGACAAAGTCCCCTGTGACGTGGTCCTCTCCATCAAACCCATCCCTGGTAAGGTAAGGACAAGAGGCCAAGGTGACTGTTGCTCTTGAAAGGCTGTGTGGTAGCCTGCCTTGTTCTCCAGCTTCGTTGCTTCCCCTTGCCTGGACTAGTCCAGCTCAGTGCAGGTCGAACTACAGGGGAGAGCAGCAATGCCAGGGTGACGGTTGGGTTGAATTCAGCCTGTCTCAAGCAAGGTTTTGGCTCACGCCTCTGGGTCCTTGGTGGGAGACCTGAATCCTGGTGAATACCTCTTGGAAGCACAGTCAGAAGGGGGCTTTTACTGGACTGATGTGCCAGGGCTCAAAGCAGACCATTTCCTCAGGCTCCCTGGGCTTTTCCTTCTCTTTAAAGGCCAATTCTAGATCGTTTGCAGGGTTTTCCCTGCAGTCCCTGCCTCCACGTGCGCTGGAGTGGCTGCCTGGCCTTTATGGCAGCTCCCTGTGCAAGGTCAGCACCACCTTGGAGTCACCCCCTGAGATGGAAGGAGCCTGTCCAGGAAGGAAAACGCTGCCTGGGGCTGTTCCCCACGATGCATATATGAATATGCATCATATTGAAGGATGTTTTCTCCTAACACCACTTTGTGGGTTCCCCCAAGCTCAACAGCCGCCTTAGCGACGTTTTCGAGGTAGATCCCGTTCGGATGTGCGTGCCCAGCCGCTCCCACGCCTTTGCTACGGTGACCTTCACTCCACAAACGATGCAGAACTACCAGTGCACTTTTGAGGCTTCCCTTGATGTCCAGGCAAGGTAACTCAGCCTGTGAAATCTTGCAGGGGACCTTTCTGATAGCTGCCTCTCCTCTGGGAGGAGGTAGACCTCTTGTTAACCCTAATGCTTTCAGTAGCCTTAGGTAGAGTGCTTAGCATTAGATAATAGAGGAGGCAATAACTACTAGAGTTAGCAGAGCAGAAAAATAAGGGCCATAGTTTAGCCTATATGAGTGGCTATGAAGACAGTGCCGCATTAGGTAGCCAACTGGAAGTTATTGAATCAGAAAGAAATGGAGATGTGCAACAAGCTGAGCTGGGGCTTTCCAAGGCCAAAGGGTTAGGTGAAGAGGTTTCTGTGCCAGCAAGTCAGCATGCATTATTTCCTCCTTGTTTATGTTAAAATGAGATGATCCTATGTGATTACCTGGGGTATATTAAGATATTTTATGTTAAGGAGCAGTTGGACACCTTTATGAAAGAGGAGCCCAGTTCCTCTGTCCCAGGACCTGTGTTTGTACCAGGGCTCTGACCTGCTTTTCCCCAACCCTTTAGTCACTGATTTGGGACAAGATAAGTCAGCTTTCTGCCCCAATAAACAATTCCTCTTTTAGTGTCCTTGGAAATAATCTTTACTGACAGTGTTATTTATTTACTTCTCCCTTCTCGCTTTTACACCATTTTCATGCTGTGCTTGTGCTTTTTGCATATGTCTCATATGACCGCAGCCAGTGAATTTGCCATGTCTCATCTGTTGCCTTATTATTTACCTGCTGTACTGCATGATTCAATTAAGTGAAATGATTTTTAACTGTTATTCTGGAAAGCTCTGGCTCTTCAGAGCAGGTTCCTCTTGTGAATGGCCCTGCTCTGACTGGGAGGAGAGGGGTGAGGGGGAGCTGTGTCGCGGGGTACGGGAGCACCAGCCAGGGAAAACGCAGTGGGTGGCACTCGCTTCATTGCTTGGCAAGTGGGAAATGGGTTAGTGCCAGCCGTAATGATTTCTCCTCTGCCTCTTCTGCAGCCCTGCAGCAATTAAAGCACAAAGCCTGACCTTCGATATCGGTGGAGATGGGAATCTGCCTCGGGTGACGGTCCTGCACCCAGTCCTTCGCAATAAGAGAGGGAACCCTCTGCTGCTCTTCAAGAAGCTGTTGCTGGGTGATTCAGAAAAACTCCCTCTGGTCCTTCATAACGGTGGCATCGTACCTGTCGAGGTGAGGACCTGGGCTCTGGTCTGGTCTGGGAACCAGTCCTTGTGCCATAGAAGAAAGGTGCCAGAAAACATGGTAGAGATGCACAGATGCACCGCTCGTCTATGCGTGCAATTGAACACCAAATGAAACACTTTCCTTGTGCTCAGAGCCATTCCGTCGCAGGAGAATAACCCCCTCTGACTTTCTGGAAGGTGCTTTGGCAAACCAGTGGGAAGAGTCTCGTTTCCCAGCCAGATTCCTCTAGGAAAGTTCCATCAGCCCTTCACCTTTGTCTCCGTCTCCTTTGCAACCACTGCTGCTGTCTTCGCTAGTCTTGACCCACCCTTGGGTTTTATGCCGGTTATTCTTTCCACTCTGTGCCTCAGTGAACTGCATGGGAATGGGTCTCATAAATTCTTTTTAAGCAAATGTCTGACTTCTACTTTCCAGGAAGATGTTCCTCTTGGAAATGTGATTTTCTGACCAGTCTATCCTTTTCAGTTCAACACAACACAAGAAAGTTGGTGGGGTATTCTTCCCCCTGTCTCTCTTCTCACGCTTTGGTTCTCATCTGGGAATGTGTGATGTCCTAGTTACATTAGGCTGTATCTGATCACATTTTACTACATTTTAATTAAACTCAGTTGTAGTTTAATTACATTCTGCTCATTACTTTTAGTACTTTCTGTCCTTTTTGGTTAATTTTAATTATATCCCAATGCTTCTGAACACTTTTTTTTCTGTCTGAGCACAAAGCTTAAGTGAAATAAGAGCTGCGTTTGAAGCGGGGAAGTGTGCTGGGTTCCCCGTGCTGGACCGGCAGCAGTACGGTGTCGATCCATGTGCCATCCTGTACCCACACCAGCGTGGTCGTGCTCTGTGTTCCCTTTTCTCAGTTGATGATAGACCTGTTGGACGAAGGGGGAGTTTTCTTCTTGAAAGCCAAGCCCACCACACACTGCATCTACCAAGCTGCGGGCATGAAGGAAGACTCTCCTGGGGAAGGTAAGTTCATTAACCATGAAGTGTGGTCATCCACACAGGGAAAATGCGTGCCCTCTCTCTTGGCTTGGCCAAGCAGCAGCCAGATGTTAGACACAGTTTCTTTCCTGGGGTACCCCTAGTTTTTCATGTGGATTCTGCAAGGTTTCCTCCTAGCAGTTGTAGGAAGTTTTTCTGTTCTTCTGGACATGGTGGGTTGAGTTGTGGGGAACTACAGGGAATGGAGCGTCTGAGGTCTCTGCCGCATGTGGGGAGTTACCAGCCTGAACAGAGGCAGCCCTTGAGCCCACAGCCAGCCAACAAAAGCCAAAACCACTCTTTGACCCAGCTTTTCGTATGGCAGGAGCTGGCTGGATGCAGTTTGAGTGAGAGCTGGGTGTTAACCTGAGGTTAAGACACTTAAGCAGTGATATGCATGGTAGTGTCATAGTCTTGTGAATATAGGAGGAGGGTCTGGAACCAACGGTGGGAGAACCTGTGCTTAAAGACAGCTGGGTTTCAACTTCTTATTCCTCTTACACCCCATGGAAATATTTCCTCTGTACGGCTGTATCACCTGTCGGATTTCCATTGCTGTGCAGAGAGGAAGCCCCACACCGCTTCCCTGGTCCTGCATCACGGGGAATTAGCGGAGTTTGATGTCCTTTTCAAACCCACCCTGGCCCAACATGTGGAAGGGAAGATCCATCTGTCAGTGGTGGACAACCCCTATGAAGAGACCAACATTCAGCTGGTGGGTGAAGGCTACGAGGATGACTTCACGCTAGATAACATCCATGGACTAGTGGAAGACAGCAAGGAGGAGAACACTGAGGGCAATGTGGAGGAAGACGTAATTGAGGGTAAGAGAGGAGAGGCTGCCAGGATGGAGCAAGGAACAGGAAAATACACATTTCTGCTCACTCTGTGCCGGTGTGGGTGTGGTCCAGACTTAGCGGACAGATCCTGTTGCCTTTTGTGTAGCTTGCAGAGCAGCCACACTTGAGAACACAAAGGAAGATCCTCTGTCAAGGGAGAAGCTTGCAGGCTAGCAAGGAAGGGTCAGAGATACCAGCGTTCAGCTGAGTAGCTCTAAAAGGAGGTCTGCCAGCCCATGGTATACTATGGAGATGAAGACCACGTATGATAATGTCCCCTCTATATGACCAGGCCTGTGTGTGCATGCTGCACGGCATGTCCCTCTGCACAGCCACAGCCACGTGTTTAGGGACGTGTTAGGGTGTATCTCCGAAGGTGGTAAGATGGGGAACTGCATCTCCCAGAGGGAGGAAGGCTTGGAGCGAGGGAGGGAGTTGGGCATACATGTGTCTGTGCACATGAGGGGGCAGATGGACCTCACCGCACGCTGAGATCCCTTGCTCTCTTTCCTAACAGCTGCCAGAGAGGATCACATCCAGTTTGGGGACTGTCACATCGGGACACCCTACGCCGTGACCTTCACGATCACCAATCGCAGCAGGGTGGAGGCGATGCGGTTCGAGTGGCTGGCAGGCACCCCGTTCCACTTCTCCCCCCAGGTGAGCTTGGAAGGCTCTGCCTTTCCCCGCTGCTCAAGCCCTGCCCGGCGGTTCCCAGGAGCTAGCGAGGAGCCACCACGTACCCATGAGAGCCCGTTCCAGTGCCACGTAGGAGATGCAGTCCCTGGCTTTGCTGGGGCAAGGCTGTCAGCCCCGCAGAAAAAGCTTCGTGTTATGGGTGGTGGCATCTTTTGTTTGTACTTTTCTCTATCAAACCTCAGATAAATACCCAGGAAGATGCAGATTCCTGGCACAGCTGCTCACCGCATCAGTCCCTTTGCTGTTAGTCCTACCCTTGCCAGTGATTCCAGTTTGGTCTTGGCTCTCTGGTTCTCCCTAGGTGGGACACCTCCATGCTGGATGTGCTAAGGACATCACAGTGACCTTGAAATCGGATGTCGCAGTCGCCTTCAAAATGCACCCTGTGAAGTGCCAGGTGGCTAGGATTGCCTTCCAGCTGCCGCCGGAGCAGGTTACTGACTGGGACGACCGCCTGCGCACCGTCAAGTGGGTGGATGCCACGAGGGGCCCGGCAGCCACGTGGCCTGTCAAGAAGAAGGTAAGAAGCACAGCAGCAAAAGCTAACCTAGCTTCCACAAAAAGAGCTGCCGGCGGCAGCAGACCGCCATCTCTGCTGGCTAAGCAGCTCCTGCTTCCTCCTGATGTTTAATCCGTCCGTGAGGTTAACCAGCAGTGCGTTTTAGGGGAGAGGGGGATACACAGTGACCTGGTACGCTCACACAAGATGGGGAAGTCTTCTTGATAAGAGATGTTTAGCCACATGCAAACTATCGGTCTCTGCCAAAAGCTGAAGTGTTGCGGCCTGTGTTGAATGGGAGGTCACATTTTATGATAACACATTTTAGGGTGTTCAAATCTTTTCATCTGATTCAGTGCCTTTTCACCAACAAGGAGTTAAATCCACTGTGCTCTGTCTCTTGTTTTGAAGTGGAGAGCAACGCTAGCGCTCTTCTATGTATGCTGCCTAGCCCACCAGCACATTGTGGGTGAGCTCTGAGCTCTGTCTACACTGATACCAGAGATTTTGGTTGTGGTCTCTATATCGTGTGGGATGTCTCGTTACGGGGCAGCCCAGGCACTGTATGGCAGTCGTGCGGGAGTCCAGAGAAGTGTCATCTCCAGAAACTCTTGCTTTTACTGTCATTATTGCCAGACACACTTATCTTGGGTGATGGTTCTTCCCTAGTTTTTGAACCGTTGTAAAACCTGTAAACCAAACTTCTTCCCCATCAAAGCATCAGCAGTAGGAGACTTTCCTAGTAAGTTCATTCCCATCCCAAAATGCCCGTCCCCAGCCCCACCAGCGTGGCTGTTGCCCCACACGTGACATCTGGACTAAGACAAGAAGGAAAAGGTGCTTGCTAGGTCTGTTCATTCTTGGGGTTCTCCATCCACAGAGCTCCAGCAGGGGAACTTAATCCTAATTTAGAGGCCTGCTGGATTTATAGGGGGCCAGGAAAAAGGTCAGACAATCTACAGGGTTGAAACACAAGGGACTGATACCCGGCCGTAGTCCCCATGGGTGTATTCGCAGTCGTGGTGGTGATTGCTTTGATCAGTAGGTAGAAACAAATACTATAGTGGGAGGGTCAAATTTTGTCATCTTTCCAGGGAAATAAATGGGAATGGTCCTTCCTAGCCCCTATATCATGGCTGATTTTGGAGGCCGAAGGACTCCCTGCTCAGTCTGGCTTTCTGGGCTCTGCTCAGTGCTTCTTCCTTGTCCTGTTTGGAGGTGATCGAGACAGACCCAGAACCAGCTCACACTGTCCTGGAGAAGAGCAGCCGCGAGGTGGAGCTTCACCTCAGTGCTGTCGTTGACTATGCCGAGTTCAAGCTGGATACGGAGATGATTCAGTTCAAGGAGACCTTGCTCTTCCAGACGAGGACGTTCACGTGAGTGCTGGAGGCCGCGCAGGGACTGCGAGTGGGAGCTGCCTTTGCCCAGGGCTGACCCAGTGTCTGCTTCCCCAGAGCCACGCTGTGCTCTCCGATGGCCTCTGCTTTTCCTACTCATGGTCCTGTGCCAGCAGAGGTTGCACTGACATGCTCATTGCTCGGCCGCTTAATAAACCTCTTCTAATCTCCAACGGGCTCATCATCCTTGGAGGGGGATGCTGCTGCCTGCTGGGTCTCACATTTCAGCTTCCACACGTCCTGGGGGCCTGGAGATCTCCCACATGTGGACCTGGGTTCCTCTAAGGCTTTACATTCAGTCTCATCTGCTGTGTTCTTCCCTTTAAACAAATAACTTTTTGTTTTATCCTTTCCAAGTTCTGGCCGGATGCTGGGGCCCACATACCTGCACACAAAGCCAAGCAGGAGATGGTGGCCACCATCCTGCCAAGATGTGCCAGGAGAGGTTCAATTCTGCCATGCCTTTCTGCTGAGAACAACCATGGGTTTGCTTTCGTTGCATGGTGCCTGTCCTCATCTGTTCGAGGACAAGTCTGCAGTCAAAACAACGTCAAACTGAGACATAAAGACCAGAATAAGAGCCTTGGATTAAGTCTCCTGGGCACCGTGACTGCCCTTCCCTCTCTAACTTCCAAACTTTGAAATACTTTGTCTTGGGGCAGCCCAGGGCAGCGATCTAGACATGGCAGAGTTGTCTGGGAAAGAAGATGCTACTCAGCATAAAGAAAGGGGTACCAGGAGCCCACCGTACAGTGTTACTTTTCTACTCGCTTTGTATTTATTGGGCATTTTCTTTTTATTCCTTCTTGTTTTTCAGTTTCCAGCTGTCCAATAGAGGGAATGTGGCCCTGGAATACACCTGGATGGTGGCTGCGGAGGATGAAAGGGCAGTGAGCCATACTGGGGAGCTGCTCCCACCCAGTCTGGATGGTAAGGCACTAGCTCTCTGTGGCAGCTGGGGTTGCCGGGGGGGTTTCAATTGGTAGCTGAGGGCTCGGGGAGAAGACCATACCGCTTCACCCCAAAACATGAATTGATTTTTTTCATCTCTGTCCAGTCTTCCACTTTCATCAGCATCTTCCTAGCTGCAGACTTTCTCCTTGCCCCCTCTCTGCCTTTCAGACCCTCCTGTGCTTGCTCTGGCACTTGTGCTCTGCGCGGGACATGAGCCTGGCTGGGGGGAGAGCCACGTGGTGGGAGAGGACTGGCAAGGGGGATGTCAGGGCACCTCTTTGGGAAGTCTCTAAGACTGGGAAAACTGATGGTGTAACAATGATTAGCTGACCTGCAGTCACTGTCTGTGTGCGATTCCCCAATTCTGGGCAAATGCAAAGTCATTGTCTAAAATGAACCCTCCTAACTCAGGCACCGGGTGTTTGCTGCAGCAGAGACCCTGCTCACAGCAGCCCTCGGAGCTCAGCGCCGGGGCAGTGACTCATTAACCTGCAGTAAAGCGGTTGTGTCTGAGCGCGTGGTCTCCTTGGGAGCAGCATGGTTCTGCGGGGAAAGGGGGCTGTGTGTCCAAGAGGTCCCTTCAGAAACAGGAGTGAGGAGAGCTGTCAACCCTTGCGTTTCCTAGCACAGGCAGCACGCTTGCCTGATGGTCAAGATGGGAGACTTCAACCAAAGTCCTTGACGCTCTGAATGTGCTTATCTCCCTCCCCGGTGGGTCCTGGTGTTGGCTCTTCCCCGGCACAGGGCACACTCGCGCTGAAGCCGGTCTGCTGGGCTGTGCCATCTGTCTGGTCGTCGGTTATGAAAGCCTGACAAAGAGGAAGGAAGGAAAGGGTGTGAAGGACAGAGCAGCGCTGTTCCCCAAAGCCTTCTCTCCACCACACACAACAAGCAAAATTCAGATCTGTAGGCAACAGGGGAGCAGGACTTCACACTGTCCTTAATGCTGAGCGCTGGGGCTGTCTGTACTGGGACGTGAAACAGCGCCCTGAAATTTTCCCAGATACCGTAACAGTCATCTCTACTGTTAGTTCCTGGACATGGTTTGGGAATGAGCGCTGGCTAGAAACCGTTCAGCAGGAGAAATTTGCATCTAGCTACCCAGTCCTGGAGATGGAGAGTTCAAGAGCATGGAGTAAAGCAGCTGGGGGCCCATTTCATTTGCTAACAGACACAGCCTTCCCATCTGTCGCCCAAGCATCTTTACAGAGTGATGTTCAGCGGTGTGTTTTGATTCAAGCAGTTCTCTGGGTCTCTGCTGGGCCTTTTCACTGTATTTGCTGCCCCCCACCCTGTTCTCCCTCCTGGCTGTTCTCACGCTCACACCTGTCCCCGGGACTTTCTGGGATTACGATTTAGCAAGCAGTAACACAGAAGCAAAAAGCAACCTGACCGCTCTCCCTGTTCCTCATCAGGGGGAGTCCTGCTGAAAGCACTTGGCCAGGGATGCTCCAAGTGCATCCCAGCTCCTTTCTGTCCACCTGCAGCAGGAGGCAGGGGTGCTGGGAACAGGATTTCCTTCTTGAAAGAAGATGTCCTGCTAACCTCTTCCTTACCGCAGGGGATTTCTTCTCTTCCACTTCTGGTGCCTCGGTGAAGCTCCAGTCTAGCCGTTGTTCGAGCCAGCTGGGCCGCGCTCTGGAGCACGTCTCTTCCTCCCTGAGCTCATCTCTGAACACCGTCAGTGCCACCCCGCTGTTCTCCGTCGAGCCCTGCAGCGGCACCATCCCTGCTGGCCAGGCGCAGCTCTTCCAGATGAAGTTCTCTCCGGTGTACGTGGGGGACTTTGAGAGCCGTATGCTCTGCAGGTAGGAAACGTCCAGGCTTGGTCGCTTTTCAACTCATGCTACCGATGGATAGTCATGGTATTGCCTCTGGTTGGGGTGGGTGGGAGTGTGGACCTGGGGACAGCCAGCCCTGGAGAGGCAGCAGAAACAACCAACGTACAGGAGCAAAGAAAGGTGATCATCCGGCTGTGGTAGAAGCAGGTATGGAGACACTGGGAAAAGACATTGTGTGAAATATTGAGCTCCTGGAGGGCTGCAAAATCTGGAATGAGAGATCCAGAAGGGCTCTCAAGGGGCCAGCCAGTCCCTAGCTGTGCTTCCTTACCAGCAAGCACGGCCTCCTTATCTACATAGAAACCTGCGTGCTGCAGTTGGTCTCTAGACGCGTAACTGTCCACGTTTCTGCCATTTCACCTCCGCTACCTCTCTGGGAGGGCGTGCAATTCTGTTTGATTTGCTGCTCAACGCTTGCACGGAGAGAGGATGCGCAACACTCTGTGCTGTACGAGGAGACAGGCCGGCAGCCTGGAAATGTTAGTCTGGCTAATACCAGTCCCTTTTTTCCTAGTATTCCTAACCTGAAGCCAAATCAGAAGGGGCCAGAGGTGGTTGTGAAGGGGAGAAGCCTGATGCCAAACTGCCACTTTGAACTGGAAGATTCTGACTACATCACCGCAAAAAGGCGCAAGCCAGAGTTGCAGGGACCAAAGGGGGCCACGTTAGATCTCAACACAAGAGTGATTGAGTTTGCGGCAATTGGAGTGTGTGGCAGGAACAGCAGGTAGGTGTGGGCACGGCTTCTCCTGTTGATGGTCTCCTAGTCGTCCCCCTTAACCAGAGACCTCTCCAGCTACTCTTCCAAGCCCTAAGGCACACCTGTACCTTGTCTGTGATCTGCTGACACTTGGCCACCAGTCTGTTTTGGGGCTGGAACAAGCTGGTCAGTGAAGATCAACTGGCCAGTTTTTTTGTTCTCTTAGTCCCTTTCTTCAATAAGGTATGGGTCAGTCTGGGAGGACCACGTATCCCCAGTCTGTGCTTTGTGGCCAATACAACCTTCGTCCCTTTGAAGAGCATCCCTGGGACATTCTTGCTCCTTTGAGATACCAGTCAGTGAAGGCTGCAACCACAACAGAGAACACCATCTTCCAAAGGAGTCTTACTGGACTTGATTTTACCATTTTCACTTGATCTTCACCATTTTAACATGCAAGAGTTTGGCTAATTTTGTTGATAGCTGTTAATTTTTAGCTACCTGAGAGACAAACAGGGCCCCTAGAAAGCAGGTGAAATGTTTGTGCTCCCAGCGTTGTTCCCCTATACCAAATAACTCCTTCCAGGTGGTGTCCAGGACTGGCAGTGCCTGACGTCTGCTGCAGGACAGAGTCATTAACATCCCAGCGCCACCTTAGCAGTCCTTCTTGCTTTGTGTTCCCAGGACCTTCATGGTTATGAACCCAACCAGTTCTGCGTATTCCTTCCAGTGGACTTGCCAAGACCCTGAAGCCCCACCAGAACAGGTGGCTTTCTTCTGCCTCGCAGAGAGAGGTCAGATCCAGCCAGGGAAGAAAGCAGAGGTGGGTGCAGAAAATTAAGAAGGTGGATCCAGTACACATGTATGCCAGTTTAACACCGGCTATGTCTGCACTTACTGGGCGTCCCATCTCACTCTGAGCTTGCCAAGACCATGAAGAAACCTTTGATGGCAGATGACCCTGTTCTCACCCTGTACCCCACACCTGCCATGCTTTTGGGCTGTAAGTGGCACAGCAGCCTATCTCTGAGCTCACAGCAACATAAGGTGGAAGTTTCTGGGGTTTCTTGGTGGTATAGATGGCACCTCCCTCCCCTTACCCTGCCAAGGGCAGCAACTTTCCTTCATTTGCCTCTTTCTCCCACAGATGAAGTTTGAATTCATCCCCCGGCACCTGGACATCACAGAATCATTCTGGGTCTTTACAATCCCTGAGCAGAACATTTCAGTCCCGTTCCTGTTGGTGGGCAATGCCACCGACCCACTAGTGACTCTGGACAGATCCCACCTGAACTTCCACTTGCTGTTAATCGGTGAGCACCGTGGTTATACCTTACGCGCTCAGAAGTGTACCTCTCCAGGGGCCCCGTTATTCCAGCAGGCTCCCACGAGAAAGCTGGAAATGGAAATGGGCTCTTGTGAGCAGAGCATCCAGCTCCTGGCACCCAAGCGTACGAGGGAATGGAAGGGGAAGGGAGGAGGGCACGTGCCAGGGACATGGCATGTAGTTGGGGCTGTTTCCAAGAGGGGATTTGGGAGTGATGGAGGGGAGCCCAGGGGGTCAGAAGTACGTTTCCATGTTGGTATCCTGAGCATGCCGTGCTGCAGGCAATGCTCCTCACTGCAAATTGCCTGCTGGGCTCAGCCGGCAGGCAGGAGTGCAGTGGGCAGTTGTGGTCTGGTGGCCAGAGGAACAAAAGGTTTTCAGCAGCCGCTTTGTCCTCTCCCCAGGGCACGAGGTGCACCAGACTGTCTATATGATCAACAGTGAGAAGGAAGCCTTCAGCTTTGCTTTCAGAGAAAGCTCTCTCTTCTCAGAGGGATGCAACGCCTCCGTGAAAATAGAGCCCCTAGAAGGCTCCGTTGCTCCTCTTTCAAGGTAACAGGGCTCACAGGCCAGGTTCCCTCTCCTGCATGCCAAACGTTGCGCTGTCATTTTGCTTTTAAGGCTTTCTCCTCTCCGCAGTCACCAGGTGACTCTCAGCAATAGCATACATCTGCCTTGTTTCGTTCCTTCCCAATGGGCACACCATGAAACTGTAGGTTTCTCCATAAAGTGGCTGTGTCGGGGTTACCCCAGTCTTCTAATCCCCCCTCCTGGAGAAATTCAGGCTTTGGATCTTCTAGTTTTGATGACAAAAGCATGTTTGCTTTTGAGCAAAGCACAAAGCACACAGGCGGCATTTAAGCCCATCATGGGGGACAGCAACAGGCTTACACAACTAGCTGGGTTTTGCAGGATCACCTGTCAGAAAATGGGTGCTCTTTTCTTGTAAACTGCAGCCATGACTTGCGATCAGACATGATCATGAGTTCAAGCAGTGTAACAGGTCACCAGCTCATCTGCTGATCCACCATGGATGTCCCTGTGCCCACTTGTAGCCTGTCTAGGTGTAAGGAGAACGCGTTAGCTCCGGGAAGCTTTGCTGTGGCTTAAAAGATGCTGAATTTTGGCTTGCCACAGGGTGCAAGAGAAGAGAGCATCCTGTATCAGTTACTGTGGCTCACCTGCGAAGTGGTTATTCCTTAAATCTCTGTAGTTTGGTTGTGTTTGATCACGTACCTAGAAATTACCCATAGAAATTACAAAGAGGCAGTTTGGTGGCACCCGCGTTGTACTGCTGGCACGGGAGCTGGATGATTCCTCTTTGCATTTGGATGTTACCCTCGTCATATAGATCGGAGAGATTGGGGGTGTCTGAGTGCCCTCCTCTGTGTTTGGGACAGAAGTGGGATCTCAACCCAATGCTGCCCTGTAGCACATGAGCAGGGCAGCGTTAGCTCAGGGTTTGCTGCCTCGTTGTTGTGTCCTCTGCCATTTCATTGCACGGGATCGTCATGCCCTAAACAGTTCTCACCAGGGCTTGCTCCATAGTGGAAGGTCCTGGAAGGGCAGAGTGCTGCTCCTGGTTTCTCCCAGGCCTGGGGTCTCACCACAGCCATTGCACAGCCGCTCTCCCGTAGAGCAGGCAATGTGGGGCCAAGAAAGCTAAGGGACAGTGAAGGGAGCAAAAAGGGTCTTCTCTCCCCAGGCTTCCCGTTACAGTCGTCTTCACGCCAACACTAGAAGGAGAGGCGGTCTTCAACCTCAAGTGCGATGTCAGGAGGAAGACCCAGCCCCTCTCCTTGAATATCAAGGCCACCGGCTACAGCATGAACGTGTCCGTCAGGTGCGAGGACAGCGACGGCCGTGTCACTGAGCTCAGCGCACGGAGGATCAACGTCATTGATTTCAAGGAGGTGAGCAGTTCCCTGAACCATTTGCCCCACGAAGCCCTGCAAGGTTGGGCCTTAACCGGGAGCTTTGCAGATATATTTGAACAAGAGGGAATGTTTTTCTTCCTTTATGGGTCTCTAGAGGGAGGGAGATTGATCCTTCACACAGGTCATTAGCCGAGTGTGAAAGATGCAGGAGCACCTTAGGAAGGAGCACTTGCTGGGCCAGCTGACACTCCATGTGCTCCAACCCCTAGTCCCCGCCACCTTCTCCCCACAGGTACAGCTAAACGAGAACATCAAGCGCATCTTCAGCATCCACAATAACGGCAAGTTCAGCTTCACCTTCTCGTGGGAGCTGAGCGGCCCCGCAGCCCGTAAGCAGGTCCTTACCGTCACCCCTCGGACGGGCGCCGTGCAGGCGGAGGGGAAAGCAGAGACCCAGCTGGCTTTCCACCCACAGAAGATGTGCTCTTTAAAGGACGTAGAGCTGACGCTGCAGGTGAGGCACCAGTGTTTAATACGGGACCTTCGCCTTCCCTACGCAGCAGCTTGGCAGCAGGAGCCCGGAGTTAGGGGTGAACTCCATCACTAAGGAGCCTGAACGAGGCAAAGAGGCTTCTGCTGCCAAAATAAAGCGTGTGACAGCTGCTGAACGGACTAATTTAATAAGTGCTTATCCGGGACCACTTTGGGAAGCGCTTTTGTGGCAGGACACATCCCCCAGGCCCTTTCTGCCACTAATTTTGGGGGGGGTCCTAGATGTGCGTGGAGATGGAGCTGTTTCTCCTTGCCAGGCCCCTGCTGAGTCGGGTCCCACAGCTCAGAAAGGTCCTGTCAGCATGTGGCCACACTGCTCGGCACGTGGCTGCACAAAGCAGGGCCATGACTCTCCAAAAACCCTTTCCTTCTCACCCCAAGCCTTCCACCTTCTGTTTCCGTTCTGGGGTCCTTTGGCACCTGCTTTTCCTTATTGTCGCTGCAGCCAGCTGTCCCCCATCCTCTTCCTCGGCCATCTCTGGTGTTTGCAGTGGTAGTTCCCATCTCTTCAGCTGGCTCATGCTGTCTTTCTCCTCACCAGATCAGCAAGGGTCCCACGTTTACCTGCGTGTTTCTTGCCACCGTGGTAGTGCCCACTGTTCACTTCTCCGCCACCAGACTCAACTTTGGAGCCTGCTTCATCTACCACGCTGGGATGCCACCTGCCCGTCAGACCCTCGTCATCACGAACAAGGCAGACAGGGATGTGAGGTAGGCCTTCTCCACACACTCCTTCGGCCCTTGCTTAGCACGTGCCTGCTCCGTGTCCTCATGACCCCTGTGGGTGAAATCCTGAGGATGCAAGGAGAGGAGACAGGAGAGCCCTAAGTAGCCCTGATGTTGTCGTCTGAGCACGCGCAGCCTTGTGACACCTCGGCTCCTCTTTGCTCTGTTTTCTGCCAGCTTGAACTGCTTGTTCACCAGCACCGCGCACCTGGAGGTGGACTTCCCAGGGTACGTCCTACACCCAGGAGGGACAGTGGAGGTGCCCATCACTTTCTATCCCAGAGAGGCTGCATCTTATCATGAGCTCATCCCTTTTGAAATCAATGGTCTTTGCCAGCAGACTGTTGAGGTCCAAGGAAAGGGCACGGAAATGAAGGTGAGATGAAATCCAAATCCTAAAACCCTCCCAGGTGGCAGGCAGCCAGCATGGCTTTCGCTCTCATTTTCTTCATCTCTTCCCCAGTCTACCCTAGGTGGCAAAAAAGCCATGGTGCCTACGAGGGTGGCAAAAAACCTTTTCTCCTTCTTTCCTTTCGCTTTATATTGATCCCTCCTGCCTCAGGTTGACATTGTGGAACCACAAGGAAAGGTGATGAAGCTGGGAGCCCTCTCCATCGGACAGACGGTGAAGAAGATCGTCACCATAGCAAACAACAGCGCTGCCCCTCTCACTTTTAAGCTCAGTCTCATGTCCACCACGCCAGAGCTGCAAGAAGCTGGGGTAAGGCCCCTTCCTTTGATGTGCCTACGGGGATGCCTGCAGGTAGCTATGAGCTGCTCTGGGTGGGAGCTAGTAGCTAATTACAATTGTGTGCTGTCTTGGCTGTATGTATGCTGTCCTGTCCTCCCTGCTGGGACTGCTCTACCAGCAGATACTTGCAATGTGAACGCCTCGTCTGAGCTAGGTGTCGGGACTCCCCTAATAGCCAGAAGTGAGAAGTAGGCACAGTTCCTCTAACCTGTTTCAGACAGGTATGTTGGGGTGTGGCCATGTATTTTAGATATGGAAAGGTAAGGGAGATAAAGGAATCTTTAAAGACCAAGAGTTGCAGCTTTCTTGGAGCTTACATGAAATTGCTTCAGAAGACGTAGTTCAACTCACCATGGCCAGATGGACACATCACAGGAAAACACCTTTGGTGCCTAGGAATGCGTATCAGGGAATGAGTGGGATTGGGGAAATGTTGGTGGGGACAGAACAGGAATTGGAAGACTCTTCTCTGACTCTAGCAATGGAGGATTCACAGCTCGGTTGCCAGATGAAGTAGTCTCCACTCATTTCTTTGGGCAGGTTCTTTGCTTGAACCCTACCAGCTCACTAAGTCTGAAGCCCAAAGGAGATACCTGCAAAGTAGAGGTGACCTTCTCCCCAAAGTGCCGCATCCAGCCTTTCACCGAAGAAGTGATGTTGGAGTGCAACGGCCTGGTGCGCTCCCTCTTCATGGTGCGGGGCTCCTGCCAGGGCATCCGTGTGAGCTTGGACCAGGAACACCTCAGCTTTGGAGCGGTGGTGCAGCAGAGCTACACATCCCAGCGCATCATGATGCAGAACACGGGCGACATTGGAGTCAAGTAATGCAAAACCCTGAGGGCTGAGAACTTGGGTGAGGGTTGGATGGAGCTGTAGCTTGCCCAGATAGTTCCCCTCTGCATTTCCATCCTAGTGGAAAGTTGTGCAGCCAAAGCTGTGCAGTCAGGCCCTGAAGTTAGGAAGGGGTACAACCAAAAGCTTGTTTACAGATGGGTGCAGCTGCGTCCTGCCCAACCTGAAGCCTTACTGCCAGGTGGCTCAGCATCATGCCCGAGATCTGGTGGAAAAACCCACATGATGCTTAGAAACAGGACACTGCGTTTGCAGCCTCCCAGTTGCTAATCCTTCCTTTCTGTCCCTGTGCTTTCCTTGGCAAGGTTTAGGTGGGACATCGAGAGCTTCAAGCCAGATTTCTCCATCAGCCCCGCAAAGGGTTACATCTCCCCAGGAATGGATGTCCCCTGCGTTGTGACCTTCCGCCCCTCTAAGCTGAGCCATGCTATCCAGTACGAGGGCCTGCAGTGCTTCATCCAGGGCAGTGAGCCGCTCCGGCTTACGCTGGCAGGCTGCTGCATGGAGACCCCTGTGACCAAAGAGGTAACCGGAGCAGAGACAGGATGGGTCGCCCCCCCCTCACCCCACCGTTTGCACCATATCTCTCCCAGGGCAGGGACTGGGGGATATTTACGTGCATAGACTCACTCCTGCCTATCATCCTGCCTGGGTATCCCAGAGAGCTGAGCAGGGCAGGATTCCCAAAATTTCTAAGCCCTGTAATTGCCTTCCTCCCCTGTTAAAGGTGCTGCTCCTCCAGCGAGCACCTCGGCTGTCCTGGCTCGGCATTGCACCACCCTTGCAGCGGGGACACCCTGCAGGGCTTTTCTGAGACCCTCCCCACCCAGCTATACCCACAACATTGCACCCGCAGCCACACTGCTCCTCCCTGTCGGGGCAGGGGAGGGTATTCAGCACTAGGAGCAGGCGAGACATCTGCATCCAGCTCCTGGGGCACAGGGGTGCAGTGTGGAGGACTCCTGGCCCTCATGGGCACTGCAGTAGGGTGCATCTGGGGGGTGTTGGCTCTTGCCCCCAAAAGAGACCCCAGAGCTGCTCTTCAGCCTGCCCACGAAGGGGCTGTGCAGCTGCAGGTCTTGTCCTTGCACCGGAGAGAGATCCTTCCAGGACTCCTCATTTTCTTTCTCCCCTCCTTGGGACGTGGCAGCCCCCTTCACCCAGCATGTAAAAGACTCATTCCTCTCCCTTCTCTAAGAACCAACAACTTGATTTACACCAAAAGCTATGGCTCAAATGGAAATTTTGCATATGAAAAGGAAAAGCTGCTTCCTGTGCTCCAGGGCCTGGTATAGAGCTAGTTCAAGTCCGTGAGAGTTGAAGGGGTTCCTCGGTATGACCAAGCAGCCTCTGTGCTCCTCTGTTGCAGACACTGACTTTCACATGCGACGTGCGTGAGGAGCACAGCCAGACCATCCTCCTGTCCAACCCAAGCAATGAGGCCTGGACCGTGCAGCCTGTCATTGACGGGGAGCACTGGAAGGGGCCTGAATTTTTCCATCTAGAGGCCAATCAACAAAACAAGCCCTACAAGATCACTTACAAACCCCTAACCATGAGCTCTGAGAACAAGAAGCATCAGGTACGTGAGCTGTGCCAGCGTCCTGACCCTCATAGCATGACCCTCATAGCTCACCCAGCTTTGGGCAGGAGACTGGATGAGATGACCTTCAGAGGTCCCCTATGAACTGAAATTACCCTGTGATCTTATGTTGGAAACTGGATTTCTTGGTGGCTAGAGGCCAGGTGTAAGGAAAGTTCAGGTGGGAAGTCTGGACTGGCCACTAAACCTGTCGGAGCAGCTATCCTAAAAAGCCAGGTTGTCTGAAGGTCCAGGAAATGAAATTTGTTCTGTGCAGCTCCTGGTCCCTGCCCGTGCAGCCCAGAAGGGCTCAGAGTCCCCCGTGCTCAGCCCTGTGGGCTGCACCGGCTCCCCAAGCCCTGGGCACGACCGCTTCTGCCAGCGCTGCCCTGCTGGGGTCCTTTTGCAGTGTGCAGGGAACAGGAGCGGCGAAGCTGCCCTGCCATTTCTCAGCGGCCCCCTGCCCACGAGCAGTCAGGTGGGAAACGACACAGAGATCTCTCTTGACATCACCTTCAGGGATGCAGGAGCTTTGGGAAGAGCCCTTCCTGCAGGTCTCGGGCTGGGCAGGTGGGGTGACTGGCCCCTCTGTTTCCATGGGCCCTATTTCTGAGACACACCAGGGACAAGCTCTTAAATCATGGGGAGCGTGGAGGTGTCAGACACCCACCTTGTCCGCCTCCAGCTGATCTTACACCACGCCAGAATTTAGACCAGAGCAGAGACTTCTGGGCTCAATCTCCGGGTGCGGAGTGGATCTGTGCCCTGTAGGGTTGCATATGCTCAGTATCTCCTTAATGTACAGCCTTGCATGAAGAGTCCTGCAGTTTTCAGCTGCTCTGGAGACAGAGGAGATGCCACAGGCAAGTGGCTGTGACCCATTGGCACCCAAAATGAGTACTGGATATGAGCTTTTCATGGCCCACCCTGGCCGGTGGGACCCTGCCTGTTAGCTTACAGCAATGATGCTGGAGCACTGCCGGGGCAGTCGAGCTTAGCAGGGATTGCCACCCCTTTACCACAGCTGATGTGCCCAAGTTGGTAAGGCAAGTGAAGAGGTGTTAGGACGGTCAGACCAGCTCTGCTGTAGGGCTGGTGTTTCCCTGCTTTGCCCAGATGTGCTGCCTTTTTGTCCCGGGGCTGTGCCAGCCCGAGCGGGTACGACGTTGCCATCTCCGCCTGCGCAGGACACAGGGCTGCGGTCACGGCTCTGCCAGCTGGAGCTGCTCAAAGCTGCTCAAGTGACAGCCTGAGATGTGGGACTGTCCAGGCGTGCTCGAGAGCCAGTAACTGGTCCGGATAGAGCAGGAGAGCTCACTTATCCTATTACTTGTCTTCTAGGGCTCCATCTTCTTCCCATTGCCGGATGGGACAGGCTTGTACTACCTCCTGCAAGGGACTGCTGAGGCCCCAAAGTGTTCAGGGACCATTTTCCGGCAGGTACCGTGTAGGACTTCCTACACTGAGCTCATCCCTGTCTCCAACTGGCTGAACAGACCACAGAGGTGAGTCCAGCCCAGGAAGGCTCGTCCCACCAGCAATCCCTGCAGCAGTGCAGGGAAGGGCTTTCCACTGCCTGGAAGCTCCTTCCTGCAAGCTTGTCACTCTCCTTGGCCATTTCTGGCCATAGGTGTGTGGGATCACGCTACCCATGTTCTGCCTATGCAGACCCATCCTGGAGGGCTTTCCTCCAAGGTGGATGAGAGCTGACTCCCTCTGCCTGAGGCATTGAGGATGAGAGGGGCTGTGTTGTACCCCCACACGATGGGATGTCGTTCCCATTGACTGCATCCTTCTCACCCACAGGTTCCTCGTGGTGGTGGACATACTCAAACCAGAAAACCTGGAAAGCAGTTCTGTGCTGCAGGGGCTGGAATACATCGATGTGCCAGCCTCTGCCAAGAAGGACTACAAGCTCACGTTCCTCTCCTACAAGGAAGGAGTCTTTAACACAATTGTAAGTGTGGACAGCAGGCTGAGGGGCCCTTCAAGGAGCTGTTTGTCACTGAGAAGCTACACGCCTGTTTTCATACCTCTGCGTGACCACTGGTGGGATTGTAGGTGTCCTGGGTGGGTACTGAACAGCAGGCACCTCTCCGCACAGCCCACTCACGTGGCAGTCTCTCTGTGAGGGTCCCACTGGGGGCTGCTAAGCTCAGGTGGGTCAGGGCATTGGTGAGCTGGAAGCAGTGGGCGATCAGGAGACTACGAAGTGGAAATACCACACATGCTTTCCCCTGTCTTGCAGTCTTCTTAGGTGGCTGCTTTCGACCGTTCTTGGAAGTCGGGTGCTGAGCTTGGGGGGCTCTTTGGGCTGGCTTAGCCCAGCTGGTATGTTCTTACGTGCAGAATGACCAGCGCTTCCCTTTTTCTCTGATGCAGGTGACCTTCCTCAATGAGGTGACTGAGGAGTACTTGTTCTACATGGTGACTTTCAAGGCCACCGCTTCAGGACCCATCAGCACTGTTGAAGTGACCACCGCTGTTCGGCAGAGAGTGTCTTCCACCGTCAAGGTGGACAACCCTCTGCCTGTCCCAGTGACGTTTGCCATAGATTGCAAAGTGCCCGATGTCAGCGTTCCCCCACATTTCACTGTTCCTGCGCAGTCGGAGGTAGGAGCAAAGCTCATCCAGTATGCTCTCCTCTCCCTGCAGTCTTTTTGGGAGCAGGTGAGAGCGATGCCCTACATGAACCATCTGGGGCTGCTTTCCAAGGGTGACAGGTCCCACCTGCTAATAATCTGAAGGGTAAGCAGTGTGTGAGGATATCCCTGGTGGGAATCGCCCTGTGCCGGTGGAGTCTGCCGTGCTACCCCTTGTGATACGCTCCCATCAGGCCTCACGTGGCAGGTCCTTGTGCCGCATGCTCCTTCTTTAGTGTGGGTATCTTCAGTTTAGAGTGGCCACAGGGCATGCCTCACCCCACTGGCAGGGTGCTTGCAGCCTGGATTTGATAGGAGGTGTTGTGTGGCCTGGGGGAGATTAGGGGCATTTTAGGGTGGGAAGCTTCTGAGAGAGTGCTGGAGGACTCTCAGCTTTGGGGACAGTCCCCCAAGTGAACTGTCCCCCACATGCAGCAGGCTCTGACCCAGGGAGAAGGAGCTGAAGTGAGGGAGGGTGCTGGGCTGCCTTCCAGCACTGCGTGAGCACACCAGGGACCGATCTCCCCTGTCCTGGGCCCTGCCTTCCCTGTCTCTGCCTGACCCAGTGGCTTTTCCCTTTGCTCCTCCCAGGCTGATCTTGTCTTTGAGTACCAGCCCCTGAAAATGGGTGAGAGCACCGGGCGCCTGGTGCTCCAGAGCAGCGACTTGGGCTCTTTCTATTACAACCTGCACCTGAAAGCCACCGTGAGCAGGCCGGAGAAGCCCCTCTACTTCTGCACCACGCTGGGCTCCAGTCAGACCATCACCACCAAAATCATGAATTACGCCCGGCAGAAGACAGACTACCACCTCCAGGTGACCCCAGCCTGCCTGGGACTCTTGCTGGGAAGCAGCTCATCTGGCCAGCATCAGCCCTCTCTGTCGAGGGATCCTGCCCCTCTAGCTTGGCCTGGCATAGCCATGGTGGCCATGAGTCTTCCCACCAACGCTGGGCTTGTCCCCAGCTGGACCGTCCTCACTTGCAGCCAGCTCTGCTGCCCTTGTCGGAGCTGCTTTTGCAGGTTGCCTGGACTTCTAACTTAAACCCCAGCTCTGGCAGTAAGGTCTCTTGGGGTTTGGGTGCAGGGTTGTCCCTGCTCGGCACGTTTGGACGGTCCTTGTGGCCATTCGTCATGGGCACTCGCCAGGGCCATGGTGTGGGTGGGACGGGTGCAGTGACAGGCAAGGGGAAGGGACCCCAGCCAGGGTGATGGCTCTGCTTTTGTGACCCGACCCCACCATAGTCTCTTCTCTCCCCTGTGCAGACCAACTGCGCCGACTTCCAGACGGAGAAAACCATCAGCGTGGCCCCCGCCAGCCCGGGGGGCTCGGAGGTGAGCGTGGAGGTGACCTACGAGCCCTGCCAGCTGGGCGAAGCCAGGGCCACGCTGCAGCTCTCCTCCCCCCTTGGCGGGGCCTACAGCATCCCCCTCTTCGGCCTCGCCCTCCCGCCCAAGCCCCAGGGCCCCTTCCCCATCAAAGCCGGCGGCACCACCTCCATCCCCTTCAAAAACGTCTTCCTGCAGCCCGCCGCCTTCCAGTACGCGGTGGAGCACCCGGCCTTCGCCGTCAGGGGCCCCGAGAGCCTGCGCTCCAAGAAGACCGCCCTCATCACCGTCTCCTTCGAGGGCGGCCCGGCCCCCGTCACCAGCAAGATGGTGGTCTCCTGCCCCCGGGCTGCCGGTGGCGGCGGGGCGGGTGTCTGCTGGGTGTACTACCTCAGGGGTCTCCCCCCTCACAAGTGACCGGTGCCCCCCGCCCCGGGCGCTGCTGGTTAATTAACCGAGGGGGTACTTAAAGGTAATTAAAACCGAGGTGATTAAAGGCGGTGGGGGGTCTGAGCCCCTGTTTGGGTGGGAACCCGGCGGGTCCGGTCGAGCCGGTGCTGAGGCGGCGGGAGGGCAGGGGAAGGGCGCCCCTGGCGGCGGGGCGGGGCGCAGCAGGCGGCCTCCGCGCCGCCGGGGGGCGCTGCGGAGCGTGGCGGCGGGGGGGGGGGGGTCACGTGGGCGGGGCGGGGTCACGTGGCCGCCGGTGGCGGCGGGGGGCGGCCGGGGCCATGAACGCGGAGCGGGACCTGGCGCCGCTGGCGCCCAGCGTGGTGCGGGCGCTGAACGACAAGCTCTACGAGAAGAGGAAGGTGGCGGCCCTCGAGATCGAGAAGTGAGCGGCGAGGAGGGGCGGGGGGTTGCCGGGGAACGGGGGCGGTGCCGCTCCGGGCTACCCCAGCGCACCGGGGGCGGGGGCGGGTGTGGAGGCCGGCCCGGCGCCACGGGGAGGGGTCCTGGGGTCACTGCCGGGCCGGGATGCTGGGGGGCGGGTGGGGGTCCCGCCGTGCACCGTGGGTCCAGCCGCGGGAGGGGACCGGCGTGTCTCCCTGGTGGGAGCTGGGGGCTTCGGGGGTCGCCCCGCGGGGATCCGGAAGGTCCGGGGCAGGGGGTCACCTCAGGGGGAAGTGGAGGCTTCGGGGGAAGGGGTCGCCCCCAGGGGCACCCCGAGGGTCCGGGGGAGGAGATCACCCTGGGGGGAAGTGGAGGGTCCGGGGGAAGGGGTCACGCCGGGGGGTGCAGGGCACCAGGGGGCTGCGGCCTGGGGGGGTGACCAGGAGGTGACCCCATCAGGGGACAGCACCCTGGGCAGTGCCCGGACAGGAGGGACCCTCCGCCAGAGCTGCTCCGTGTCCCCCATCCCGGTACCGCCCGTCACTGGGGTTTATCTCCGAGCCCATCAGCTTCTGGGCGCAAGCGGGGACCCGCCGGTTCAGGCGCATGTCCCAGAGCGGGGGTCGTGCCGGCGAGCCCCCCGCAGAAAGCCCGGTCTGACGGTGGGTCTCCAGCGCCGTTACGCAGCATGAAATAACCCCGTGAGTAGCATAACTTTAAAAACTCGTCAGGAACACAGCGCTTGCTCTTCTGCAACGCTCATAGAAGCGGCCGGCTCTGTGCCCGGCCCTGACCGCGGCTGGGGGACACGAGGGTCTGCAGCGGGGGCAGCCGTGCCCGTCGCCCAGGGCCCGTCTCGCATCAGCCTGGGTTCCTCACCTCGCGGTGCCATCCCGCCTCTCCCCCGAGGCCTCACCCGAGCTCCTCCCGCGCTCGATCCCTGCTGCAGAGGTGGGAAGCGCCTGCTGTCGCCCCCGGCCTTTGGGTGTTGCCTTTAGTTCTTCCTGCGTCGGTGCCGTTTCGGCAGAGCTCGGGCCTTCCTTTCGGAGCACCCCAGGCAAAGGGCTGCAGGCGTCTGCCGGCATGGCCGTGCCCCCTCTAGTGTTGCCCGTCCACGTTCCCTGCGCGTCTTCTCGCTCTGGCTGTGTTGGTTTGGGTGCTTTGTGCTCCTCTGGTCCGTGGCTTTGCCTGGGAAGGGCTGTGTCCTCCCTGAGAGCTCAGCTCATGGAGGAGATCTCAAGCATCTCAGGAGACAGCCCAGCGCAGGGCTGGGAGCGATGATCCAAGCCAGAGGGTGAATTTTGGGTGGGAGATGCAGCTGTGGGGAGCCTGTGAGGGGAGCAGGCAGCTGCTCGTGGCAGCCGGTGACGTGGGGATGGAGCTGCTCGGCTCAGGCTTCGGCGGGGGATGTGGGAGGGATGCGGGGTGGGAACCGTGTGCCTCAAACGTGGAGGGCATACCTGGGCAGCAGAGTTCTTGGGATGGGGTGAGTGTTTGCTTGGGTACAAAGCCAATGTGTCCAGCCTCTTCTTCTGTTCAACGTGTTTATCTTTTGCTTGTTTTCTCTCTTCTTCCTGGGAACAGTTTCTTAAGGGTGGGTTGTGGCAGATTGCTGCCGCTGTCCTCACAACTCTAGCCCCGGGGATGCTTCAGTAACTGCCCCTTCGCTGCTGTGCAGGATGATGCTCCTTATCCACGCAGCTCTGCTGCGACTTATTCTGCCCCAGGATAAGGGGTTTATGCTTGGATTATGCCAACCAAAGTCTGATTTTGGGATCAGCCAGTTCAGCTGATCGAGCTGGAAACCCAGTTTGGGAAGGGTATAAGGAGGAGAAAGGCAAGGGCCAACCCTTTCTGCAGAGACATGGATTTAGAGCAGCTTAAACCCGTCACAGAACGGCACCGGCACCGTCTCTCCCGTGTCCACGGCATTGAGCGAGGAGGGACTCGCTGCCTCTCAGCTCAGGTACCTCCTTGTCCTCTGGCTGGTGACGTGGGAGCAGCTCCTGCTGCCTGCAGACTCTCTGACGCTGCGCGTTGCTGTTGGGTGCCTTTTGCGTCGTTAGTTAAGTCTTGAGTGTTTTAAACTCTTGAAGGCAGTCTGTAAAGTTATTCCTGTTCAAATAAAGCTCCGTTCATTAAATCTAGGCAGTAAAAGGGTGACCCCGTTGGTCCGTGCTGCTCAAGCTCGGTGTGTTCTTCCTGCTGGAGCTTGCTTCTGGGGTGGGACTGGAGATCGGAGCTGTTTGCCCTGAATCAGCAGTTTGTGAGAGTAGGTTGGGCTGTAGCTGGAGAACTCCGAGTGGGGAGAATGAGGGGGGGCTGCGTGATGCCCCTAGGGAGAAGGGGGGCAGCTGCTTTGCTCAGAGCAGGGTGAGAACAGAGCTGGCGTTAATTGTTTTGGGGGAAAAAGTTCATAAACATCTTCTGTAGCGATTTTCCTGGATTATAAAGTGGGTGACTGGCAGCACCCATCTAGGGGAGGGCAGCATGAGATTCAATATAGTGCCAAAAAAATACCTGTATGGAGTTAGGTAGTGGAAGCTTTTGTGCCTTCGTCGACAATTAAGGTAAAGATCCGTATTTAGGCTGAGATTTTGAGACGCGTGGGTCTGCATTACGGATAGAAGTCAGAGAAAAAAAAGCTGCTGCATTGGCCGGGAATCGAACCCGGGCCTCCCGCGTGGCAGGCGAGAATTCTACCACTGAACCACCAATGCTCCAGCTGTGTGCTGCTGCCTGCACAGCTGCCTGCACAGCTGCCTGCACAGCTGCCGGAGCCTCCCCGGCTGGCCAGCGGCTCTGCCGCAGGGAGAGCCAGGGCTGAAGGGCTGGTCGGGCAACCCGGGACCTTGAGGCGGTTGCGTGGGCTGGGGCAGGGTTACAGGTCTCTTCGTTTAAGTGCAGCTGATGTGTTAAATATCTGTGGGTATTAACGAGCTGCAAGTTTCTGAGGAGGAGCAGCTATTGCACACGGAAACTTTGTCTGCTTTTTGTTAAGGTTTGTGCTGTATCAGAGTACCTACGATATATGGAATGTCGGCTGAAGTGGGTGGCTGGAAAGGTCCAAAATCTTGGCACTGGTGGGCCTGGGGGGGCAACAGTTCCCTACTGAGCCGTTGGCGTTCCTGGCGCGGGCTGAGCGGTTCTCTGCTGCCGTCTTGTGCTGCCTCAGGGGTAAATGATCCTTGTAACTTGCCTTGTTGGGGAGGGTGTTTGAAGACCTGGTGACGACTTCTCTGCAAGCACGCAGCCGTAGTGAGGTGACCCTCGAGAGCCCATCCTGGGCTGGGAGCTCATGAACGGGGTAGGAGGCTGCAGGCTGGGAGCAGCAGGAGGGCAGCGAGCTGCTGTTGGATGTGGGCGAGGAGGAGGGGAGAGCTCTGGTTTCACTTGTGGGTTCCTTGAGTGTTCCCCATTTCGGTACCACATTCTCTGGCGTTTGTCGTGGCCAAAAATCCCTGTTTCTGACAGCCGGGGGGAGCCGAGCTCCCGAGCGTTTGTATCGGGCAGAACCTAAAGCCCCCTGGGTGCTTTTCTCTTCTCTCCCCAGGCTGGTGCGAGAGTTTGTGGCTCAGAACAACACATCTCAAATCAAACACGTGATCCAGATCCTCTCGCAGGAATTCGCGCTCTCCCAGCACCCCCACAGCCGCAAAGGGGGACTCATTGGCCTGGCTGCTTGCTCCATCGCCCTGGGCAAGGTAGGTGCGGGTGGGTTTTTTTGGCTTGTGCAGTGGGAGAACGGAGGCTCCTCCTGGGTCGGCGTGATGGGGAGACTCAGGCTGGTGGCCCCGCAGCTCCCCGGCTCCCTCCCTGCCTTGCAGCATACGACTGGGTTGTGTTTGAGTCTCCCCATCGCACCCAGCCGCGTCTCTTGGGCACGGGAGCGCTTTCTGGCCTGGGTCGCATCTTGGCAGCTCCCTAGGCATGGTTTAAGCGCATCTGTCCGTCCTCTGTCTCCAGCAGCTGGACTAGGCTCAGCAGGTCGAGTACTAATTTATGTTAACAGAGCCGAGAAGAGGGGCAACCCTTCCACCTCCCACCCTCAGCTCAACCGGCTCCGGCAGCGCGGGCAGGGCCTTTGGGAAGCGGGGCTAAGGCACAGGCCAAACGGTGGCAGAGTCGTAGTCAAAGTAAACAAGCGGCATCAGGCATCGAGCTGTGTCAGCCTGAGCTAGCAGCTGCCTCTCGGGCTTGGCAGAAGTTTTACTTGCTGAACGTATGAGTCAGTGAGTTCAGCTCTGGAGCTGTTACATTGATGCCCCTTGCATAAGAATTTGGCTGATTTCTGTCCCGATTAAGGTCTTTCTCTATAATTTTCCTCTCGTTAACAAGAACAAGCTCAGTAAGTTGCCTCCAGAGCTATGCCAGAGCATCCAGGTCCCCATGGAGGAGAGCATGGACTCTGCAGGCTCACGGCTCCATCAGGCTTTCGAGTCAAACCATGCGGCTGGTTTTTGAAAGCGCCTGCAAGGGAAGGAGTCGTTTTGGTCCATAGTAAGGTGTACGTCAAAGCAGAGGGCTCAGGAAGAGCAGGCTGTGCTTGCTGGAAGAGCTACGAGGTAGATTTTAATTCATTTGTTCCCCTTCTAACGAGAGTCATGATCGGTCTGAGCGGACGCTTTGAAGCCTGATGGCTCTTACATTAACTGCCTTTACGCTGGTAGCCGGGGTCTTCTGAGCAGCGTTCCTGTCTTCGTCCTCTTGTTAAAATGCAGAATCTCTTTGCAAAACCCTCCTCCCTGGGATGAGCAATGCTCTGCTCTGCCCTCGGCCCAGGCACGTAACCCACCTTCTCCTCCTGCGCAGCGTGGGGACAGGCACTGCTGCTGGTGCAGCTGGCTCTGGGGATGGAGGAGTTGCTTTGGGTGGCCTTGAGGAGCACTGATAAAACTGAGTTCAGCTCTTTAATCTGCTAGTTCGCATGTTGTTGATTTTATTTCCATCTCCTTTGCTAAATGCTCAGGAAATGCCAGCCTGTTTCTCCAAAGTAGGGGGTTTTAACTTCAAAACAAACCAACCTCCTGCCTCCACCTCTGGGTTTGTCTGAAACTCCTGCTGTGCCGGTGAATCCTTAAGCAAAAGTCTTTTGGGCTGGAGGGCGGCCACATTAATGACTACATTTGCTTGTGGGCAGAGTCAAGGTCAGCCTAGCGTGGCTCTTCCATGGTGCAGGAGGACAAACTTCAGCGTGTAAAATGAATCTTACCTGGGAATCAGAGCCCTGCAATCACTTCAGCTAACAGATGTGTCCAGCTTAACTCCGCCAGCTGTGGTAGCTCCTCGTCCGTAAGGAGCTGCACAGGCTGAAGCTGCTCCTCTTCTGGTAGTTGGGAACCACGGTTGAGTTGGTGTTTCTGGAGACAACAGGGCAGGAAGGTGCTTTGGGGACTGCTGAATGTCTGTCTTTTTGTGAAGCCTGTATCACCATCTCCTCCGCAGTCCCCAGCTCCTGACGTTACAAAGAGTGGTCCAACAGACCAAGGGCTTCTTTGCTTAACTGAAGGTGCAGGTGGGCTCGGCCTGTGGTTCTCTGGGATGTTCTCCCTGGTCCTGGAAACCTCGGTGGGTTTGTGCGGAAACCAGCTGGTGGAGTGGGATAAATCCTGGCCGACTGCTGCGAGGGCTGGTGACCGCTGGCTTCGCTGGGGAACTGCCTCATCTCCTGCCTGCAGGGAGGCAGGGACGGATTTCCCTGTGGGCCAGTCTCCAGCAGAGATGAGCGGCCCCTCGTGCTTTGAAAGGCGCTCGGAGCGGGTGGTGAATAACTGCCCAAGCGTCTTGCACATCTCTGGGAATCAAAAGCAGAGGAGTGCAGCTGCAGTAATCGCTTCAGTTGCTGGTGTAGACTCCCTTGAAACACTTTCTCAGCCTGCTCAGGTGACCGTCACTGTACCTGAATAATAAAATTCAATAATTTCAGTAATAAAATTCAAAATTCATTAATAAATCCTGTCCAGCGTAGGTGCACTAAACCATCATGAGCCTGAAATTTTGCAGTATGTTCCAGGGCAGCGCTATCTCTTCCCTCTCTCTGTGGCACGGTCCTCAACTAACCAGTCTCCTCCTGTCCACCAGGACTCTGGGCTCTACCTGAAGGAGCTGATCGAGCCCGTGCTGACGTGTTTCAATGACGCCGATAGTCGGCTGCGGTACTACGCTTGCGAGGCCCTCTATAACATTGTCAAGGTGGCCAGGGGCTCCGTCCTCCCACACTTCAACGTGCTCTTCGATGGCCTCAGCAAGGTAAGAAGCTTCCTCTCAACCCTCATGTGTTTTTATTTCCCACGCTGGAGAAGGCAGACTTGTTTTCTAGTCCTTGTCTGCTCTGGGTCTAACAAACCAAGTTGTCCAAGGTTATCTTTACAAGTAAACTGGTTTGCTTTGACCCAGGCAGGTCTGAGGGACCGAAGGAGCAGTTTCTGCAGCAGCACAGTGGCCGCTGATGTGGATGCTGGAGATCACTGTAAGATACCTTGTTCTCTGTCCTCGTCTCCAGGATGTGTTTTCTTGCTCCTTGTTGAGTGGTATTAGGAAACGAGGCTGACAGGACTGCTGCAGGCGAGGTGGCTCTGCAGCTTTGTGGGGTCTGTAGGGTCAAAACCCTGTCGATGCGTGCCTGTCTTTGCAGCTTGTCACTGGAAACTTGGATTTCTCTGCCACTTGAGAATGTGGCTGCTGGCCCATGAGAACCTGCGTAGCTGGGGGAAGTGAGGGTGCTTGATACCTCCCTTAGGAAGTCTCTCAGGAGAATTCATTGGCGCTTAGTGAGGAGTTGGAGATAAAGGGACTTCTCTGTGTCCATCCCTGTAATGCCAAAGGAGAGCACCCGTCCCGTCAGCCTGCTGGGAGCTCTGCTGCAGAGCAGGGAACAGACCTGGGACCCGCTGCTGCAGTGGCTCTTGTTTCTGTTGTTCACAGCTGGCTGCTGACCCTGACCCGAACGTCAAGAGCGGCTCTGAGCTCCTCGATCGCCTTCTCAAGGTATTTTTCCCTCTCCAGCTGAGAATCCTTGGTGCAGGCTGCAGGCATGTCCTGGCTGGGAACATGGTCCCCGAGGCTGCAGCTGCTAAAACTATCCCAGCTCAGTCCTGTGGCTACTGTCAAAACATTTCTTTCTCTCACCGACCGTAGCCTCCTGGACTGAGGGCCTGGTGGCGATCTCGGGCAGCTGGGTTGAGGCGCTGGTAGGTTATCGCAGTGCCACACGTGTGTTCAGCTCTTGGGAGCCGGGTGTCTGGGGAAGCAAGGTTTTAGTCCGAATAGGGTTGCAGCTCTGTCCCAGGCAGCAGAAGGGCTTTTCCTCTCTTGCCTAAGCGAGTAGCGAAGAGAAGTGAGCAGAGCTGCTCTGCAAGGAGCAGAGCTGCTGCTGCGGGGTGGGGGGCTTGGTTCCCGTTCCTGTTCTGCCTGCTGATGGGCTTTTGCTTGCGCAGACCTCCCAGTTCCTTTTCTGCTACCCGGAGGTAAGTGGCTCGCTGCTTAGGGCCTGCCCCCCTGCTCCTCCTCGTTAGCAAAGCAGTTAATGCGGTCTCCGCATCACCTGCTGCAGACCTTCCTGCTGGGAGATCTGCTCCGCTGCGCTGGTGCGAGAGACTTAGCCATGCAGGAAAATCCACCAAGCGTGTATGAAGAGTTTTAAAGGAAAGCCAGGGGACTCTCCCACCCCTGACACGTGTGGTTACATCAAAGGAGCTTGCTCATGTGTGCAACGCACCACTGAGGCGTGAATCGGAGATGCTGCCGTCCTCCCTGTTCAGCCAGGCTGGCAGACAGCAGGCAGGAGCCTCCCTCTCTGGGTCCCGCTCAGCGTTAGTCCCTGCCCGAGGGGGATTATTGGCTCATCGCCTGAACAAACCTCGTGATTCCTTCTCCCGACCCGCAGACCCATGCATCAACTGCTTGTCATCTTTTTCCTGTCATGCGCCTTAAAAAAAGGCCGGGTGGGGGTGGCTGCGTGGGTGTGGGGTGGTGGCCATCCCTCCTAACACCCTCTGCTTGGGCTCTGCAGGACATCGTGACGGAGAGCAACCAGTTTGACTTGGTAGGCTTCATCCCACTGCTGCGCGAGAGGATTTACTCCAACAACCAGTATGCCCGCCAGTTCATCATATCCTGGGTAGGTACGCACGGCCCCACGCGTGTCTGCTCATCCGAACTCCAAAATACCGTGATCCGTCAGCATCCTCTGTCTGGGCAAACAGCAGATGTCCGCAGCGATGTGTGAACTCGGGCATCTGGATTTACTTGGGCAGGTTTTTTAAGCCAGCAGCGTTTTTTACCTGCTTCTTGAAAATGCCAGCTCCCTGTCACCTCGCTGTTGCAGTCGCAGGGACATCATACTGCATTTCTGCCAACCTGGTTCAGGACTTTGCACGCCAAGTTAGGAAATTCGGTCAGAGTATTGCTCGTATAAATAGATACGCTGTGGTCTAGAGGTTACAGTCTCCTGGGGGACAGTGCCAGACTGCTTTCCATCACCCAGCGGCGATGGGGGGATGCTGCTCTCCAGGAGGCAAGGTATCTCTACTTGCTTTCTCCTTTCTGTGCAAGGCAGGAGCTGTCAGTGCCTGGCCGGGGTCTGAGGAGAGATGTCTGCCTCTGCCCCATGCCGTTTGCCGTCCCAGGTCTGCCTGCATGTGTCTTAGCAGGGATCAGGAACGACTGCTCTGTTTTACAGAGCTGTGATTGGAAATGTGGCAGTGCTGCAGGCTGATCGCTTGCCTCCTCTGCTAGCCCGGCTTCTTTCCGAGATGGGCAACTCCATGTTGTCCTCTTGTCCTTCCCCCTCTGTCCCACACAGCTCAGCTCTGAATTCCTCAGTATCACGCCAGATTTGTGCTGGTGATTGTTAGTTAGCTTCTCCAAAACCCACCTCTCTTCTTTCTTATTCCTCCCCTGAGCTAGATCCTGGTCTTAGAGTCTGTGCCTGACATCAACCTCTTGGATTACCTGCCAGAAATCCTGGACGGGCTCTTCCAGATCCTGGGAGACAACAGCAAAGAGATACGGAAAATGTGAGTGTGGAGGCTGGCCGGGCGCGAGGGCTGTGTCTTGCTCACCATCTTCATTTGTTTGCAACTCTTCTGTGTAACTGCAGTGAAACCCTGTCTGCGTGGTGGGAGATGGAGCGACCTGGCTGGCTTGGTCAGTGGGTCAAAGTGTCCTTGGCAAGGGCCTCCCTTCCCCGCTTGGTTGTGGCTGGAGTGGGCTCTGGAGGACACTGTGGTCTGTTTGCGCTGTGGCACAAACTGTTTTGGCTGGGTTCAGCACTTGTGCCCAGTATCGGAGCCGCAGAGGCTCGTGTGCGCTTCTGGAATGGGGTATGAGCTCTGTGGACAAGCTTTGCGGCTTCCGAGCCTCTCTCAGCAAGGAACAGCACCAACCCAGCGTCTCCTGGGTGCAGAAGAGGAGCGAGCACCGTGAGCTTGCTCTTCAGACCCGCTGCTGGTCTCAAGATGAGAGGCATTTTGAAGCAGAGGAGGTTGGGTGTTCTCAGGGGGGTCAGAGGATCTTGGCTCCTTGCGCTGGGAGAGAGTAACTGGACCTGTTTTGTAGGGCACAGGTAAGCGGTGAGACTGGCCTGGGGCTATCCCACTGCCAAGCCCTACTGGATCCTCCCTGCTTCTTTCTTTCCCAGCACCTACACATCAAGGAACAAGCACGGAAAGCTTTGGGTATCATCTGCCCCCCTGCTCCCCTCTGTGCTCCCCATCCCAGGCTCACGTCGATCTCAGCAGAGCCCGTGTGGCTGTTAGGGGAGTTGTGGGAAGGTGCGGGGGGCTCCAGGCAGCCATCGCCTCCGTCCTCGCAGCTGTGTGCAGTCTCTGCCTTGGGGCAGGACAACCTTGTCAGCCTTGTCCTTCCTGGCCCTGCCCCGTGCCACCAGCATCCTTTCTATGCATGGATGTAGGAGGCCGGTCTCCATAACTTCTCCATAACTTCTCCATAACCTCTCGGTCCAAGGCGACTGAGCGCTAAATAGCTGCTCTGCCTCTCTGCAGGTGTGAGGTGGCTCTCGGGGAGTTCCTCAAGGAGATCAAGAAGAACCCCTCCAGCGTCAAGTTTGCAGAAATGGCCAATATCCTGGTGATCCACTGCCAGGCGGCGGGTGAGCGTGCAGGAGCGAGCCGTAGCATCCACCCCCGAGTCTGCGGTGCCGGCCGTAGGTTGAGGCCGGGAGTTTTCCAGCGGGTTGTTCACCACCTTGCCCACTTGCACTTTCTCTGCCGTCACGCTTGCAAACCCTGCTGAAAGGGGGGGAGAGGCAGCCGTCCCACGCTTGACGCTACTGCTCTTGTACTGCTGAGCCCCCAGCCTCAAATAGAAGGATCTTGTCCCAGAGCTGTGCTCGTCGAGCTTAAAATGCTCTTTAAACGTTGCTGAATGGGAGTGGGTTTGTTGTGAGAGAGAAAAATAGAAATAGGCCAAGACTGCTTGCTCTTGATTAAACTGATGCCCAATGAATTTACACTGTTTAAGCCTAAAACCTGGCCTTGCGTCGGCTGACTGCCCCAGCAGTGCTCCCTTTTTCAGAACGTGGGGAGGTTAACAAAACCCCAGCTGTAGGAGAGACGCTTGACCCAGACACACAGCTGCTGCGGCTGTGACAGAGGAAATATCCTTATGCATTGGGAAGCTTGACTGAATGCTTGTAAATGAGGAAACCTGGATTATGGATGGAACTCGGTTAACTCTGAAACCTAATGATTGTGTTTAATCTCAACCTCACTGCAGATTCAGGTCTTACCTATCTCCTCTGGGACTAAACTGCCCCAGACTAGGGTCTCTCTGGACTAGCGACTCTAGATGGAGCAGAGGCAGCTCTCTGCTTGCAGGTCGTCCTTGGCCTGTGGAGTTTGCTCAGCTGCCAGCGCTGTCCTTTCCCTCACCTTTGCTTGTCCCATGTCTTCCAGATGACCTGATCCAGCTGACAGCCATGTGCTGGATGAGGGAGTTCATCCAGCTGGCTGGCCGGGTGATGCTGCCTTACTCCTCAGGGATCTTGACCGCTGTCCTGCCATGTCTCTCCTACGATGATCGCAAGAAGAGTATCCTTGTAACTCCGAGCTGCTCCCGTTCCTGCTACAGCAACCCACAGGGAAGCGCCTGTTTCCTGCCCCTGGGGCGCAGGGCCAGCTGCATGGCTGGAGAGGGCCGGAAGAAGTCCTCCCACCAAGTCCTAAAACCCGCAGTGGTCCTTTGGACGTGAGGGGGGTTGCGGTAGCTGGGCTGGGGCAGCCCTGGTGGGGCTGCGGTGACTTCTCCATGGCTGGCCAGATCTGGCACCTAGTTGTGTGTGGGACTGCGTGTTCCTTACACTGCGTCCACTCAGACATCAAGGAGGTGGCGAACGTGTGCAACCAGAGCCTGATGAAGCTGGTCATCCCAGAGGACGATGAAACGGATGAGGCCAAGCAGTCGATGACCCTACCGGCAGAGCCCACCTCAGAGGAGTCCCTCTCCAAGCCAGAGGCAGCGTCCAGCGGTGAGTCCCTGTTGGTCTGAGCCGTTAGAGGTGTGAGGAAGGTTGAAGGAAGGTCCTTAAGAGAAGTTCTTGAGTTGGTTTGGTGTCCTGGGGCAGCTTAGGGCACATGGGACCTCTGTGCTTTCTTTGAGCCTTGGAGTCCTGTTTCAAAGATGATCCTCTGCTGAGACAGACGCGTTTGGTGCTGTCTGCCTAGCAGGGTCACTGATCCGGCCTGGAGCCCAAGCAGTGCTGCGTTCCCTGGTGAGCGTCCCCATCCCCTCACCATGCTTCGCTTCAACTTAATCATTAAGTTGACCTGAAAAAGATGATTGAGAGTTAAACATTTAGTGTTTGCTGCATAACGTGGGTCGAGAATAGCCCACCTGTCCTGCAGTGGCTGGTTTGGGAGGAGCTACCATCACCCAAAGGAGAGCTCAGAGAGCTGTGTTAGTCCTGGAGGCCATCAGGACATGCATGGAGGATGTCTGTGTTGGGGAAAGGTAGAGGACAGAAAGAAGAATTTTGAGTGCTTCCCAAATTCACGGTGCTCTTGAGACCATCACGCGGTATTGTCCCAGTCCTAAAATTTCCAGAACAGAAAAGACAAAAGGTTGCAAGCGAGGCCTGGAAGAGCGTTCAAGTGAAAAGAAACTAAATGGAGAACATCCTGGTGGACCGATGCCTGAAAACAGCAGCAGCTTTAGCCTTCCCCCATCCCTTTGATGCTGTTGTCCGGGGATGACTAGATGCTACTTCTGGCACATCTTTGTTGTCCAGGCACGTGAAATATCTGTAACATTTAAATCATGTGGGCTAATCCATTGCATTCCTCTGGGGCTGCACGTTCAGCCCAGTGCTCTTCCGCAACGTCTCCGCAAGCGGCTTTTGGAAAATCCTGCCGTGAGAGGGAGCAAGAAGGTGAGAATTAAAAGGCTGAAGGGCTTTATTGTACAACAGCAGCCGGCTCGAAGACGAGGAGGCAGGGAGCTGCGTGGGGGCGGCAGCGTGGGGGCCGGCAGGAGCAGGCAGCCGGGGCGCGCAGGCAGCGCGCAGGGCGGCATTGGTGGTTCAGTGGTAGAATTCTCGCCTGCCACGCGGGAGGCCCGGGTTCGATTCCCGGCCAATGCAGCAGCTTTTTTGGAAGGGATGGAGGGGAAGAACGTAGTGCCGTAGCACAGCAGTGAAACCTTTTTCTTTTTTATTCCTTATTTATCCTGAGAATACCTTCTTTTATTAAAATCTGTGGTAGAAGAGCTTTAAAACGTCACCAGAAAGTTTAATTGCTTTAATCTCTACCCCTTTGGGGTGGGATTGCCCCTTGAAGCAGGCAGGATCAGATAAACCTGTGATGCTTTTGCATCACAAACTCTCAGCTCTGCTCCCTCTCTGTGCTGGTGTGGCAGTGCCGCTCTGTGTGTGAGTAGAGGCAGTTGGCACAAGGGGGCATGAAGAGTCAAGTTCATCCTGTCGTGCTTTGTCACTGTGCTTGTAAGACCCAGTTTTAGCAGAGAGCAGCGGTTGGAAAGCTGTTTGGGTTGCTTGGCTTCCACATGGAGTCGTGCTGTGGGAGAGCTGGCCAGGTGGAGGTGTCCTGGGCTGGATTCAGCCTTTCCCGTGCTTGTGTGGTGTCTCTAGGCATTGAAACCTGGACGATGGAAGGCAGCTCTGCAGTTCTGAACTCCTTCTTTGAAACCGTTAGAAAGATGTGTCTGGGTCTCCGTTACAGAGGAGGAGACCCAGTTTGGGGCAGAGGTCTGAAGCTGTGCAGCCTGTATTTTGCTGAGTAAGTGCAGTCCTGTACCAGTTTTGTCCAGTACCTTTAGCAGTGGAGAAGAGCTTGACAAGGAGTGTAAAAAGCTCACTGGAGGCAGAAGAGATCCTCGGGGTCCCCGAACCCTCAAACGATGGCTGGTGATGTCTTTGCAGAAGGTCATGCAGCTCTCCAGCCTCCCAGTCCTGCTCTCCGCCTTCCCTGCCATCCCACTAACTGTGGCTCCTTTTTATCTGCCCCCAGGCTCTCTGGATGCGTCCGGTGACTCCAACTTCAGCAACAGCAGTGTCTTCACAGTAACCAGGTAGGGTCTGTTTGTTGTTTCAGAGGGGCTTGAGAAGAAGGGAAGGCTTCTCGGGGTACTGATGACGGCTGACAGATCCTGGCAAAGCTGCGGGGAAGGATGGTCTGGGCTGGAAGGCAGTTGGCGTCTCCTGGGTCACGGTGGGGTGGATGACTGGGGATGCTCTAGGAGTCGACTGCTTCTCTCTGATCCTTTTGCACCAAAATATCTTGATGTTGTGGTAAACTGAGGTGTTTGCCCCCCGCAGGAGACCTTGCAAAGCCCCCCGGGGAGATCTGGTGAGGCACAAGTGTCTGTGTACTCAGAGTTCTGCACCTCGCGTGTCTTCAAGCCCCCATGGTTGGGCACTCCGGCTAAAAGATAGGGTGAAGGTGGGGAGAAGGTGGATGGTTGTCCTGGTTATGGCTCTTCTAGCTTGGCCAAAATAGGAGGCGTTTGGTTCCCCCCGCCTTTGCAGAAGAATGGTGGTAGAGGAACAGCGGTGTGCTGGTCTGCCAGAGGTGCAGAGACCTCACGAGAAGGTGGTACGTGAACCGTCCGGGGTTGGCAGAAGAGCTTGGAGAGCGCTGACCCTGCTTCTGGGCACCTGCAGTCCTGGCAGCCCACCACGGCACGGTGCTGTGGGGCTGTACCTGGGGCCGCGCCGCCCAGCTCCAGCTGCCAGAGAGGCGAGGGGTCTCGGCAGCATTTGCTGCCAGCCTGTCCCCCTGCCAGCCTTGCATGGCATTAGTCAGCCCCGCGCCTGCAGAGAGCAGCTCCGTGCCCAGCACGATCTCTCCCAATATCTCATCTAAATCATCTCTCCTGCAAATACCTTTCTTCCCGTCCAGCTGTCGGTGAATTTGGGGACAAATCCATCTGCTCTTGTAATGCATCTTTCCTTTCCTCCTGCAGTTCCTTTCCTCAGAGGTTGTGATTTCCAACACTTTTATTGTGCTGATGTGTATATTTGTTTGTTGTTGTGGTCCCCAAAATAGGATGCGTTACTCTAGCTGCATCCTACCAGCGAGACTGACGTGTGATGCCCATCATAACGCATCCCAGAGCAATGCAAGCGTCAGCTTTTCAGGTTGATGATCTGGACCCTCCGTTCCTTTTTTGCACTCCTGCAAAGCCCAGCAACTCCCTCATATTAATGATGCCCTTAATTTTTTCCTTTCCTGAAAGTACACATCTTTTCATTTGCGCCTAGATTTCGTTTTATGGCTGTTAAATGGTTTTCCCCAGCTTTCCTGTGATTGCTGCGTCCTGGCCCTGCTCAGCCCTTAAAGTTTAGCAGGCGCAGAAAAGGGTGTGCGTAGGGCTGAAATTGGGAAGGGGAAGGAAAAGGAGAGGTGCTAAATCCAGGAGGACAAGTGATAACTGCAGCTCTGTGCTGAAGAGCTTGCACCTGGGGGAGAGAGGGAGTGAAGACCGAAGGGGGACAGAATTAGGGAGAGCTGGAGTCACTTGGTCACAGTGTCACCGAGAGCCAGGAGAACGGCTGCCCGAGCTGAAGCAGTCAGCCAGATCCCCAGGCGCCGGGGAAAATCGTCCGGGACAGCAGGCGAGACCCTTCGCATCTCTGAGACCTGGTTTTACAGAGGGACTTGTCCTTGAGCCCTCCTCAGCCCTTTTAAACAGGAGATGCCAGGCTTTATCCTGGGGTTTGCCTGCCCTGAAGCCCGTTTCCCCATCCTGTGTGACCTCTCTGCCGGCCCAGCATCCGGGACCTGGAAGATTTTGGCCGTGGCACCCATCGTGGGGTCCTGGCGTGGGGTTGGGGGGCTGTACGTGGCCGACAGGAGCCCTGGTGCTCCGTCTATTGCTCAGGCTGTCCGGCTCGGCCCCGGAGCCGGAGGAAGGTAAGAGCTGGCACCGGTAGCCAGTTGCAGCCGTAATTCACACCAGGAATCGGGCAGCTGCCTGCACGCTGAATGCCCACTGGGTGTCAAGAGAGGACCACAGGAAACCATTGCGTTGCTGCGAAAAGCTGGAAAGCCGGCAAACGGAGGAAGTTGCAGCTGCCTTTTAAGATGAAGTCACTCTTTGCTTGTGTTTTTGTTCGTTCCCCCCTCCTGCTTCCCCCAGTCTCCCCCAGCGAGCGAGTGATGGAGCATGGCCCGGCGCCAGGCGTCCAGCTCTCACGCCCCCTTCTCCTGCCCTCCCCGCGCGGACGTCTGCGGAGGGATAGCACTGCAGCAGCGACGAAAGGAGGAGGACCTCGGTCAGCAGGGGCGGAGGAGCTCATGGCCCGGCGTCTGCAGAGGGACGTCTTCCATGAAGATACCATCCAAGAAGATGACGAGGTCCGAATGCTCGATAGATGGATGCTGGGCACGTTCCTATGGCCACAAACTGACACGCACACCCTCCCTGTTCCTAAAACGTGCCGTTGGCGATCCAGAATGCTTCCAGGGTAGTTGCCAGCTTCCTGGTGGTGGCATTCGCTAGGAAACGGGGACCGTGTCTGTGCCGAGACAGAAACCGGCTCCTGAGAGAGCCTGGCTGCGCAGGGCTGGAGGGGCTGCGGGGCTCCCCGTGCAGGTGGGGGTCCCCGCTTCCAGCTTCTGCAAAAACCCTCGTTGGAAGCGGACCAGAACTGCGTTTCAGAGACGCTGGAGCCTTCCTGTGGCCTAGCTGACCCTGCCGGTGCTGCGATCGCTGGTGTGAGCCCAGCTCAGGAAGGGGAGGTGGAAGCGTGGTGGCTGGAGCAAAGCCCGGGCTTCCTTCCGTCAGTCTGAGCTGCTGCGGGAGGAGATGCAGACATCTGTCCTGCCTCGCTGGACCAAAACAGCTGGAAAGTGCCTTTTAGGCTCTTGTAATGCATCGGTGTTTCAATACAAGACCGGGACGGTTTGAGACAACTTCCTAACCATAGTGCCGGGCGGATGGTCAGGCATGGCTGGCAAGCGCTCAGCGGGGCTGCCTGGGTTAGATGCGTGGCGGTTGGAACCACGATCCCTCGCCAAACTAGATAAGGGACGTGGGGGCTCCAGAAGAGCCTTTGTGGTCCTTCCTGCTGCAAGGAAGGCTTCTTGTTTTGGGTGGTGTTCAGCAACACGCGGACACGTGAAGCTTCTTTTTGATCTGCAGAAAGGGCGAACGGCTGCCACGTGGCTAAACTGCCACAGGGTGCATTTAAATCAGACTTTTAAACGTGGTTGTTAGGGCTTAAGACAAAGCTAAAATTGCTGCCACTTGTTTCGCGCTGGAAGTCACCGTAGCCCCATGCCCAGAACCTTGGGGGGTGCAGCCGGTGAGCTGGGGTGACGAGGTGAGGTGATGAACACTTGGGTGAGGGTAGGGGTGGTGCTGGGTGCCCTGCAGCACCCAGGGGGTGGTTGGCCGAAGGCAGCATGATGGCTGGCTTTGAGCTCATGCACCAAGCCTGCCTTGGAGTCCTGTTCTCCGGCAGCTTGTCTGGTGGAGTCCAGCTCGCTGCAGCTTTCGGGTCCAGGGTGTCCTCTTGGAGAGGCTCCTCCTGGCCCTCCTCTCCAGCCTGGAGCGAGGAGCCGGGTTCCCTTCACTGCTCCCATTGCGCCGTGGGGTGGAGGAGCTGGAGGGGGACCTCGGGCACGCTGCCCCAGCCCTTGTTGCGGTGATCTACAGCTCGTTGGACTGGATGCCTCCACCTAGACCTTAGCCTCATCGCTTCCCTGGGAGATCAGCTTGCGCTGGTGCTGCGGGCACTTCCAGTTCTTGGAAACCGCAGTAAGCAGAAGGAAGCCAAGAGCACCGAAATGAGAGCGATGGAGGACGAGAAAGCGACAGCTTGTGGGACGAACAGCAGAGAGGAGCTATTTACCTCCTGGCCGCTGGCTCGAGCCCGTTGAGCAGCACAGCTGCCAGCCCGTATGGGAGCTGCCCTTGTGACTTGGACCACAATGAAAGAACCTGGATATTTCCACCCTTGGCAAGGCCGCTTAAAGGCTAGAGCCTGGCCTAGACCTTAACCTTGTCTGAAAATGGGGTCAGGAAAGCAGCTGGGCGGGCAGGAGGCCAGGAGGGAGATGACAGCTCAGGCATTGGCAGAAAAAAGACGACTGCTGAGGAGAGAGATGGCAGAAGCCCTTGAAGAAAGGGGAGAAATGAGAAAATGAGTTGATAAGGGATGGGGGGTAAAAAACATCGCTGTGGGTTGAGTGCAGTGGGAAAGTGAGCTCTGTTCCCTTGCCGGAGGATGCTTCTGAGATGGGGGGACGTCCTGCCCCACCACTCAGCTTGAGCAAAGCGTACCAGTATCCAGAGGCGAGAGCCTGGTACAGCCCCCATCATTGCTCAATTTGCCCTAAAAACATGTTCTCACTGTCACAGGCGAACTACGGAGGCGGTGCCAGGGCCGCGTTCATCCTCCGGAGGAGAATCTGGGGTAGTGGGTTAGATGGAAGCGATTGCATCTGACACCTGCCCTGCCGCAGATGCCGGTGCTGGGAGCCGGCGCGGCAGGCCCGGAGGGTCGCATTAGCACAATGCCGTCACCACTGCTCCCGCTCCGCGCTGCCTGGGGATTAGGAAGAGCCGGGGCGAGCTCTGAGCCCGCTTCGGAGCTGCAGCCGCGGCTGCACTCGCCATGCCCGGCTGCTGCCTTCCCCCCTGGAGAGGCGGCAGCCCGAGGGAATCTCGTGCTCCATCTCGGAGGCAGAGGAGCATGGTCGGTGGGAGATTTTTTAGCCCAATTTCACATGTTCATCAAACCTCTTGCCTTTCAGGATGGTGCCCTGGTTTTGTGTTGAGTAAACGAGCTGCTTCGCCGCCGGCAACCCCCCTAAAAGGTTTATCGTGGCAGATGCGGGGAGAGGATAGCCGGCGAGGAGCTTTGCCCAGCCGCTATCCCTTTTAGCAGGAGCTGAGCCCGGCGGAGCCGCAGGGCGGTGGTACATGGCATGGCGGGGGTCTGGCTGACTCGAGGAGAGCCCGGCGCTGCCAGCCACCTCCTGGGGTCCGCTCGGGTGGATTTTGACTTGAGCCACCCAGGCTCTGCCCACAGCCTGCTCCCATGCGGGGGCTGCATCACTGGGGGAGGGGTTTTCACGAGCAATTTTGGCACAAGCTGGGCTGGAAATGGCTTGTTGCTGTGCTGGCAGCAGTCCAGCGTCCTCCTCTAACCACCCCGTGTCCTCCCCGCCTGCCTCGCAGCAGTGCGGAGCTGGTGGATGTGACAGCGTCGAGGCCACCTCCGAACCGGCCGGCTTCACGCGCCGCTTCTCTGCACCGTCCTTTCAGCTGCTTGCCTCTGGAAACACGCAATACCCTGAGGTTTTTCCCCATCCTGCACAGGCGATGCATATTTTGGTGTGGAGATGTAATCGGGTCGAGCATTCGTGGTCCTCTTCCATCAGGAGCCCCGTGCCGGGTGGGCGGCAGGCTGCGCTGCTGCAGCAGGAGCTGGTTTTGCAGGAAAACCAGATACGGGGCTGGTTCAGGCTGGCTTACATCACCTGGGATGCCGCTCCCTTGGACATCCCCTCTCCCAAATTCCCCGTGCTCTGGGTCCCTCCTTCCCCTTGGTTCTGCACGTCTGAGCATTTGGCCGTCGGTGGTTGTTTGCAACATCAAACTGAAACTTAGTCCAACTCGAAATGCAGTTTGCAGACCCCCGCATCCGTTGCGTGAGGCAGATAAGCAGTCAGGTATCTGCAGGGCCGCGAGGGGCCGCAGCCTCCTCGGCTTGCCCTTACCACGCGTGTCCTGCGGAAGATCAAATCCTATTAAGCCGCAGCTCTACTTGCAAATTATACCATGAGAAATCTGCCCCTGAGGATTTCTTATCAAACGAGATGCAGAGCAGCTCTGCGCGTGCTGGAAAAATTGGCAAGGGTCTGGTCCAGCCTTGAATAATTCAGTAGCTTGGGTAGGACAGGAGCGACTTAGCTCTTCAGTGCAGCTACCTCCTGGAAGTCTGCTCCAACCAACCATCTCGGCTCCAACCATCTCGGCTCCAACCATCTCTCCTTAACCTAGTCTCCTGCGGCAGGTACTTCCCACGTCCTTGCTGTTGAGGAGATGGGAAACCATCGGGTAGACTTCAGGATGACAAACAGGACAAAAAACTGCCATAACATCACCTCTTCTGCGTTGGGGTCTCCTGTCCTAATGCAGGTCCCAAGTATTTGGGGAAAAACTGGGGAGTTTTTCACCATAGTAATAGCTAAGGGTCTGCAGGCTGTCGGTGTTATAAAAGAGGCAATGTCCTGGTGAGCTAAGGGAGATGTCTGCTTTCATCCCTGGTTGATGACCAAGAGTTATCCTCGTCTTTTGGGATGGCTTTTGGGAAACACGATGATGTTCTCAAGGCAGCCTCGTAGCAGAGAGCTGCATCCCAAAAACCCTGCCAGCCAGGGTACCATCTGCAGGCCGCAGCTCGAGTCTGCTGGGATTAGCAGAAACTGGATGTCCTCACCTGGTTGGGTGGCCCCAGCTAGTGGAGTTTGAGGACACGTGGGTTGATGTTCTCTGGAGATGTTTGAACGAGTAAAACTTGAATGGGAGTCTGAATGCGTTTTATGGATCTCTCGTCTTTGAACCCCAAACCTGGTGATTGCAATACGGACCAGTTTCTCAACACAGCCATGGTACTGGATTCATCTAGCGTGGTGTCTTGTCCTGCGTAGGTACCAGCTGTTTTGGGAAAGTGGTAAACCTTGAAGCCCGGAAGATTTCTGTTGTTTCCAAAGCAAGTTTTTGGTGTGCTGCTGTATCTCTTACTGTGCTTCCCCATCTCGTAACGCCAGCCAGAAGCTATCTATGCCACATGGGCAAACCTGGCCATGCCCAGCCATCACCCGCAGGCTTGTGAGCCTGGAGCTTGCTTCCTGGCTGTCGTAACTCTTGAAGACTTGAGCACAGTTCTTGGGTTTGCCATGAGCAGATCTGGATGCACAGAACAAGAAATGTGGGTGGCCAGGCTGAGCGGGGCAGGAGCAGGCCAAGGGGACAGTTGAGTTTTCTTAGGGTTTGAGCTGAGATGTTTGATGCAGCCTCTGGTGTGTGGTAGACCTCCCCACTGTGGGAGGAGCGAGTCGGACGTTACAGCACTGAACCAGCCTCTCTCCTTTCCATGCAGCTGCGAGAGGATCCAGGTGACCCTGAACCTGGATGGAATAGTTCAGGTGCTGGACTGCCACCTTCATGACACATCCATTGGGATGATGACCAGAATTGCAGTCCTGAAATGGCTCTACCACTTGTACATCAAGACTCCTCGTAAGGTAGGTCAGGGACTCGGCACGTGAGCCTACTGCTTCCTCCGAGGGACTGAGCTTGTCCGCTCCCAGCCTTTGCTGGGCTCCTTGCCTTTGAATTGGCTGTAATTATCGTGGTAGCATTGCAACCAAGAGTCCACCTGCCTTTTCTGAGAAGGCTTTGGCTGCTGGGTACCCAGTAGCTTAAGGAAGAAAAGCTCTCCGGCTCAGGTGGAAAATGCTGATGAAGCTTTCGGCAGCCTCCTCCAGTGCGAGGGGTCCTGTGGCAGGGGGTGACCAGGCCTGTAGGTCTGATGCCATCCATCCTTCTGATTCTAGATGTTCCGACACACCGACAGCCTCTTCCCCATCTTGCTGCGGACCCTCTCAGACGAGTCGGATGAGGTAAGTGCTGCAGAAGTCCTCCTGAAAGCTCACTGTCTCCATATCTAGCTGGGCTTTGGATTTTTTGGGTTGAACCAAGGGATTTTGTGAGGCTTGGCCAGTGTTGGCACTGGGGAGTTTAACCCTGTTGGCTAAACTGAAGAAGACCCAACGCAGAGCCTGCAGGTAGCTGCCCGGCTGAAAGCCCTGCCGTCTCGGTTAGGCTGGTGTGTTTGGGACCCTCTGTCTGTATAAACCTCCTTCTCCATCTCCTTCAAAGCCAACTCCTAAAAATCCTTTTTGCCTGTCTGGGAAGACAGCTGGGGCTTCAGGTCCCCGAGCTGATGTCTTTCCCATGGGGCTGGGTCATGGTCAGGTCCTTGGTGGGTGGGAATTCGGATACCTTGCAGCAGCTCTGTAGAGATGCGAGGGGGATTGTGTCCAGCCGGCACCGCAAAATCCAGGTCGTGAGGCGGTTAAGCAGCACCCACAGCTTGCAGGGCAGCGTCAGCGTTGCCTGGTGGGGTTGCGGTAGATGCCCAGTGGTTGGGAACCCGCTCGGCTTGCAAGCGAGCAAAGAAAATCAGGCAGCGATGAGTGAGCCAGCTTGCTCTGCCTTCGCTCTCCTGCCTGCGCCTTGCCCTCCCAGGGCAGTGCTCCTCATCTCCCAGCGGCTCCCTTCCCGAGGTGCTGCACCGTTTTCCCGTTTCCTTGTCTTTCTTCCTCACCTCTCTTCTCTGGTTCCAGTCATCTCCATTTTGGCATCGTTGTCGTCTTCTCCCCCCTCTCCGTTGCACCCTGGAGCATTTCCAGCGCTTGGGTGGGAGGCTGGCAGCTTCGGCACACAGCTGGCCCGGGCACTGGTAGCACTTCTACCATCAGCTGGATGCCTCTTGCCCAGAGCTGCGAATGATCCTGGCTGGTTCTTTGGGCCAGACCTTCCTCGTGGAATAAAAAAATCACGCGCTGTCTGCTTTGCCTTACACGCTCAGGGCATCAAACCCCAACCCCGCAAGAACTCCCGTGTGCGAGGGGGGTGTTAAGAGGGAGGGGAAGGGAATAAGCAAGCGAGGGAATGACTTGCGCTTGCAAAGGCAAGCGACTGCCTGGCCATTTTCCATACCCTGCTGCTTACGATGCAAACCTTTCCAAAAGAGTCCCCAAGCACACATCTGCCTTTGCAACGCTCTAGAAAGCCTGCATCTTGCAGATAGTCTCTCCGGCTTGGCAGGAGATCGCAGTGAGTCATGTTGCAATTACACTGCTTATTAATATTTGAAAAAAAGCAGTGAAGAAAGGACCCTGGTGATGCATTTCCTCCATGTGACATAACTGGGAATGGCTCAAAAGTAATTTTAAGCTGATTTATTTAATCCTGTCTTCTATTTATTTAAATGTTTGGAGGATTGTTTTTTTTTGGTTGTGTTTTTTTTTTTTTTTAAGGAAATCCATAGACGAGTCAATCCATTAAACACCACTGCTCAGCTGGCTCCCAACCAGATTTGCTGCTCTCTGCAGAGGAAATAGAAATGACTGAAATAGTAGGGGGTTTTTGAGCTGGGCGTTTTTGGGAACAATGAGGACAGATTGAGCTAGCTAACCTGCAATGTCAATGCCTATTAGAAAAGGGGAGGCGGGGTGCTCTCTCAGCCATTACTCCGGGCTCGGTACAGTATCTGTGTGCACGTTCACGTTGTCCTAGAGTAGATCGGGATCCCCAGAAGCTTTTGGCTAACGGGCTGGGGATCGCTGGGTTAGAGTGGGGTCCTGTGCGAGGACCTCATCTCTCTCCCCTTTCCAGGTAGGGCTCCGTGCGTTTCGTGGTGCAGCATAGGGCGTACACACATTTTCAGGGGTTTTTTGCTGTCTTTAAACTGCGATGCTGCCCTCTCCAAGGGAATCTCGCCGGGCAGCAGTGCTGGTACCATCTTTCTTCCCAGCAAGGCTGGACATCCTTTTGCAGTGCCGGCGGAGTCCGTGGCCCCCGTGCATGGTTTGGAAGCTAGCTGTCGCTGTCCTGGAGCAGTTGTTTCTCACTAGCTTCTCACCAAAGGAGAATATGGCTTTGGAGGGTCAGCGCTAGTCGTCAGGGTTTTGCATCAAACGGAAGGACCATGCTCACGGACCTTATTTTTAAGGTCTGGTCTTGCTGAGCTGCTCAGAGTAGTCTCTCTGTGCACTTGCCATAAATAATCAAGCCCAAAGCAAGGAGGGACTCGCGCTGGATGGAGCTGCATCCATGCCCTTTAAGTTGTCACGCCTGGTTTTATCCTTCAAGTAGCACAAGGTGTGGCACCACCTCCACCGTGCTGAACAGGGGCCAGTATCTCATGATGCATCCTGAGTCATCTCTGCCTTCTCTCCCGTTCCCCTTCCTACCCAGTTCTCCTGCGCCAGTAAAGAAACGGTCAAGAGACCTAGTTAAGATTCACAAAGGCAGTGCGGAGAAGTTGGAGTGAAGCTGAAACAAGCAGTTCCCTTTGATATGTAGACAAGTCAGGATACAGGATTCCTGGCTGTCAGATGCTGTACTGCTGCACTGCGTCACCTCGTGCCGGTTCCCGTGCTTCTCCGGCAGGGAGATGCTCCATCCCGCATTTGAGACCTGGTTTTGAAGGCAATCTTTAAAAGCCCTGGTTAAAATTTGATGTGCTTAAAAACTTCCTTACAGCTCCAAGACTAACAGGATCCTGCTGGGAATGGGTTTTTCTGCAGAAGCTGCTCCTTTCTTCAGCGCAAGTCTCGCAGCCCTGACACCTGGTTGAAGAATTGGTGTTAGAAAAGGTGAAAAGCGAAAGCCCAAGCGCTCTTTGGGAGCAGCGGGTTGGACCTTTCCACCCGCAGGTTAAAAGCACTGCTGCTGGAAGGCACTGCTGAAAGGAGGAGCTGCTCTTCGGGTCTTCTCCCTCTGCCAGCTCCTGGTGCAAAGGCAGCTTCTGATGTAGCTGTTCAGTTCCCTGGGTCCTTCCCGGCTGGACCCAGGTGCTGAGTTCGGGTGGACACAACAGGCGGTGAGGGCGTCTCTGGGAAAACCGTGAAGCAGCGACGCTGCTGGATTTCTTGCTTTGCTTTGCTTTCCTTTCTCCGGCTCCAAAATGGAGTTGTTTCTTTACAGCCGAACGTGTTCCTGTTTCCTTATCTGCTCCTCTCAATCTTGCCGGGGGTTGAAAGTTGTGCTGGGACTTTTGTCTGACTCATACAGGAATGACGCGTGAGGTGAAGCTGGTGTCTGATGTGAAGCAGGATAGACTCCGGCTTCCTCTCAACTCTGCTAATGTGAAAACCTACCTGCGTTTATGCAGTGGCCAGGCAAGGCTTCGAATACAGCAAGAAGATCCAAACGGTTTCTTAGCTTGCTGTTTGCAGCTGTATCTCCGAGAGCATCCTTAGAAGTCTCCTCCGGGACAAGAGCTGGTGCCCTTCCCTAGAGAGGGTTAGCTGAGCCTGGGCTCAACTGTGGAGGTAGTGATGGACTTGAACGTCTGCATGACCTTCGAGCCAACTTCTCCATGACAAGCTGAAACATTTTGCTCCTCTCTTGGATTAAACTAGGAGAGGAGGAACCCCAGGTGTGGTGGTATACTGATATTCATCCCTCTCCTTTATTGTTAACTCCTACAGCCCTCCTGCCTGTCCTGCTGCAGCACCGCGGGGTTTGGAAGCCCAGGTCTCTGCCCTGCTCTCTGAGCTGTGCTAAATCCCGGTGAACTTCTCCCATCGCGCCCGATTCCCAGTACAATGAAGCTGAACAAAAGCTTGCGCCAAAGCCAAAGCTGTCTTAGCGTGGTTTGGTTTGGAGCTTTGCTCTGTTGGTTTTAGAGCCGTTGTGCTCCAGCTCCCAGTCTTTAATTTGCCACGGCCGAAATATTGTGACCCCATGCGGAGCAGAGGGTGTAAACTAAAGACTGCAAAGAGGAGAACTCTAACGTACGTGTGCCTAGCTTTTATTTTAATTTTTTTGGTGGTAAAGCTTTTCTGGAGAGAGACTCAAAGCTACAAGGTACCGAAGCAGGGAGGCTACTCCTTTTCGAGAGGGAAGTTACACTGAGGGTGAGCTTAGGACTGGAATGGTGGGGTATAGAGAGAGGTATATAATTTCAGTTGGAGGGTGGAAAATGTGGTCAGCCCAGCTTGCCATACGGGGAAGCAGCCGTAAGCAGAAGTCTTAAAGCAGGGTGGGGTGATGCTTTCTCCAAGGACTGGAGGCATTGCAAGGGCGCTGGGTTGAAAGATAATCTGGGCCCTGCGTCATGCAGGAATAGGAAGTTTCTTGGGGGGGAGCGCGATCCACAGGGAGCTTCTTGGCTCAGCACCAGTTCCGGATCATAATTGCATGGCTTGCCTATACGTATGCATATACAGTTTATACATATACCGAACGACTAGTGGTAAACCGGCAGTCTGGGCTGAAGGTGGTGCTTGTAGCGTTCCTGGGTGAAATCACGGAGCAGACTAAAACCACAGAAAAACTGTCTGCCGCGGAGGACAGGCAATCCCTGTCCCGGGGAGCTGGCTCGGGGTCCAGGGTGGGGTGAAGGTAGGATGTGGGATTTGGTGAGCTTGGCTTTGCCTGGCTCCCCGGGGTGCGGAGGGAGGTGCCGGATGGGAGACAGGGTAGCAAATAAAAGCAAAGCCTTTGCCTGTCATAAGCTCTGGGACTCCGGGTGCTGAATTTGAAGGGGTTGCAGGCATCCAGCCCCCCACAGCGTGGCCCGCAGGGATGCTCCGGGGCAGCTCCGGCTTCCTCCAGCCCCATCCCGGTGGCTGGACCTGTCCTGCCTCCTTCCCTGCATGAAGAAATACCTCCTTGGCATCCCGCCCTGCGATGGCATCAGGTGGCGTGTTAAGCTCCCCGTACGCTAATTAAACACATTTAAAGAGGTGCTCTGAGCTGTGACGGTGCTCGTGCTGCAGGCCTGGCCCTCGCACACCCAGCAGCAGGGATAAAAGGGGGATTTGCAAAAGCAGGAGGGAGGACGGGGAGTTTTCAGGTTGCAGCTTGGTTTCGGATGTTTGTGGCTGTATTACCAAGTGCTCCCCCACTGCCTGCTGCGTTCGCTGATGGTGTGAGCAAGTGTTAGCATGACCCGGCAGGATTTGCCCTGGGGAGGAGAGGAGAAGCCCCCAGCCCCGCTGCCTTCCCTCTGCTCCCCATCCCCGCCCGGCCACAGGCTGAAATCCGGTGGCTGTAAAGGGGAAAAAAAAGTCTTGGCAAGATCAGAGGATAAAAGTTGCTGTGCCGGGGACCTGAAAAGAGGTCTGGTTCAATTGGTGTGGGAAGATTAATGGTGGTTTTTCTTTTCTTTTTCTGTCTTTAAAGCCGGTGGAGGCGGGGGGGACGCAAGTTTGTTTTTCACACCGTGTGTGTCTGGGGCTCGGCCAGCCTCGCTGCTGGCTGCGCCTGGCTCCGGGACTGCCTGCCCGTGCTCGCCTCCCCTCCCCTGACTACGGCTAAAAGCTTGGGAGGGAAGGAAAAAAAAAAAAAACCCAAACCAAAATAAATGAAGCCCTCTGGGGAAGCCTCGGTGCACGCTGCAGCAGCGAGGGGCTGCGCTGGGGTGGGGCAGGAGGAAACACCCAGCAGCATCCTCGGCTTTCCTGGTCCCCACCGGGTCGTTCCTCCACCCCACTGCCTTGCAGATCCTGGTAATGCTGGGGGGTTTTCCACAGCCACCCTGACCTTGGTCCCCTTTGAAGAAGTGCTTTGCAGCCCTTCTCCATCTTGGTGGCATCTTGCTTCAGCTGCGTTCCCATCTTCTCCTTGGCGAGAATAACCTTGTCCCTGGTGTCGCGTGGCCCATTTCATGGCCTGGGACATCCGAGGCTGTCTGTGAGCACCTCCCTGCTGCGCGCAGGCATTTTAATCTTTCCACTTTTTTTATTTTTTTTAAACTTTTCCATAAATACCAGCAAGGACAGCATCTTCAGGAGCTCAGTCCCTATCCTTGCCATCGTGCGTACCCCAGGAGCTGCTGCTGCAGCCTGCCCTGGTGCCCTGGTAGTCAGCATGTGCTGCAGGGTGCTAAGTCTCGCTCCCCAGGGGTCTGCAGCAGATTTGGGGTCACCTCCCCTTCCCTTGCAACGGGCCAGGGCCAGCCCAGCCTTTTGGGCAGAGGCAGAGTCCTCCCCAGGAGCATCAAGGCGATGCTTTGCCTGGTGCGTCCATCCACCACGCGCCATTCAGGGGCTGCTTTTCCCCTGCGCTACCGACGGCAGAGCTGGTCTCGGCTCCGTTCAACCAGAATAAGCGGCAAATTAACCTGACCTAGATCTGGAGAAGCCGGGGAGACCAACAGTTTCGTGTGCCTTCCAGATCCGTGCTCTGAACGCCATACTGGGAGAAATCTTGCCTATTCCCAGGGAGGAGAAATAGCTGCTTATTTATAACAGCTTATTTATAACTGTCTGATAACCTGCTCCTCGTCCCCGGGCTGTGCAAAGAGCTCGCCCTCCTCCGTGCTGCTCTTCGTCCCCGTGCTGGGAACGGCTTGCGACGTCGGCCGGGTCTCCCAATCCATCGTGATGCCGCTTCCCACGCTCCTTCCGATTCCCGCTCGCCCGGAGCAGGGGCACACCGCCCCACATCTCATCACCGCTGGGAAGCCCGCACAGAAATCCCACCAACATCCTTGGTGGCTGCTCCTCCAGGCTGGCCCTCGGGATCGCGCCCTCGCCCGGCAGCTGGGAACGGCTCCGGCCCTTGTGCTCCAGCGCTGGCGGGTCCGACGGCCGCTCGGCTCCTGACGGATGGGACCGGCTCGCTCCTGGCGCAGCCGGCCCGTTGCCATGGCAATGGCAGGATATTGCTTTCTTACAGCCTCCTCGCTCGCACAAAGCCAGCCGCCGGCTCCAGCTTTGCTTAGCGCGGGGATGTGCAGCGCATACCAAGCGCTCCTGGCTTTCCTCCGTCCCCGGCTGGAAACCCGCTCCGGAGCGTGCAGGGAAGAAGCAGCAGGAGCCGGAGCTCCCTGCCTCTTTCCCACGGCTGCAAAACCACGGGTCTTCACAGCCGCCTGCTCCTCCTCTTCCTCCAGGTGCTCGTGCACCCGTCCCTTCTGCTTCTTATTTCCTTCATGTTTTTCAATTGCAAAATCCAGCCCATGCTGCTTTTTCCACCTCCTGCCTGTGACCTGCACGGCTGGTTTGGGGGGACACCCCTTAACCTCTCCAGAGCTCGAGAGGCCCAGCCGTGCCCTCGGTGGTGCCGATCGCTGCTGCCCGGGCAGCCTGGCCGCAGCGTCCCGAGCCCAAGCAGCATCTCCGAGATGGGGCTCCGCACACAGCTCTGGGAGGTTGGGTCCGACCTGATGGGATAAGACATGGCTCTAAATGCTTTGGGAGGCAGGGGGGGGTGATTTTTGCCCAGCCCGGGGTCCTGTTCCTGTTTCCTGATGCTGTGGCGGTTGCTGGTGAAGTCTACGCTGGGTGATAGCCCAAGCGTCCGGCTGGATGGTGGGCTCTAGGGGGGGATCGTGGCAGCAGCAAATGCAGCGGGGTGGCAGTCAGGGGCAGCTGGTTCGTTGCGGTACATCAGCCATGTGTGGATACAGCCTTGGCATGGTAGGATACGTCATCCTGGTTGCGCTGGCACGCGTGCTGCGCTCAGCAAAATCAGTAGCACGAACAAGAGTCCCGGCTCTCACCCGCCTGTGGGCCCCAGTAGCCAAACCCTGAGTCTCTTTCCCAGTTTTAGCCAAAGACAATGAGACTTGGAAACCTCCATGGGTGTTATTTCCCCAGCTGTGAGAGCTTGAGACCCAAATTAGTGTCTTCCTTTGCTCAAAGGCTGCAAGTTCAGCTGAGCCGCATGATTAGCCACCAGAGAATCTACCCAGGGCTTCAGGAGACCGGGCGTTGTCGGCTCTGCTCAGGGGCGTCCTCCGCTTGAAATGAAACACCGTCAGCATTGCTTTATCTGAGCCACCGGTGGTTGAAAGCCCTGCAGAGCTGGGCGGAGAGGGAGGAACAAGGTCTTTCCTCCGCCGAGGACCGTAGCATCGCTCCCCTGGAGGAGGCTGAAGGTTGGCGATGGCAGCGACGTCCCACGATGGCAACAAGGTTCCCTCCTTGACAGCATCACGGAGGTGCCGTATTCTTCGGGGACAGCGGTATCATAGCTTCTCATTGCACAAGTTGTTATTATCTTACGTTTTTTCATCCTCGGGAGAGCCGCGGGCTGGGACTTAATTATGTTTATAGGCACAGGGTCTTCCCAAGCGTGCTGGAGCCTCGCGGTGCCTGCAGCAGGCTGCTTCCCCACGGCCAGCTCTGCACCGAAGCCTGGACACCTTGCTGCCTGCTCAAAGGCTGCTGGGGGCTTAAAAACCAGCCCTAATTAAAAAAAAAAACAAAACAAAACACAACAGCTTAAGATATCTACAACAGAGAAACCCAGGGGCTCCTCTTTGATTTTCAGGGGTCGTATTTTCAAGTTCTGCATGATCAAAAAAAGCCATAATTGACTTTTTTTTTTCAGGGATAAGGGGTTTTTTTGGTAGCTCAGAATCTAAAACTCCCATATAACTGCAGCTCCTCAAAAAGATGCCTTGTGAGAACACGTGGAAAGCCTGGGGTGCTGTGTTGGTGGGCAAGGGGTGGTCGGGGATGTGCTATGCTGGATGCTGATGGGTTAGACGGGGCCGTCGGCCCTTTTTGGCAGCTTTTCTGCTTCGCGTAGCCCTGCTACGCTCAGAGCATCAGGGACGGCTGATGAAACATCTAGACCCAAGGACATTTGAATGAAGGGGGACCCAAAATAGCCTGAGACATGAGAAGGGTTGAGGACAAAAAAGAAAAAAAACCCACCCTGTAATAACTTCTCCAGAAACGCTATATATAGACTAATTCGGCAACTTCTAGAAGGAAAGAGCTGTGAAATCCGAATGACAGCTCTGCCTCCATGTCCTGAGCGCAGGCAGCCGAGCCTGCTCTCGGATGCTGCCCTGAACGGGGCGAGCTGGGGAGGGGGGGTGGGCAGGCAGACTGATGTTTGCCCCCGAGAGCATCCCCATGCTCTTGCTGGGATTGTCCCAAATCTGCGGTTATGAAGGGGAGTGGGGAAGCAAAACCCAGACCTCCCCGAAGCGGGAAGAGGGAGAAGCAAGCCCTGCTCCTGGTTGCATAGATTAGATTTAATTTCACGTGCTCCCTTGGGACTCGCAGAGCAGAAACTGGTTTTTTTTTTCCTCCCCTTTTCTTTTTCCTGCCCCATCCCCTCTGCAATCATTTGAAATTTCCACTCTGAACTTCACAGGTAGCCCTCTTTTCCCCATGCCTTCCTTGATGCGCCGGGATTTGGTGTTTTCTTCCCATCTCACCTTCTCCGGCTGTGGTTTTGGAAAGGAAAGCTTGCCCCGCCGGCTGCCTCCGCCCCTGTGCGTGCTCACCCCGCGCCGTCCCTCTCTCCGCAGGTTATCCTCAAGGACCTGGAAGTGCTGGCCGAGATCGCTTCTTCTCCAGCGGGACAGACGGAGGGTCAAGGTCCCTCCGACGGCTCCGACGTGCGACCTGGCCCGGTGGAGCTTCACGTCCCGGCCAGGGCCGGCCAGCTGAGCTCCGGTGAGTGCCGCAGCTCCGTGCCTCCCCGCTCTCACCTGATGCTCGGTGGCACCGGTCGGATTTGCTCGGGCAGAAGGAGAAGCCTCTCTTGCAGTAATAAATCAATAGATCCATCCCCACCCGGCATCGCTTGGGGATCGAGGCTGCCATGGCGCAGACCAGGGCACTGCTTTTATTTTTATTGCTCTTTCCTCTAGCTCATGTTTTGGGGATTTAGGACTCCGTTTAGCAGCAGGATGCTGCAGAGACTGGTGGGGAGGGAGGTCATTATTGTCCTATTTTTTTACGGGACCTTGGGTGCCAGCTTTTTCTCTCCTTGTAAAAGTTCTCAGAGCCTCTAAAAGCAGCTCGGGATGGGATGCTGGCTGCAAGCCGGGGGGTCCAAAACATCGATGGATCCGCAGAGGGTTCAGTCTGTGCCCGTGCTGCCCGTTCAAGGCTGCCCACGTTGACTATGAACGGCTACGGTGCTCTGAGTGTCGGGTAGGACCTCAGAAGAGAGATGAAGAGGGACAATCCTATTTGTGGGGACTTGGGGGATTAAAAAAAAAAAAAAGCCTTTCATTAATCATCCCGGCACATGGGGAAGTTTTTTCCACCTTCCCTTGTCTGTGGCTCATCCTTTGCAGTTGCTTGGCTGCCCCTTCTCCTCCACCGCTGCTATTTAAGGGCCTCCCTGTTGTACTCTCCAGGCCAGGTCGTCCCGGCCAAAAGCACGTTTCACGGCAGCTTTGGATCGCAGCCCGAGCGCGGAGCCAAGGCTGCCTCTCCCTGCGCAGGATGCGGCCACGGGGCCTTGCAAAATCACCGCCGGAGAGGGAGGCTTTGCTTTCCGCTCCCCGGGCTTTGTTTTCTCTGAAGATCCCAGATCGCTCGCCCCTCCCTGGGCTTAGAAAGGTCCGCACCGGCAACCAGCTCAGGTTTGGGGTTGTTTGGGTGGGGTTTTTGATCTCCCCGTTTTCACGTTGGCAGCCGTAGCCAGGCTCTGCGATGCAGGGATGGGGGCTGCAATGCTGGTGACCTCCCCAAGCCCTCTGCAAGTCTCATCCATCCTCCCGGTGTCAGAAGTGAGACCGCCTGGGTGGAGCGGCTCCTGCGGCGCTGGCCAAGCAGCTGAGAAGCTGCAGTTCAGCTCACGCTGATGGTTGTCTGAGGTTTCCTTCCTTGTGGATGATCTAAAAATAGCAGGCTGGATGGCGTGGATCCTAACGGCTGCCGTGGCCCCTGTTAGCTATCTGGAAGAGTAACTTGGCTTCGCTTATTCAAGTGTAATGTTTTTAAAAGAGCCTGGCTCTCCCCACATTGAGCAGATCTGCCGGAGTTGCCCCAGTGTGGGGCAACTTGCCCCCACGCAGGTCCTAATGGGCTCCGGCTTCCTCACCTACTTTCCTCTTCCTTGTAATGCACCAGAAAATTGTTTCTTTGGATATTTATTTGGGGCTGAGCTTTGCAGGGTCCGTTGGCTTTCACCCAAAGGCAGATGTTTTTTGGGGAGGGGAAGAGGAGCCGGTTTGTTGGCCTCGCACGTTTAGTGTGGAGGGACGTGGCCCCGGTCCCGTCTGGATGCGACCACCCAGGGCTGAGAGTGGATCGGCTGCTGGGCTCTGGCTCCTGGGGGACGGAGGGGTCACAGCTGGGCCAGGACCCTCCTGGATTACACCCGGAAAAGTGGCGGCTCTTGGAAAAAACTCTTTTTGTTGGAGGGTTGTTTTAGGGGGGGGGGGCTGGTAGAAATCCCTACGTCTGCATGGTCCCGGGGTAGCGATGTACGGTGAGAGCGGTGAGCCCAAACTCTGCCCTGCAGGCTGCTGCGTTTGTGGGTACAGCCCTTCCCAGGCAAAAATCATGAGGTACTGGCACCGAAGAGAGGGTGTACCCCTTCTGGAGTCACTGGTTTTGTACTGGGATGTATGGGAGCGTTCTCCAAGCACACCTGGCTTGGACAGCGCTTTCTCGGTGATAGGCTGCTATTGCACCATCGGCGGGGAGGCTGCAGGGTACCAGCGCTTCTCCCCGGGGTTAAATCGCTCCATTCCCTTCATCGCACTTTAGAACCGAGGTGCCACCGGAGCTGGCAGTGGGAGGAGAGCTGCGCTGGCGGAGCCATCTCGGGTCCGCTCCTCTCGTACCTCTGGGGCCCGTCTGAGCGTGCAGTTGGTGGCTTTGCAGGTAAATGAGCATGGGCACCCTTAAAACCCTTGAGCGCGCTGCAGGTTTCCATGCTGCGCTCTCCATCCCGGCGCCCCAGGCTTTGCCACCCGAGCGGCGAGGGCCGGAGGGGAGGCGGAAGGGGCCGGTGCCCCCGTGGTCTTCCCCCCCTCCCCGCTTCCTCTCGCTCCTTTTCTTCCCTCGGGATGTGTTTATGCAGTTGTTTCCCTGCCATTGAGTTCGGTTTCCTTCAGATGCTGGTTGATTAGTCAGGAAAGCCGTGTCCCACTTCCGCAGCCCGTTCCCAGCTCCAGTTTTTATTTAGCCGCTTTGTTCTCCACTTACGTAAGGTCAGCTGCCCTCCACGCCTTCTCCAAAGACAATGAACCGGGGCCAGCCCAGCCCAGCGCCGGCTGGGAGACCTGACAGCTCTGCTCCGGCTGCCCCGGGAGAGGGTGGCTGGGTGCTGACCTCGGTGGGTCTGTCCTTGGTTATCTTCTGCCCACTTTTCAGGGACGAGGTCTGCAGGGCTGTGCCCAAGAGCCGCCTGCTCCTCGGGGTGATGGTGCAAGCACCCGTCAGGTTTGTACGATGGGAATCCGGCTGCCTGCTTTACTTTGAGAGTGTTTTGCCAACGTGTAGAAATTGGGACGAGCAGCGGATGACCCAAGAGTGGTTGTCACCAAGGCCAGCAGGTCGAGGGGGGGGATTCTGCCCTTCTGCTCTGCTCTGGTGAGACCCCCCCTGCAGAGCTGCGTCCAGCTCTGGGGTCCCCAGCGCAGGACAGACATGGACCTGTTGGAGCGGGTCCAGAGGAGGCCACCAAAGTGATCAGGGGGATGGAACAGCTCTGCTGTGAGGACAGGCTGAGAGAGCTGGGGTTGGTCAGCCTGGAGGAGAGAAGGCTCCGGGGAGACCTGATTGCAGCCTTTCAGTACTTAAAGGGGGCTTATGAGAAAGATGGGGACAGACTTTTTAGCAGGGCCTGTTGCGACAGTACAAGGGGGAATGGTTTTAAACTAAAAGAGAGGAGATTCAGACTAGGTATAAGGAAGAAATTTTTTCCAGTGAGGGTGGTGACACACTGGTACAGGTTGCCCAGAGAGGTGGTCGATGCCCCATCCCTGGGAACATTCCAGGTCAGGTTGGACGGGGCTCTGAGCAACCTGATCTTGTTGAAGATGTCCCTCTCATTGCAGAGGAGTTGGACTAGATGGCCTTTAAAGGTCCCTTCCAACCCAAACTATTCTATGATAGCATAGGTGCAAGCCCTAGTCTCCAGCTCTGCTCTGCATGGCAGGAGAAAGCCCCCTCCAAAAGGATGCCGATACCATCTGCCACCTCGTACAGGGTAGCTCTTGCACACATCTCTTCCTTCCTTTCTCCGCAGCTTTGTAAGGAGAAGCGGTTACGACCCTTTGTTTCACAGGAGGCACTTTCCTCTCCGACTCAGTCCGGTCTCTCCTGCCTGGCTTCCTGCTGGAGGTCGTGGGGATGGTGGTGTACCCTCTGAGCACCTCACGCTATAGGATGTTTACCAGGAGGCTGAGTCCATACGTGGGTGCGCTAACACGCCTGAGGTCATTGGTTTCCACCGGGAGTCAGTGGATTACTCCGGAGGAAGCCGCTAAAAGTCCCTGAGAAACGTAGTCTGTTGAGTTCAGCCCTGCTGTATCCCCACGGGAGAACGTGCAGCGTTCCAGAGCCTGGACCGAACTTGAGATGTGCCGTGATGGGGGTTTCCTATCGACATCTTTTTGAGGGATTTTGTTCTCAGTGAGCCAAACCACTCCCTTCATGTTGTCTGCTGCTTCATTTGTGTAATCATAGATCTGCAGGGATGGCGGTGTAGGACAAGGTCCCACCTCCAAATGCTCTGGAAAACGTTAGGGCGGCCTCTGAAAACACCGGGCGAGAGTCTGTAGGGTGCAGGGGGTCCGTGAAAGGTAGGAAAGAAAAGCTGGGTGGTTGTCAGATGGCTCAGATGTGCTAAACTGGCAAGGATAAAAGGGAAACCCCTCCATGCTCATCCTCTCCACAGAAGGCAAGGAGACAGCTGATGTTGCGCAATGCTTGCTCTCGAAGGAGCCAGTTTCCAACAGCTTTCCCTGGATCAGGAGTGTGACGGCAGGGAGCAGAGGAGCCAAGCGAGACAGAGAGGAGAGACCTGTTGCTCCTGAGCGCTCTGAGCTCAGCGCTCCGGCTCCTGACGCTTGGTGGCTCTGCCATCTCCTTCCCTACTGGCGTGGAGCTGTGCAAGAGGGTTGACTTTCAAAAACGCTCTTCTGCCTCTTGGAGAGGCAGGGAGTTAGAAAAAAAGGGTGATTTGGATTTTTTCCTGGATGCTCTGCAATGGTGGTGCTGGAATGCCGTGGAAAACCCCAGGAGAGACCATCCAGACCGTAGCCGTAACTCACCTGGTGTGCCTTCAGGTTTAGATCCCTCCTGAGACGGTTACAGCGCATGGCTGGCCAGAAAGGTTGGGGATTCCCAAATAAAAGCCGGGATTACTGGTCTGTAGGGGCTGACGCAGGAGAAGTCAATGGTGTAGATAAGATCACTCCTAGCCAAACGCCCCCGGTGTAGTTACTCTGCTGGGCTGTCTCGCTTTCCCCAAGATGTTGCGAGGAATATTGGTGCAGAAGTGGCCTGGCAAAGCCCGTTGCTGCTCATTCCTGCTTGCAGCTTATCTTCCATGTGCTTCACCTTCCCTTCCAGTAGCCTCAGCCCGCTCTAAACTCGCCACCAAGCTTAACTGCTCCCATTTTGGCAACTCTGCTGGGTATTTTCTTCTGTACGTTGTCTAAGCTATGCCCCTGCTGCATTTTTGCTTATTGATTTACCTTAACAAAGAAAAACGAGCTAGTGGTGGGCTCCCATCCTTCCCGTCGGCACTGTCGTTGCCCGCTGCCTTCCTCCTGGGCAGGCGCAAGCACGGACCCTGTGTGGGAGTGGGGGGATCCAGAGCATCAGTGCAGCAAAAGCCTCATTTGGCATCAAAATACGTACCCCGGCCCGTCTGGGGACCCCCTTTCTGGTGAGATGCTGAAGTCTTGGGGATTGCAAACCCACGGCTCTTTAGCCGGGTAGGAAGTGGAGAAGCATCTGTGTGCCTGGGCAGCCCTGCAAAAGCAGGCTGAGCACAGCCCGCGGCCGTGCAATCCATAATTTTGGTGGGTTTAGTTCCTCAGCAGCGTCCTGCGCTCTGGAGAGGGGAGAGCGGAGGTTTTGCAGAGCCCAGCTGAGCTGCCGACACGTTCGCATCTGTTTCCAGCTACGCCCTGCGCCGGGTTTTGGGACGGAGGGGGGGGTGGAGGATTTGCCTTTTTTACGGCTCTATTTTTATCCGCGAGGCTTCGCCACCCCGTGTTTGCAAAAGCTAAAATTCAAAACATCCTGGGGAAGGCTGCCGGGGGGAGACGCCGCCGCGCAGATTCCCACGTCGCCGCCCGGGGTTTCACCGAGCACCATCTGGCAGCGCCGACTCCCACGCCGCCGGCGCTCGAGCCGAGCCCCGCGCGGGTGGAAGGCTCACGGACCAGCTCCGGCTGCTGCCGGGTTTATCCCGGCTGCTCCCGGAGGAGCCGAGGGACATCCTTCTCCGGGCTGAGCTGGAAATGTGATGCCTCGGGGAGGGCGCTCGGGTGGGAAGGATGCTCGGTCCCACCAGCTCTTAGCTCACCCTCCCTATATCCGAGCTGAAATTGCTTCAATTGGGGATTGCGGTAAATCATTTTAGCTAAACTGCCGCAAATGCCCTTGTGGATACTCTTTAAACAGCTTACCCAGCTTTAGGTTGCTTCGGAAAGGAATCAATTCTGGTCCGATCTTATTTAAATTTGGTTTGAATGGAGTTAAGCAGGTCCGCACCGGTTTTAATTAAGACCAGTTTGAAACCAATTATGGTAAATTAGAGGAAGTTGCGTTTTATACCAGGGTGAAGTTCGGTGCTTTGCGGCCAAGGTAGGAAAAGCCAAGTTCGTGTTGGAGTCTGCCAGGCCCCCCCGGAGCAATTTGGGGACACCTTGGCCACTGTAGGTCTCGAGACGGCTCAGCCCATCAAGCAGGCAGACAGCCCGAATGTTCCAGACTGCTACACAATATATATTTATAAGGGCCTTAATATAGATCCCTAATTGCCTGTCTCGGTTGATTTATAGCGTGGCCACGCGAGCGATGGGAATGGCACGAACCGCCGGTGAGCGCTTGGGGATGCACTGGGGGTCTCGGCAGGCGTTCGCCGCGTTCCGATGGATGCTGGCGCTGGCTTAGGTGGTGCAAGAAGCCCACTCGTGTCCCTGGCTCTACCCCAGGCTGCAAAGCTTGCCTCGGGAAAGGATTTATTAGCCCAGCATCCCGGGATGCAGGAGTCATTGAGAAGGGTCCAGGCTGGCTGGACGGTGCGGACTCATTTTGGCCATGGAGCTGCAATTCCCACCTGCCTTTCGCAGGCTGTTGCTACCGACTCTTGTTTCACTGCTCTGATGTTCCCATGGGCCCCAAATTCCCATTTCTTCCTGTTACAGCTGATATCTGGGCTGAGTTTCGTCATTCCTCTGAGCAGGGATTTTTCTTCTTCCCCCTCCCTCCTCTATGCCACATTAAAAAAAAAAAAAAAAAGGCAGCAGAGCCGTGACGTGCCACCAGCCCCGCTCCGGGTACGTTAACAGTCGATCTGGCAGGTTACGGAGCTGCAAAGTCTCACTTCGGGGGAAGGGGGAGAGGTGCAAGTTTCAATTAATTAAGCCACAGTTTTCATAACACTTCTCTCTGCTTGTCTCTCGTGCTTCGTAGAAACACTTGACAAGCTGCTCCTACGGTTCTGTCGAGCCGGGGATGCCGCTGCGCTGAGCCGTAACCCACGGGGCGACGAGCTGAGCTCCGGGCTACGCCGGGAAGGGTTACGCGATGGCAAACGAGGTGCCAGCCGCTTCCTAGGCATCCTGTAAACGCAGAGCAAACGGGAAGTTTGGAGGATTGGAAGGTTTTGCAAGAGAAACGTTTTGCCTGCTTGGAAGAAGTATTGCCCTGATAAACTCCAGCTGAGGTTTGGTTGAGCCTTTTGCAGCCTGGGAGACTCCTGCGCGCTGGTTTCTCACCCCCGGCGTTACCCCTGCAGAGCACTGGCAAGGCTGCTCCGGCACGGCGTGCCGTGCTGGAAACCTTCCGTGGGGACAGGCAGGGGTAGCTGCTGGGCACCGGGTGGGCAAGGGATGGAGAAACGATCCCTTTTGAGTTCTCGGTGCTCCCAGAGGCAAAGGATGATGAAGTAGTTCCCTGGGACATGCAGACCATCACATCACGCTTTCCTCTCCTAAAAAAACAGGGCCGAGACTTGTTTTTGCTGTCTGCGTCCCGGTCCCTCCTGGCTTCCAGCTCCCTGACCCACTGCCCGGCTTTCTCCAGGCTGGGCGGGAGGGTCGGAGCTTCGGGAGCGAGTCGATGGAAGAAGACAACAGGACCGGAGGCTGGAGGCTGAGCGTCCTGCAGATTGCAGCTGGGATCTGATCTCCGAGGTGATTCTGGCTTTTGGACACCCAGCTGACCCAGCGGGTCCTTCCCGGTCTCCAGTCTGAGATGCGGGAGATGCTGCACCACCTCGGGAGCGCGGATCTGAGGGTGCTTCTGGCTGCTCTGTCTTGCACCAGCGTTCCCAGCCACGCGGCTCCTGGGCTTTGTCCTGTGCACGTCGCTGCTGAACCCCAGCCACAGGAGCGCTGGACCTTTCAGGGAGCAGAAAAGTTGCTGCGTCCTCCTGTTTTTCCCTTGGGATGCGTTTTAGGATGTGTAATGGTTTGGGCTTTGGCGGTAAGGTACGAAGCTGGCTTTGCTGCGTGGGGGGAGCGACGGCAGAGCCAGTGCAGGCACTGGGCAAGAGCTGCTGCTGTGCTCTGCCGAGAGACCAGCCCCGGCAGCAGTGCCGTGGGGGTCAGAGAGACAATTTCTGGGGTCTTGAGAAGGGAGAAACTCCAAGATCAGACCTTCCCCTGGACAAGCTACAACGCTGGGGCATTACTCGCTGGTGGGGGTGAAGGTTTGATGTCCTGCCTGCTGCAAGCTCTTGGGTTGCAGTGCAGCTCTGCTGACAAAACAGACAAAAAAAAAAAAATCTCACTTTTGCAGCTTTGAAAGACGGTTTCCATCCGCTCTTCACCTCCCCTCCCCACCCGCAGCCCCAAAAAGAGAACCCGGGCTGGTTGTTGAGGTACAGGCAGGGAGATGGGAGGCTGAGCTGCGGGCAGGCGCGGTGGGAAAGCAGAGCTGCTCCCTGTCGCCTTGTCCGGACCGTGTCCCTTCTCAACCCGCGTTGCGCCGTGCTGAGCAGCTGTAGTGACGACACGTGGGGCACGGCTGTATTTTCACGCCGGGTACTCCCTGCCGTCAAACAAACGCACCTTTGTTTTGGAGCGCGTCGGCTCAGCTAGATCCTATTTTATTTTTTTTTTTTTTTTATGCCCAGATCATCTTCCCCGCAGCTGAGGGGAAACACGATGCTACGGCAAACACTTGTGCTCTGGGAGATGCCTGCTTCAAAGCCTGGTTTGGGGTTTCGGATGCACCAAGGAGGGGTGAACACGTGGCTCCAGCGGGGACGAGACACCAGGTTCTGGTCCAGATGACCTCGTATTTTATTTTCCTTTTTCTTTGGCTGTGTATGTTCCCTTGGATGCTAAATCCAAGCCCAGGGAAGCTGCCCTGGCTGAGCCCACGTCTGCATCTTTGTGCATCACCGGGACAGGCAGGGTAGAAAACAGCCCCGTGGCTTTTCCATCAGCTTTCCTGGGTTTTGGCGGCTTGATTGCATCTTTAATTGGCTGCTCCATGCTCTGCTGAGTCTCGGCAGAAGCAGACAACATACATAAATCAAACTCTTCGGGTTTCCTTTGGTGATCTGCTGGAAATACTGGCTGTTCTCGGGATGGGGGGAGTAACCTTTGGGGCACTCGTGTGCGCCGGCTTCCCTCCTTGCCACGGTTAGACGGTCTTTCCATAGGAGAAATTAAGGGAGAGAGCTCCCCTTGTTGTAAACTCATCTTCAAAACCCTCTCTCCAAACATTTGTTTTGAGCGCCGTCCTGCTAAATAAACCGTCTCCCCTGTAGTTTCGCTGTGGGAAAAGCAATCTTTACCTCCCAGCTCCCTGCACTTGTGGGTTTGAAGGGATATTTTTTCGAATGCTCTCTTGCGTACCCTGAGCTGGGAGCCCCTTTGCCAGCCCTCCCTGGCTACCCACCCTGCAAATAGTCCCAGACCGAGTTAGCACATCTTACCAAGCGGGTGCCTTGCAGCAGCGAGAGCCGCCCGCAGCAGCAGCCCCCGCTCCCTGCCTGCACATTACAACCTGCAGCACCGTTTGCTGTTCCAGGAGCAATAGGAGCCCAATTTATGGCCCTGAGAGGTGCAGGGGGGGATGCCCGGCCGCTTGGCAGAGGCTGTGAGCAGAGGCTTGCCAGCTCTGGGTGCCCGGCACGATAGGAAGGTGCAGAGCATCCCTTCACCGTACCGCTAGAAATCCTCTGGCCGCAAGCCAAGCGCCTAAGGAGAAAACACGAAAGAGCCTTGCCAGCCTGGAAGTGCGTTGGGTCTGGGTGTGTTGGAGCACATCGAGGCTCTCCTGAGCACGCCATCTCTCCCTGCCATCTCTCCCTGCCATCTCTCCCTGCCATCTCTCCCTGCCATCTCTCCCTGCCATCTCTCCCTGCCATCTCTCCCTGCCATCTCTCCTCTCTCTGCTTTCACACCCTCCCCCTTCCCTCGGGCCAGGGCACTTCCCGCACCCTCCTTGCTGGGAGGGTCTGGCTGCTCTCATTACCTGTAATTTTCTGCCTTTGAGACTTCTAAATGTGATTTGTGATAGCTGCTGCCTCCAAAACGACACCTTCTTTGTCTTCTGGGCAGAAACCACGGCTGCTGCGGGAGCAGCGAGCGGGTTTGTGCCCCGACCCAGCAGGGATGCTCCAGGAGCAGGGATGCTCCAGGCTGGAGCGATACTGCTCCTTCGTGCCAGTCTCCCCTCCCCAACCTTCAGCTGCTTGTGTTATTAAGGGGTTTTGCAAACAGAGGACAAAGAAAAAAAAACCATTTTTTGGTACAATCTCTAAGCTTGGAGCTCTGCTGTGGTTTGCCCAGTGCTTTATGCTGGCCCCGGGGCACGCTGTATGTGACACTTGCACCAAGTGGTTCCTGCTCGGCAAAGTCACGTCACCGAGCGTGAACGGTGGCTGTGCCGTGACCCAGGGCTGAACGTGTGTGTCTGCCACGCACGCTGGGCTGGGGGCGGCCGTGGCATGTGGGGCTGGGTTAAAGGCTCTTCAACTCACCAGCAAGCTGGTTTTTGGGATGAGTGCACATGCCGTATCCGAGGAGATGGGATTGCCTATTGATCTAGAGCCTCGGGCACCCTTCTGCTATCGGCTACTGAAGCTGAACGGCTCTGGGAGGATCTCCCAAAGAGCCCGTTTCATCCCCACGTGCTGCTTCAGGGGCTGGGACCACCACAAGATGCTTTCCCCTGGGATGGAGAGAGTTGCAGCAGGGCTGGGACTGAGCAGATGCGGTTATACGAGGCTTGGAAGTCTTCTTTTCATGCCCCGACCCTCCTCTGCCAAGTGACGTGACCGTATTTTGGGTGTCTGCTCTCTGAGACTGCTTTGGCAAGAGGGCCCCGGCTGCTCTAATTTGCTCTCCCCTTCCCCTGCCTCCCCAGGTACGAAAGGCTTGGAGTGCTCGCCCTCCACCCCCACCATGAACTCCTACTTCTACAAGTTCATGATCAACCTGCTCAAACGCTTCAGCAGTGAACGGAAACTCCTGGAGACCAGAGGAGCCTTCATCATCAGGTCAGAGCACCCCACCAGCCGCGCCGAAGCCCCCGAGCACCCCCCGGGCAGGGTGGGCTGGGGATGACGGGGTCGAGCAGCCGGAGCACCGAGCTCCCTCGGAGCCAAAACCATTTCTACAAGCCTCCCTCGCTCGCCGGCAGACGGTTTCAGAGCAAACGGGACCTGCCTTTCACATGTTGAGACACCATATTTCTCGCTCCCGTCCCCGGAGGCAAAGTAGCTCCTTATTAAATAGCGTTGTCAGAGCCCGTTTCGTTAAGAAACAACCAGACCAGCTGGAGCACAAAGAGAGGCTTGGGCTCGGGGTGCTAAGTCAAGTGAATCCCTCCACCCGGCTCGGCGTGATGCTCGCCCAGCAAAAGCCGCGTCCTCCGAAGCTGCGTGTTTCGATGCTCAGAGTTAGTAGGTTTTGCTTCGGCTTTTTAAGGAGCTGCAGCGGAGGCTGGAAAGCCAAGCGTCGTGGCAGCTGGCAGGGCATCATCTTTAATGCAATGAAATCTGGGGCAAGGGACACCAATTCCTCGGCTCGCTGGGAAATAATGAGCTTAACGGTCGAGGCGAGGTGGAGAAATCGGTGGGGAGGTTGGTGGGAGGAGGGGGCAGGACCCTGGGTTTTCCTCCCTTGCTTTCAGGGAGGTGGCAGCAAAATGAACACGGGGAGAGCGAGAAACCCAAGCCGTTCTCCTGTGGGAGAAGAGAGCTGCCTCTCCGAAGGCGGAGGGGTGCACGAGGTGCCAACGGGGGGGTCCCATCGCTGCGATCGGAAAATAAAGCGTGCAGAGCTCTCAGAATCTGCTAAGCCGAGCTGGGTGTTGAGTTGTACCGGCTTGGGCAGCAGTTTGTGCCCAAGTCTTCGGGCAGCCCGAGAGCGCGCCGAAAAGTTGCTGCTGGATTCATCCCGTGAGCGATGAGCGTCAAGGCAAAGCACGGCAGGTTGCGAAAATGAGATGAAACATGGGCAGGGCAGGGTCGCAGCCACTGTTTGGGCTGCAGTGCAAGGATTTCAGAGGTTTCCCCCCACTTGCATTAAATTTTCATGTAGTACGTTACATTTTCCCCCAAAAAATCTAGCTGAGCATATGTTTTCTTGCTTCTGATAGGAGTCTGGAAATGTTAATCATGTGGGGATCTAAGAATAAGACAGAGAAAATATCCCACTCCTAGCGTCCCCTCTCTTCTCCCTGGTCTGCACAGCCCCTGGTTTGAGCAGCCCTCGGCAGGGGAAGCAGCCCGATTCCTCGTTAAGGGAGCAGGGCAATTAGAGCAGTAGTGAGCCTGGGGAGGGTCCCATTTAAAAGCTCTCCTGTATCGCAGCCACCTCAAATCTTTCCCTCTGGCTCTGGCAGGATGAGCCTTGGCTGGCGGGGCCGGCTTTCCCAGGAGCCAGCCGGCAGTGCGGAGGGACCGGATAGCGGCAGCTCAGCGAGCCGGGGCTTTTTTACGGTGACTCATGCCCCAAAAAGTCCGGTAAAGCAAAAAAAAGCAAAAAAAAAAAAAAAAAAAAGACTGTCCTTTGTCAAGTCACGTTGTGGCTCACGTGGGGTAGATGCAGGTCTGGAGCCAAAGCGGTGGTTCTGGGAGGGGTGAGCCATGCCCTCGGGTACTAGTGATTAACTCTGAAACCTACTGATGGGGGTTGAAGTGCTGGTGTTAACTACATCTCTGCTGCCTCCAAAAAAAGCAAGATGGGAATAGAGGAGGAAAACTTTTACAGGAAAAGATCGATCTCTTGCTGGAGAGACCCAATGAACGTGGGAGCCCCGTGGTGCTATTTTTAGCCACTTCTCAAATTGAAGCCGTATGCGCGTTCCCACGTTACATCCCTCCCCTGTCCACAAGCCAGCTCAGCTGTTTCGCACAGCGGGGTGAGAAGCCAGCCTCGTGTTTGACTTGGGAGATGCTGGTGATGTTTCATCCTGGGCTGGAGAGCACGAGGGGGATGCTTGAGAGACCGAGACAGCATGTGCTAAAGCACGGTCCTCCCCCACCGCTGGCACAAGCCCTTTGCTCCCTTTGTACCCAGCATCTTCCCCCTCCCCTCCGGGACCACCACTGCCCTTTCTGCTGCTGGCCGGCCTGGGAACAGCGAAGCAGGGAAGGAAAATAAACCTGTTAAGTTTAGGCAATGATTTCCAGCTGAGGGATGAGTGCTCAGGGGAAAGGGAAACGAAGAACAGGGTTTTTATTGAAGCACAGCGCAGCAGTTTTCCCCGTCACGTTGCCAGTGGGCGAGTTCGAAGGTCTGTGAGGTCAAGCGGAGGGTCTGCGGTTAAAGGCAGTTTATTTTCTAACCCAGCTCAGGCTTGTTCATGCCCGGTTGTTGACTCCAAAAGGACTTTAGTCTCTCTCCTGATACGTCCTCGGAGTCCTGGAGGCAGAGGTTACGGTACGTCGTGTGCTTGAGGACGGGAGTGGTTGGAGCATTGATCTCCGCAGGAGCCCGTGGAGGTGGGAAGGTCTCTGGCTCTGTAGGGACGTGTGGTCCCCGAGACGTGCAGAGCTGCTCCGGTGCCTGCCCGCCGGTGGGAGATGGGTGGGAGAAGCTCCCACAGCCCTTCCCAGCGGAGGTGGGGGCTGTGATGGGTGGTCTCACCATCAGTGACCCCAGTCCCAAGCTGGGTATCTCGAGATGGTTTACCAGAGAAGACAGGGCGGAGCTAAATGGAAACACAAACTGCCTTTGAAATAACAGGCAAACGGCTCCAAAAGCTTCTGTCTTTCCTGAGGAGGAACCCAGATCATTTCTTCTCCCTTGCCTGGGACCACCAGGCTGGGGGATGACCCAGCACTGGCCCATGGTCCATCTGCCAGTGCTGCTGGTGCATCCAAGAGGTGCCCTTGGAGGTGCCCTTCTTGGTCTGCCACCTTCCCTGCTGGCATCCAGCGTGGCATCACCAGATCAAACCATGGTGTGATGCCTCATCCGTGCCACCACCCAAGGGGACCTCATGGAGAGAGAGCCTACGGCCGCGGCGGAGCTTGCACGCCACACTGGGCCCTGGCAGGAGGAGAAGGGAAAGACTCTTCAAGCCTCTTCAAAGCTGCTTAGATGCCTCATGAACACCTGGGCGAGGGACCCTCTTTGTGAAGGGATGTGCCGAGGGGGCTCCAGTGGTACGAATCACCCACGCTTTCCACTCCTCTCCCTTTGAGGAACCAGAGAGGTGGCAAACCTGCTCCTATGGTCTCTTCCAAGGATTTTTTTGGCATCGGTTTCCTTTTGGGGGTCGGTCTCTCTCACTGTCACTTGTGACTTTTTGTAGGCTGGAAGCCAGCAAAGTTATTCCGCCTTCGAAACTCAGGATTGAAAGCGCTGCCTTCTCCTTTCGAGCCGGCTATGCTTGCGCTCAGAGGTGGCTTCCAAAGGGCTGTTGGAGGCAGGAGCATCAGCCGTCGCTCAGTGTTCCCCCTCACCTTGATGAGCAGACCCGAGACCTTCCAGCCTTCTTGCTAATTGGGAGCTATCTGCCCTAGCTGGCACGTGGCCGTCCTGGACTCAACGGAGCCCTTAAGCAAGAAGCAAATATTCCCATTCAGCTGCTGGCCTCCCGACGATGGCTTGGAGCAGCAGAAAAATGCAGAGGAGCTTCCAAAGCATCACATGGCTCCTTGGAGCGGCACGGCCGTCCTCCGGGCAAGGACCCTGCGGAGGGAAAGCTGCTCGGCCGGTCAGGAGGCAGGCAGCGGCGCGGCACCGAGCTTTTCAGCCCGCACCGAGGTTTACAGGCTGGATTTAACACTTGCTTGTTGGTACCAGCGCTATGGGATGGGGGGATTAAGTGAAAGGCTAAGCCCTACCCCATGGACATCGGTGTTGCTGCTCAGAGCACGGTGTGAGGATAGGGCTGGCTGCCCTTGGAAGGAGCCATCTTCTCCCCTCTCGTCCCTCCCCCAGGGCTGGTTGCGCAGCCCCCGTGCTGTTCCGGGAGCCAGTTTAGCTCGCTAAGCTGAGCTTAGCACCAAAGCAAGCTGGCTTTTTGCTGCTCTCTGAGATGGAGCAGCTCAGGCGTTCGCGGCTGATGTACCTTGCCAGGACGGCAAATGAACCCTCCGGGCTACAGGACGTGCTCGAGTGGCTGGAGACATCCCCGTGCGCGTTGCGTGCGGCTGCTTTGAAGTGCAGGGCTTAACATTTAAGCCCAGAGAGGCCATTTTCTCGCCGAGCAGTGGCACCCTGGGGCGCGCGAGGACGCCTGAGTCAGCACTTCGCTCCCCAGGCAGGGGCCGGTGCGCAGGGGTTGTCTCAGCTTGTTTTATAGGGCTGTTAAATAAAATTCCCTGCTGCCTAGCACCTTCTCCCGGGGCATTTTCTGAGGTTAAGCTGCATGGAAGGGACCCTGGGGCGACTTCTAAGCTGCGTCCTGTGCGATGCACGCGGCGGGGCTCGGCCGTTTGACCGGGGATGGTCCTTGGCTTTTTGGGGGATGCTTGAACCCCGTGGGGGGCGGCCAGGAGGGTGGGCTGGTTCTCCATCCATTCTGGAAGACGTAGGCTGGAGCAGATCAGGTTATTCGGTCAATTTGTGGCGTTAGCTGGGGAGCTGGAAAATCCCAAGTCTCGTGATGGGGCTGCGGGTTTATGGCTCCTGCAGACGGGAAGGGTTCACCTGGCTGGAAATCCTGCCTTTTCCTTCAAGTCTCGAATTCCTGCCGGGATGAGGCCAGTGGAGAGCTGGATGGCGAAGCGGGCAGGGCTGGGCACAAACGCCGGCACGTCATGTTCGGTGCATGAAGGGCTTTACGTGCCCTCAGCATGGGGCTGGGGTGGCCGGTCTCCTCTTTTTGGGCAGGGAGGGGACTTTTCTGCCTCTGAGAGATGCGACACCCCTTTCTCCCCAAAAAGTAGGGGGGAAAAAAAGCAAAGTGGGTTTGAACCTGCTAAGTGGGATGGGGAATGGGAGGAGGAGGGGGAGCAGAGGGCCGGCATGTCCTGCGGAGCACAGACATCCGATGCTCTTGGCAGGCAGGCAGTGAGGAGCATGTTAAATTGCTTTTTGCTTTTGGCCTGCCTAAGCATTCCCAGGGCTGTGCTCTCTGTCTGGGGGGGGTAGGAAGGGAAAGGGCGGCCTGCCAGCATCCCAGCGGGGAGGGCTCTGGGGAGGGAGTGGGGTGGGGGGTTTAGCCGCAGGCTCAGATAACGAGGGATACGCTGGGGATCCTCTACGGAGCCGGTCGGTGTCAGCTTTGGTGGTGAAGGGATGCCGAAGCCCCAGGGTGCCACCACCATCCTGCAGTGATTCCCTGGCCCCCAGCCCCGTCCTCGCCCCCCCCACCCCATCCTTAACCTCATCCTTTCCTCCTGCCTCGCCGTCCCTCCTCCCCGCCCATCACCCGCCCCTTGCCGGGCGATGCTCAAGAGCTGGGGCTGACCAAAATCCTCCTCTTCTCCCAGGCCTGGATGCTCTCGGGCTCCCCTGGACACGAGGTTTGCTTGGCCAAACATCTCGATACCTGGATGCTCCCAGGGTCGGGATGCGGGATCCCCTCCTGCTCCCCCTTCCTTCGGGTGCGCTGGTGCCACTGGGCCCCCTCCAGCTCCCGTGCCCCGAAAATCCCTCCACCAGCAAGTGATTCGGGGCTGGGGTCGGGGAGCGCGTGTCGCTTCTTCCTCTCTCCCACCCTCCGTGCCGCTGCATTGCAGAACAAAACCTGCGTTTGTTTTCGCGGGAACCGTTCGGCTTGTACTCAGCAAAGTGCAAAAGGAAAAAAAAAAAAAAAAGAAGAAGAAAAAAAAATGCAGCCCCTTTGATAAACTGTGATATGAACTCGGGTAAAATCCAAACAGCTGTGAGCGCTACAAGGGAAGCTTCTGTGTCGGGAGGCAGCGAGCCTGCGAAAATACACTGCTCCGCCTGCCAGGATGCTCGCTGGCCGCCTGCCCTTCTGCTTTAATGAACTGTGCGCTCTCCATCCCCCCCTCGTGCCTTGCAGAAAGGAGGAACCGGAGAAAGCTTTTTATTTTTTTTTTTTCCTGCCCGTTTGCAAAGCAAAAAGCGGGGTTCCCTCCCATCCGAGCCCCAGTCCGGGTACGGGGCGATGGAGCAGGGCGGCGAGCATCCCCAGCTCTGCACCGAGGTCTGCGGGCTTCTCCCCGCTCATCTCCGGCTCGTTCCCCTGCGCCCCCCTTTAACCCCTGCCCGCTCCCCAGAATCTCCCCGGCTCTGCCTCCACCCAGCCATGGGAAACCCCATGGCCAGAGACCCAGAGTGGTGTTTTGGTGGCGTGGGGACATCCAGGCTCTGCTCTTATGTGTCTCCCACTGCCCCAGCTGGGCATGGGCTCCTCTCCGGCTTTGAGGTGAATTTGGGGTGGGAGCCGGCAACCCCGCTGTACCTCTGAAAAGCCCTAGCTCTCAAATTTTATCTATTTTACATCATGCAATGGGCTCTGCAAACCCAAGGGAACATGTGCTTAATGAGGTTTTAATTCACCGAGGCTATGGGGCGTCATGGTGGGCTCCCCGATACCCTCCGCAGCTCCACGGAGTGGGAGGTTGGAGGTGTGGGGGGGGGGGAACCCAATTTCCCCCAGGCTAGAGGTCGGATCTAGGGTTGCAACGCGCTGGGAGCCATCAGCGGCGTGACCTTTGCGACGGAGAAGCCTGGTTGCTCTGTCTAAGGATGCCCCTGCCAGCGCTCCTGGGGCTGGACCCCCCAGGGAAGGACCGGAGATGCCCCCACTGAGCCGTGGGGGCTGGAGGAGCCGGGGATGGGGACCAGCCCCTGGGAACGAGCTCGCTGTCCTACCCGCCAAAGCTGCTGCAGGACCGGCCGTACTCGGAGCTGCCTGGAAGGATTTGATGGGTTTTCCTGTAAAAAATTAGGAACCACATGTGAGCGGCAGCGCCGGAGTGGGCTGGGACTAATTCGGGTCAGCGAGAAGGTGGAGGGGAGGAAGGGGAAGTGTGCGTAGGGGAGGAAAATCCTCCCAAAAGGGCCAAGTTCCTTCAAAGGGCAGGTCCCCAAGGAGGGGATATGTGCTCCGTCCCAGCGCTTTCCCTGGGATCCCAGCAGGAGCGCAGCACCGGGGCTGGAAAAGCAGGCTGGGGAAGAGGGGAGCTGGGAAAAGGTGGGCTGGGCGGCGGGGAGGGGAGCCCGCAGCTCCCGTGCTTGCTAACCATTGCGTTCCCCGGAGCAGGGCTGCAGCACGAGCAGCTTCCAGGGTGTTTCCCAAATTTTCCTTGCCTGGGCAATGGGGTGAGGACCCTCGTCGTGGGGAGGTGATGGTCGGTGCAGGCAATGGGCTGGTTTTGGCCGTTAGCTGCTAAATTAACCCGTCTGATCCCATCGGTCGGGGCTTGGGGATCCTGGTGGTGTTTCCTTCTCTTGCTCTGGAAATGTGACATCTCGGTTTATTCATCTCCACGGAGGGAAAAGCCAGGACAGGGAGTCTGGGAGAGGCTGAATAACAGCATTTTTCCCCCGTCTCTCTTACAGGGAATCTTGCCCGGGATTATCCCCAAGGTGCAGGGCACGCTCTGTTAAAAACCTCAAGGCAGGGCTGAGTGTTTTGCCTCCTGCTGCTCTCATCAAGGGATTTTTCCACTCCTGGCTGCTTTCGAGCATCTCGCAGCCCATCGCTCTCGGCCGGCGACGGGCGCGCAGCCCTCCCTCCTCACGCGCCGCCCACCGATTGCAGGCACAAGCGGCAGGCGGGCGAGGATGCTCCGGCACTTCCCACAGTCACGCTTTGCCGCAGGTTTCCATCAAAGGCGGATGCTCGAGGCTGGATGCCGCCCCGGGAAGCGCTCGCCCCAGCTGCAGGCTCCGTAGCTCCCATCGGCGGGTCCAGCCAGGCGCTCTGCTCCCGGGATGGGATGTCCCGGGATGGGATGTCCCGGGATGGGATGTCCCGGGATGGGACATTTTCAACTCCCCACTGAAATCGTGGAGCTGTGCAAAAGCCACCTTGGTTGGAGGCTCCTTCCCTTCGGTGCGTGAGCTGCTCTCGGTGCTCAGCTGCGCCCGGAGTGGGTTCCCTTGTAGCTTTGGGTGCTCTTAGGGTGCTGGCATTGCAGGGAGCATCCAGCCGCTCTCCTCTCGCACGTCTGCAGGCCTTGGAGGGTTAGGGGGAGCGAGGCTCCTCAGGCTGCATCCCCACCTTGGGATCCCTCCAGGGATCCCGGCTCCGAAGGCAGGGCGGGCGGCAGGACCCACCCCGCGATGCCGAAAGGCAGCGAGAGGTGGCAGGCACGGAGGCAAGCCCAGCAGTAAAAATAACATCTGGGACATCTAAACCACAGCGTAAATGGGGGTATTTTTTTAGCTGACACTCTTGAGTCCGCAGTGCGGCCGGGCTCGCCGAGTTACTCGCAGGCACCTCCTTTCCTGAGCTCTGGGATGTGCTGGAGTGTCCCCACTCCTCCTGCTCCTTCTGTCCCTTCTCCCCAAAGTCACGCGAGGGTTAGCGCCGCCTCGGGTGCGTCTGCACCTGGATTTGAGCTGGGCGAGCAAAATACAGCCAGTTTGCTCAAGCAAAGCAAGGGAAAAGTCAGCAGCAGGTCCAGGGTTGAGGTATTAGCAGAAGAGATGAGGCAGCTGCTGGGGCACGCTTGTCCCCGAGCCGAGCCGAAGGGTCCCCGCCGTGGGATGCTGCTACCCCCTTCCAGTCCCTTTTTTCTTTCCTTCTGGAAAGCTTCACCCTCAAACACGCAATGTATTCCTGCTCTACTCCACCCGCCAGCTGGTCCCTCCGCTTTCAGAGGTCTAGGGATGCCCAGCAGGACCATCTTCCCCAAATTTGCCTTCCCTACAAGGAGGATGCAAAGGCTCATCCACCTCTAGGACAGGAACCTGCTCCTCAGCCATGCTTTTAGGAGCAAAAGCACTTTTATTTCTTCATCTCCAAGCAAAGTGATGGGGAAGGAAGGGGAAGGGCGAGCGCAGGGACCACGGCTCCCATCTCTCTGCAAGCTGTGCGCACCCCGAACCGGCCCAGCCTCTCCCGGCTCCTGTTGTCACAGCTTTGCGCCCGCTCCTTTAACCTATTTTATTTGCAGCGAAGAGAAATTATAGGGGGAGAAATAAGGCGCTTGTCAGTTTTCTTGAAAATTAGGCCACAGCTGTCAGCCTGAAAGGGAAGCGTACATCTCAAAGGAAGGATCTGCTGCTGCTTTACGCATCTCCCCCCCTCCCCAGCCAGCCCCTACCCTTCCTCCCCTTCAAAATAGAGGATGCTGGCCCGAAAACCTCACAGCCCGGTGTAAGTCCCCCTCTGGGCTCAGACTCTGGAGGGCTGGCTTGAACCTGAGTCGTTCCCCTCAACTGGGGAGGTGGGCTGGAGCCAGGACTTCTGCTCTTGCCGGCAGGCGGTGGTGGAGCCGGAGTTTCAGCCCTGCCAGGCGCGTGCTGTAACGCTGCTGGCCGTGCCTCCTGCCTGGGGCTTGAAGCCCCCAGAGCCCTGGGCAGCAGGGCGAGAACTTCCATTTGCCATCCATTTTACCTTCGAGTCATCAGCAGGTTTAAAAGTCCGAGAAGAGATGCCTCAGAGGGTTATTTTTTTGCTTTCCTGGAGGGTTCAGAGGAGGAGAGCTGCCTTTTTTCCTGGTGAGCCTCCTGTAGATGCTCAGATGTTCCTACAGCATCTTGTAAGCTTTGCAGGTCATCAGTGACTGCACGCTTGCAGGCAGGATAGCTTTATTCATGGGTCACCGTAAGGTTTCCTCGAGGAAACTTGTGGGACACGCTAACTGGAGGCTGGTGCTGGACGTGGGCTTCCCCTTGGAGGAGTTGTCACATTCATCTGTGTTATATATGAGTTGGGCAGTGTCTTGAGCTGAGTGGACCATTAAGTTTCCAAATTTAGTTATCTTTTAGCTTCTGGCCCATCCCAGAGGATATTAGCAGTTGGTCATCTTCTGTGCTGAAGATGATCAGAAGAAGAAGAAACTTCTTCTGAAGAAACTTCTGAAGAAACTCTTCCTTCTCCTTGGTACAGTCCTGTTTCCCCCTCCTGTTCGGTATGGAGCTGTGGGTACTTCACTGATCATGTAAGTGCCCAGAGGTGTTGGACAGCTGCTTTATAAACTGAAGGTGACCTCTTTGAAGGGCGCTGTTTTCCAGGCAGCCAACGTCCAAGGTGGGGACAAAGGCTGGGTTCATCACAAGTCAAGGTGGACCTGCCCAGGAGGTGACTCGCAGCTTTGGTAGGTGGGTGGGCAGCGGGGAAGCCATCCTGCCAGCCGGGACAGGGACCTCCCGGCGGTCCCGGGGTCCGAGGGGAGCATCACGAGGAGCGGAAGCCGAGGGCTGAGGCTCCGCAGGACCGAGGTGCTGTTTCACCAGCTGAAGGGAAGAAGGTTTGAGCGTGACTCTGCCCGTGTCCATGGCAGTTCTCAAACCACCGGCACGTCGTCTGCGCCCCGCGCGGCATCGCCATGCCGTCCCTGGGGAGCAGGTGGCTCCGAGTACAGAGAGCGTTCAGGGTGGCTGGATTTGGGCTGCTTTCTGCGGGAAATGGGGATTGTGCAATCGCAGCCTGGGATTCTTCATCTTCCCCCGTCCTGTGAGTATCTCCTGGCTGTTGCCATCAAGCCTGGCAGTGTAAGTCTGCAAGAGGTTTGGTTTCTGTGAGCTCCCCAGGCTTGTTTAGAGACCCTTGGGTTTCTACTTGGTGGTCCTAAATTTTCCATCCAGTGAGAAGAACCTCGTGGGAAGTCCCCGTGCAGGGGTGGCCCACGATGACCCGAGTTGGCTTTTTGCCCTGGCTGCTGTCTCCCAAAGCCCGGCGGCGTTGGGACCGGGGAGCTGCTGGCTTTCCCCTGCCCTGACGTTGCTTGTCCCACCTACGGAAAGGGGGGTCTGGTTTGCAGAGGGGAGTGGAGATGAGCCCTTACGGCAGCGCCGGGCTCCTCTCGGGGATCCCCCTCGGTTGCTCTGGGGCTGCTGGGGGTCCCCGGGGAGCACGATATGGGGGAGATGACCCCGGCCCGGTGCCAAGCTGGCACCACGGCTCCTTCAGCCCTTGTCACGCTGACGGCTTCTGCCGAGCAGACGCTCCGTGGGAGGGTTTTCTTGTTTGCAGTGAAACACTCTGCACCTTTCCCTTTTCAAGCGAAGACATCGCAGGGCTTGTCTCCTGCTTCCCGAGGTCCGCACATCACCTCCCGGGATCCACACATCTCCTCCCGGGATCCACACATCTCCTCCCGGGATCTGCACGTCTCTGGTCTGTGGCTTTCACCGAGTTTCCCAGGGGAACTTGATAACCATCACGAGAAAATGGGGCTGGTGAGGTTGAAAAGAAAGTTCAGGCTTTTTTGCACATGAAACTAGGTCTCCCTCAAACGCCCTCACCCTTCCCGCTGATGGGCTCCCTTTGATCCGATGCTCTGGTTCCTGGTTGACCTGATGTCTCAAAAGAGCAGGACCTGAACGTCAGGACATCAAGAAGAGTCCAAAAACCAGTCCAGCTTTTGCCCACATTGTCTTCCTGGCTCGAGCGGGCTCTTTGCTCACCTGGGGTGAGCCGTGATGGCTCCCGGCTCCAGCACTGGTCTTCCCAAGGACTTGTCCATGCTGTCCTGGGCTCTCCTTGGCTGGGTTGTACTTTACAGGTTCCCCGTTCCAGCAGATGCTGATGCTCCGCCACGTATCTCGTTCCGTCACGGTGTCTGCAAGCCCATCCCCAGGAGACAGATCTCACCGGGTCCTCTCTGTCTCTTGACGAGGACCTGAGCTCGTTAGGGAAACGTGCCGGCGGAGGCTTGCTTTGAGATGGGAATGGGTGGCTGGGCGAGAGGAGATGGGGGGGCAGAGGGTCCCTCTGCCTCCTGCAGAAGAAGCCCCACTTCTAAACTTCCCAAACCCTTCCCAATCCCTTACATGAAACACTGTGAATCTGGAAAGCGGGAGCTGCCGGGGTTGCCATGGTTTCCCTTGCCCGGAGGAGCGGCTCCGGAGCCTGGGTTCGGGAAAGGCGGGGAGAAAAATGGAGGATTGGGATTTTCTTCGCCGCCGTGGTGGGGAAGGGTGGGGGAACAGCACCCTCCTGCCTTCCCCACTCACTCCTCCCTTTCCCCTCCGTCCTAATTTTATCTGTGAAGCTGCTTCCTCTGCAAATTCCTAAAGGATCCCAGCTGCTGGGCCGGGCCGGGGATGCTGCTTTTCCCGGCAGGAGGATTTCGGGGGGACGGGGATGGGCATCGCGAGGGCTGCAGGTCCCCCGGGCAGGCGCCTTGATCTGGGGCATCTCCCGGGGAGCGGGGAGGGAGGGTGGCGGAAAGCCTTGGGGAGGAGAGGGGAAGGGAGCGGAGGAAGAGGAGGGTGGGGAGGAAGGACGGAGGGGCTCTGCCCTCCGCGTAGCCATGGGAGAGGCACTGGTCCGGCCCCGCGAGCCGAAAAGCGGGACAGAGCCCCTCGGAGCATCGCTCCCCCCAACCTCGGCTGGCTCCTTCCCCGGCTCCGGCTCTGGCCCAGTTGCTGGAAGTGGGACAAGGAACGATCCTCTCCCTGCTGGGGCCCCGCGTCTGCCCAGAGCTAATAAAGCGAATCGCTGGTGCTTAATGAAGAAGCACCTGCTTAATTGAACGCAGCGGGACGGTGCTCAGCACGGCCGGGCGATGGGAGGGGGCCAGCAGCGCTCCCCCCCCAGGGCTCCCAGCGGAGGAGACTCTTTCCATCCGCAGCGAGGCTGGATTTCATCTTTTTTTTTTTTAAATTGTATGAAAATCCAGACTTTCACTCCCTTCGAGGAAGCCTCGAGCTGCCCCAACCCTTTGCCACCCCGTTGCTGCGTGGTGGCTCGGGGCAGGGGACGGGGCTGAAGCGGTTAAAGGGGCGAGCGGGCGGGATGGGAGCTCCGACAGCTCCCCGAAATGATGGTGTTTAGATTAGCCGGGTTTCCAGGCATGGTGCTGTCAAAGCAAGAGGGCTGGGAGGGACGCCGGGGCTTGCCCTTAATTGGAGATGTGGCTCTGAAGCCGCCCCATCGCTCTGACGTCCCCCGGGCTCCGGCGGCGTGCGGCCCCGCAGCAGCTCCCTGCCCCGGGGGCTTTCAGCTTCTCCCCGTACGAGACCACCCCATCCCACCCCACCCATCGTTAGCGTGGTGGGAATTCGTTGTGGTTGACGTTGCTGCACTGGGGACTCGGTGGCTGCCAGGTTGGGGCGGGGGGGGCTCGGGGACCCGGCGGGGACCCGGCGGGGACCCGACGGGTGGCGTGGCGATGCAAAGCTGGTGGTGACCTCCTTGGCTCTTCCCTTGGTCTTCATGGGCTTGCCGAGGGGTTCTTTAGGCCAGGGGGAGGGCAGGGTCCTGTCCCCACGGCAGGGGCTGGAGGTGACCCCCTGGGTCCCTTGGGAGCCCCACTGCGGCTCGGCCCCATCCGAGGCAATGGGCGGGGGGGGGGGGTGTCCCCCATCGCCACACTGCAGGCAGGCGCTGCCTCCCATCTGCCCGCAGCCACGTTCCTTGGCTCCGTCGGAAAGGCTTGAATAACCCTTTTAATTTAAGGAGTTAAATTTTAATGGCCTAAATACCGCACTTCATTATCGCTGCCATGTGCCTGCGCCGACGGCTGCCTAACGGCTGGGCGATGCGGTGCGGTGATGCTCTGCGGCTGCTGCCTCCCCAGGGACGCTGCTTCTTCCCCTCCTCTCCCTCGCCGGGAGGTCCTCGGCGGCTCGCCGGTTCCCTGTGGGCAAAGGGACGGGCACGGGGATGCACGTGTCACCCACGGGGACGCAGGGAGAGCCCTGGGAAAGAGGCACCTCGCTGGGCTGATGCTTTGGGGGGGGATTAGCCGGTCCTTCCATCGCCACATCAAAGCGCGGGTGGGTGGATGGACGGGTGAGCCGCAGCCAGCCCCGTTAGTAATGGGGGTTTTAAGTCTTACAGCTGGGCTGTATATATATATATATATTTATGGGGTGTATATATCTGGGGTGTGTATATCTATTTATGGGGTGTATATATCTGGGGTGTGTATATCTATGGGGTGTATATAACTGGGGTGTGTATATATATTTATGGGGTGTATATATACATTTATGGGGGTGTGTATATATATACACATATTTATGGGATGTATATATCTGGGGTGTATATATCTGGGGGATATATATATGTATTTATGGGGTGTACATATCTGGGGTGTACATATCTGGGGTATGGCTCCCGCTCGCTGTCCCCTCTGCCCCGTCCCCTTCCGCACCCGCCCCTCCGGCATCTCGGCTGCTGCCTGCTTGGTTTGGAGCCACCTGTCCCCTGCGGTCCCCGTGCCCTGCCCGCCCCCCCAGCCAGCCTGGCGTTCCCCTCGTGCCATCGAAGCCTCCCGAGGGATCGGCTGCGGGGGACCCCTCCCGTCCCGCCGGCAGCCGCCCGGCGCTGGCAGTCAGGCTCAGCTGCTGGCTGCTGTCACGGAGGCCAGCAGCTGCCTGGCCGGGCAGTTGTCCCCTCCTTTGGGGACCGCTTTTGGACTTCGGAGGGGGAGTTCAGGGTCTCCGGCTGCATCGGAACAAGCTGCTGAGCACTGGCAAACTCATTCTGCTGGTGGTTCCCAGAGAGCCCCTACCTGGGGGCAGCCGGAGGGGTGGGCACCCTGACGGGGCAGCGTCCCCCGGGGGTGGCACAGCTTCGGAGCGGGGAGGACGGACTCTGCACGGCTGCTCCTTTAACACCCCGACGGTTTCCAGTTTCCCAGTGCCACCGAAAGGAGGGGGAACAAACCCAACCCTTCCCCGCTAATCAAAACCAGGCCTGAAATTAGAAAGCGGCTCGCGTTCAGCCCCCGCCTCGCTGGGAACGCGGCCTTAGCCAGCCAAATGTCAGAGCTCCTATTTATGGAAAGCGAGAGCCCTCCTTTTCCACGGAGGAGCGTCGGAGGGGGGACCCGACCGGCCTCCTTGGCGTGGGCGGACGAGGGCAGCTCCACGGAGGTTGCTGAATTGCCCTCCACACTCGCCGGCACCGTTTTTGGTTTGGCTGAGCTTGTTTGAGCTCTTTTTGTAGCCTTTCTGCCTGGAAGGTGTAAAACACCGGCTCCTCGCCGGCCCCGAGCACCGGCGGTGCAGAAGAGCCGGTCCCCGGCTGTACCAGCACACTGGGCACTTCGCAACTGGGGGTAAAACAATCCCAGTGTTTCTCCCTGGAGGACCCGTCCCCTCTTTGGGCACAATAAATCATCCCGCTGCGTGGTCCGAGTGCCCCGCGCCCGCTCCGGCATGACTGCTGGAGGAAGCTCGGCAAGGCTGGAGCATCCAGTTATCCCCTCTTACTGGGGAAGCGTAGGATGGAGCCAGCTCACTCCTGGGCTGGGCTTGGACCTGCCCAGGCTGGGCTTGTTTTGCCACAGCTGGCGATGACCGGATCCTGCCTGCAATGCTGAGCTATTGATTTGCTTTTGGCTCCATCAGACTGGACTAAAAGCTTCTGCCTTCCCCTTCCCTCCCTCGATGCTTCGCTTTCCCATCGCTCTCCCTCCTCCAACCAGCCCCCGTCCAAGCGGCGAGAAATCGGGGAAGCGTTTTCATCCCCATGAATGCAGCCGGTTACGTAAGAATAATTGGGATAAATGAGCTTATTTATCACGGCCCGTTCCATTTTAACGGGGTCCAGGGCGATCGCCGGGTTGGGTTACGTAAAAGCCCGCACAGAGCATCTCATTGTCCGGCGGCGGCCACGCGGGATGCGGGAGCCGGGGCTGGGCGAGGAGGGGACGGGTTGCTTGGCAGAATTGGGAGGAAGATGAGGGGTTGTTTCCTCCACGTGTTGGGAGGGAAAAATCCATTTCTTCATTCCCCGTCCACCTCCTGCATCCCTAAAACACCAGGCTTGAGGGTATGGGCTTTGGTGTCTTCCTGTAGCCGTACAGGCTTCCAGCGGTCCTTCCCCGCGGGGACAGGAGCTGGAAACTCGCCTCCTTCCTCTTCCTCACCCCAGGAGGTGAAAATGTGACCCTGGGGGGGGGTTCAGGTGTGCCTCTCACCTCCCGGCCAAACCGAGACCCGCCGAGCAGCTAGCGAATGCCTCCTACCCAACCACCAAAGCCTCCTAAACCCTTCTGAGATGCCTCCGGGGGGGATTTGGTGGCCAGCTGAGATTATCTGGTGGGGAACAGTGCCTGGCAGGAGTTGGGGGAAAGCAGAGATGCTCTGGGAGATGCCAGCATCTCCCCCGGTGCCGAGGTTCCCTGTCAGCCCGTGGGGGAGATGTGGGGACCCTGGGAGCATCCCAGTTTCAGGAGAAGCTGGGAATGCTGGCTGGGCTCCCCCCGGGTCTCCCCGATGTGGGGACCGGCGAGCTGAGCCGGCGCCGGGCAGCGTTTCGGGTGTCCTCAGACAAACCGCCCAAGAAGCCTGGAGAAAAACAGGAAATCCCCAAATCCAAACAAACGCAGAAGAAAAAAAAAAAGAAAAAAAAAAAATCTGGATTTTGGTTTCTGGTCTAAAATGTTGAAAACCTTGAGAATGCCCCAAGGTTTGTTCAGCAGAACATTCCTGCCGTGACCCACCGGGCCCGGCCAGGCAGACCGGCGTGGGCTGCGGCGCCGGCTACGCCGTGTTTTGAGGAGAGGGCCGCCGGCGGGGTGAACGACGGAGCAGAGGCATCTTCCAGCTTCACCGGCTGGAGCTCCGGAGCCCCTTGGCACCGGATTTCCTGGGAGCCGGAGCGTGGAGGAGTTCAAAGAGCAACGGGGCAGGTTACGGGAAGGAAGGGGGGCTGGAGAGCGAAGGGCAGCCTCTGGCTCCGGGGCTCCCGGGTTGCACAGCGCCGGGAGGGAGCCGTTTGTCCCGGTGGCCACGCTCGCTCCCTACCAGTTCCCTGGTGTCGGGGGGGATACTGGTCTGACTGGGCCATCACATGCCATCTGTACCGGCGCTGCTGCACGCTCCCTGCAGTTGCCGGGGTGGAAAGCGATGCTGGAACCTCTGGAGGGAGATCACTGGGAGGCTTGCGGTGGCAGCCAGCCGCGGCGGTGGGTGCCGCCGAGGTCCCAGAGCAGCACGACCGGGGCTGTGTCTTAGCCCAGCTATTATTTTTTTTGGCCTTGCCCCGGTGTGAATAGCTGCACCCTCCAAATGCAGAGCCTGGTATTGCCCCACAACATCTCCCTTCTGGTGCCACCGTACTCGCCCAAGCTCTGGTGCACCCGTCTCTCTCATCCCAGGTCCTCTCTGGAGGAAGGGGGTGATGCGCGGGCTCAGGGGCTCGGCTCTGCTCGTTAACCAGCCTTCCCCCCCCCGTTTCTCTCCTCTGTGATGTGCAGGCAGCTTTGTCTACTTCTGAACGCAGAGAACATCTTCCACTCCATGGCAGACATACTGCTTCGGGAAGAGGACCTCAAGTTCGCCTCTACCATGGTCCACACCCTGAACACCATCCTGCTGACGTCCTCCGAGCTCTTCCAGCTGAGGAACCAACTGAAGGACCTGAAGACCCCGGTATGGGCAGCGGGAGAGGGCTCAGCTGCTGGGGGGGACGTAATGGGGGTGGCGGGGACCTGGCAGCCACCTGGGGACGTGTCTCTTGCTGCTCGGTCCCTGCCTGGCAGGTCCCAGGGCTGGAGCTCGGGTGCAGCCCCTTTGTTCCTCCTCTCTTTGGGAGTTGAGGGGGGCTTGGAGGACGTGCCCAACTCTCGCTTTTCTCCCCCCCGGATGGGAACGGGCTCCCCAGGCCCTCGAGCAGCTGCCACCTCCCTCCCTCCGCCCGGACACGGGCCAGGGGACAGGTGACGGCAGAGGCAGAGCCCCCCGGTTCCTCAGCTGTCCCTGCCGGGAACGCGCCCGCAGGGTTTGCCGAGCAGCTGCCACCGGCACCGGTGACATCCAAGCAAGGCAGGGAGAGGAAGGAAGGCTTCTCCTCCTCCTCCTCCTCGTGCTGAAGGCCAGCGATGCAGGGGTGTCCCCTTGGCTGGGCCGTCCTCCAGCCCCTCACCCTGCGGTGGATGCAGCAGCCCTGAGGGCCACCCCGTCATGCTGCCACCCCAAAACTCCCCTGGTCTCCATCTCCCGAGGCTGGTGGGCTCGTGCCAGTGCCAGGTGGGCTTGGTGGGTCCTGAAATGTCCCTTTGCGTCTGGGTGGCACTGGCACCAGCGCTTGCAAACCTGATGGGGTGGTGTTGGGGACGCAGGGCTCTCCGTGCCGCGTCCTTGTTCCCGCTGGTGACCCGACCCCGATGGCTCCCTCTTTCCCCAGGAAAGCCGTAACCTCTTCTGCTGCCTGTACCGGTCCTGGTGTCACAACCCCGTGACAACCGTCTCCCTCTGCTTCCTTACCCAGAACTACAAGCACGCCTACGACCTCATCCAGAAATTGTATCCTTTGGGGCTTTTCTGCGAGGCCAGTGGCCGGGCTGGCCCCTGGTCCCTCTGTGGCTACCAAGGTCACCCTGCGGGCCAGCCCAGCCTCCTGCCTGCAGCCCATCATTACCGGGGCGGCGTCCCCACCGTGAGAGGGCAGGGCAGCCCGTGCTGGGCGCGCGCCAGCTCCCTTCCCCTTCTGTCGTCCTGCTTTTTTGTGGTGTAAAAAGAGGAAAGCGCGCGCTGGCTGAGCGCTGACCTTCCCCTGCCCGGGAGGGGAGGCTCCTCAGCATCCTCTTCCTCCCAGGAAGACGAAGGCTTTGGCCTCCTGACTTGATGCGCAGGCAGCGCCCGGCGCGGTGCGGTTCCCGGTGAGCTCACCGTCTGCCTGGAGCAGAATGATTATTTTCATGTGCTGGCAAACCCCGCGCCTCCCTGAGCAGCTTTCCATACGAAGCAGCTTAATAACGCGCCCGGGTTCCCTTCCCGGCGCGCGCCGGCGTTTCTCCTGGGGGACGGGAGCGCTCGGCATCGTCTCCCTGCCGGGGGGGGTAAAAGCAAGCGTCCTCCCATGCACCGTCTTCCTGCCCGCTCCCTGGCTAGGCAAGCTGCCGGCTTTTTGGGCAGCCTGCCTTTTCCCCCATCCCTGCCTGCTCCTCCTGTTTCCTTCCATCGTCCCTTGGCCAGACCTTTCAGCCCTGCCTGCCCGCGAGCCCTGCCCGTTCCCTGCCTGCTCGCTTCCCGCGGGAGCTGCGGGTGCAGGGAGGGTTTGGCAGAGCCACGGTCCACGCCGGGCATCACCCGGGCGAGCCATCTGCTGCTGCCGGGCCACCCTCTTCCAAGGTAACGTCCTTAACGGCCGCATCCAGCGGGGATCTGGAGGTCACCGTGGATTTCCTCACCGAGGTGGACAAGCTGGTGCAGCTCATCGAGTGCCCCATATTCACATGTAAGGAGGAAACCCGGCGTGGGGAAGGGGCGGCACGGCGCGGTGCTCCCCCACCCCAGGCGCATCCCCCCCCCTCCCTGCTCCTCCATCGTAAGCGGCAGCCGCCGCACGAATAAATAGAGCAGAAGTTATGAGACTTCTTGCCGGGAGGTTTGCCCAGCGCTGGAGCTGCCCGCTGGGGCCGGGCGCGCTGGCAGCACCGGGGTGGGGGCCGCTCACCCCCCAGATATAGGTTAAGGGAGCGAGCGGAGCTGGCACCAAACAAAGGGATGGGGGAAGGATGCAGGGGGGGGGCCTGGACCACGCTGAGCATCTCCGGGTGGGGTGCCGGCTGCGGGGAGCCCCACGTGCCACCCTTGGAGATGCGGGGTGGCATCGCAGGCGCTGCTGGGGCCCTTAGCAAGAAGAGATGGGGTTTTTTTTCCTGGAAGAGGAGAATAAGCCCTAAAAAACCAGAGCTGCTTCTCTCTCCAGACCTCATCTGGAGGAATGTGTGTCCCCCCTCCCGTTGGGTAACGCAGCCAGGGCCTTGGGGACGTGGCGGTGGGAGCCGGGATGGGGAGGGGGGGACGTGGCGGGGTGACCCGTGGCTGTGGGGGGGGTTCTTGTCATGGGGTTTGGCCGCCCCTGGGCTCCTTCTCCCTGGAGGTGGAGCTGGGCGTTGGGGGCGTTGGGAAATGTCCCGGCAAGGACTTTGGGAGGGAACTGTATAGGTCCAGGGCTATTTGGGGGAATATTTGGGGAATATTGGAGGGAAGAGGGTTAGAGCAGCCAGGCAATGGAGCTGTGGGCTGGCCCTCGGTCACGCTTCCTCCCGTGGTGCCCCGTGCTTCATCCCGAGGATGATTTTCCTTCCCATCACGCAAGGTGATTTTCCACAGCCCCAAACAATTCCTGGAGGGTGTCCCCATCCCGCTCACCTTAATCTCCAAGTCTTGGGGTGGGGGACAGACGTACCCCCCCATAGAGCAGCATCCCTGGGCGTGGGTCCCTTCACAGGGAGACACCAGAGGTGCTACTGGCAACCAGGAGGTGAGGTGCTGGGGCAGGGACCTCTCGCCCCATCCCCTGGGCTGCCCCGGGTGGGACCTCGTTTGTCTGTGGGGCTCCGGAAAGCCCTTCCACCCCGAGCCCCATGAGGGATGGAGCGGGAAGGTGGTGCTGAGCAACACCGTGGCCCAGCACACGTAACCATCAGGGCCGAGCGGAGAGGATCCCTTCTGCTCCAGAGAGTCCCCGGCAGGGTGTCACCCAGCCCTCCTGACGTCTGATGCCCCAGGGAGGGTATTTCTGCTAATTCTGCAGAAGCTGAGGAGCAATCTCACGTTGCACGTGTCTCCTCAGGCAGACAGCATGGACGGGCTCGGGGATGAGCGGCAGCAGGGATGGGAGAGTGGGGAGCCTCTGCCCCCTTCCCTAGCTGGCAGCTGGGGGCTGTGGTGAGGAGAGGGGCTTCTGGCGTGGGTGGGACACAAAGATGGATGAGTTAATGCAAGGGGAGAGGCTGCTGGTGCCACACAGGTGCCCCTCGGGTCGGCTGGCAGAGGCTTCCAACCTCCCCAGGACCATCAGATGGGTTGGGAAGAACCTGCTGTTGGGGCTGGAGGCGAAATGCATTTTATCCACCTCCCCATCCTCTTCCTCTCCTCTTGCAGATCTCCGCCTGCAGCTGCTGGACGTGAAGAACAACCCCTACCTGATCAAGGCTCTCTACGGCCTGCTGATGCTGCTGCCCCAGAGCAGCGCCTTCCAGCTCCTCTCCCACCGCCTGCAGTGCGTGCCCAACCCCGAGCTCCTGCAGACCGCGTAAGTGCCGTGGGGACAGACCCCCCGGCGTCGGGGCCGGACCAGCCGTCCCCCCGCGGCCGAGCATCCCCACCATCCCGGGCTCGGCCCCATGCTCTTCTTTTGCCCCCCGGCTCCTTTGCGGCCACGGCTGCTCCTTGCCCCGTGGCCGGGAGCGTTGGCTCGGGGGGTTTTTTGTGTCTATATTTGGTAACCCTGGGAGGGCTGTGCCTCATCCACAGGCATTTGGCATCAGGGATGGAAAATTTCACTTGTGGGGTCGCTATGGAAACGAGCAGAGCTGGGAAGGAGGTTTACGGAGAGAGACGCCGGCAGCCGGGGGGTGCTCCCAAAGCATCCCCCACCGCCAGCCTTCACGGCACCCAAAAGGACCCCGTCACCCGTGCACGCCTGGGGCTTGCTTCTCCATCCCCACCCCTGGCCTTCGGGGAGCCACGAGCAGCCACGTGCAAGGGTGGCATCTCCCTGGGGACCAGCCGAATCCCTGCCCAGGGGTGCTGCCCGCCCGGCTCGTTAGATGCCGGTGGTGGGATTTGCTCTCCAACCTTTGGCTAATGAGCAGGGAGGGTGGATGTTAAAGCTGGATCTGCCTTTGCAAAGCCTTGGGAACAAAAAGAAGAGCTCCCAAGATGGGCAGGTTTCTGAATTAACCCCCCCCCCCCCACCGCCACCGCTCCTTGGCTTTTAACAGCTCCCCTGGGCTGGCTTTTATCCCTCGTGGCCTGCGGCGCTGAGCTCGGACCCGCAACCCGGCACTGATTTTAACTGGGGGGGTAAATGGGGGGGGGGCTGCATGTGCTTCCTTCCCCCCTCCCCCTTTTTTTTTCCACCCGGCAGCGGGGTTTTTTTTCGAGCAACCGGAGCTGTCAGACGGCCTGAGCATCTGATTAACTCTGACCTACATTCCTTCAAACACCCAAGCCGGCTTTCGTAACAGCCCAGCCCCAGCTGCCCCCTCCCCGGGGGGACGTCAGGGCCTCGAGAGCCACCTGCCATCCCCTCCCGCCCTCCGTGGGCTCCTCCATGTCCCCCAACGGGCTTCCCCGTGGCTGGTGTCCCCCCTTTCCTTGTGTGGGGACAGCTCTGAGGGATGAGCACCCACGGCTGGAACCCCGGGGAGCCCACATTCGTGGGCTCCCCGGGGCTCCAGCTGTGGGTGCTCATCCCCCGGGGTTGTCCCCGCTGTCACCAGTCCCCCTCCATGCCAAAGCACGCAGATTTTTTTTGCTTGCTCCTAAAACCAGGCAGGGAAACTGAGGCACGTGGCGCTGGCATCCTTTCCAGCCAGTCTCCCTGCTTTTGGCCGGAATGGGTTGGGACAGCAGGGAGCATCCATGTCGGAGGGCTTAAATCTCCCCTGTGGTGCTGAGCCAGATGTCCCTTGTCCCCTCTCTCCTATCCCAGGACTTCTTGGGCTCCATTTTATGCTTTTTGGGGAAGGGAAACAGGGCTTTGGGGGTGTTTAATTGTTAATCACTAGGGTGTGCTGGGTTCGGCTTCTTCAGGACAAGCCCTTGGTGCTGCCGGTGACGGGTACCGGGGGTACGGGCACCTCCTGCCCCTTCCTGCCCTCACTCTGCTCCCTCCCCGCAGGGACAGCACCAAACCCAGCGCCGGTTTCAAGAGGACAACGGCCTCCAACATCGACTACACGGAGCTGCTGCAGCACTTTGAGAAGGTCCAAAACAAGCACCTGGAAGCGCGGCACCAGCGAGCCGGGAGGGCAGAGCAGCTGGACCGGCGGGTGGTCCTCTGAGCATCCCCGCCGCAGCCGCGGGTGCGCACGGTTGCTGGGGCAGGGACCAGGGGACGCGGACCAAGGGACGGGGACACCGGTTGCTGGCCGCCGGAGGATGCGGTGGGTTTAATGGCAGAGGGAGATGGGCGAACGCTGGTTTTCCTCCCTGCTGTGTGTGTGCGGATGATGGGGGACTCCCAGGCTGTGCCCGGCTTCTCCCGTGGGCGATGCGGGGACGCGGGGAAGGGTTGCGGGAGGAGAGGGCCAGGGGAAAGCACCTCATCTTCTCTTGCAATAGGGCAAGGAAACTCCCCTTTGCTTTGCTAATGCCTTCCCCGTGACTGTCAGCTGAGCGCCCAGCCTCTTGCCAGCGAGACCGGAGGCAAGGGAAGACGGGAGCAACCCCTGGCCTCCCGCCCTGGAAAACAAGCACGCGGGGCTGCCGGCCGCCTCTCGCCACCCCGGCTTCCACCCTCCAGCTCCAAGGCCGCGCCGGAGGCTGCCGGCAGCATCTCACCCGGGGACTCACACTCCTGTGCGTGGCGCTCGGTCCCCTCCCTGCGCCCACGCACCCTCCCCGAGCCCCCAGCTCTTGGCACGGACGGCGCAGCCTCAACTCCCAGCCGGCACCGGGGGCACGGGGAGCGGCGGAGACCCCCATCGCGCCCAGCCCCGGACTCAATTCTTTGTTCCTACGTTAAGCTCCCCATGATAAAATAAACGAGCAATGCAGAGCAGGCCGTTCCTGGTAGCTCCCCACCCTCGTGGATCCAGCCCCAAGGGGAGCCAAAAACCTGGCAAGGGGAGGGGATGGCATGGAGCATCTTGCTCGACCCCAAGCTTCGAGCTGGCCCAGTCCTGCCACGTTGGCTCGCCGGCAAGCAGGGCTTCTCCGCCTGCTCCTCTTCCTAGCAGGAAAAAAAAACCACCACCGAAATTCTTCCAGGCCGTGGTCACGAAACCGCAGCACGGTGACAGGCATTTTCCTGGCCCGGAGCAGCCGCCGGCGCTGCCTTCGCCCCGTCCCATGGCGCTGAGGGACCGTCACCGCCGGCGCGTGCCGGGCTGCTGCGGCCCGGGGGGTCGCCGTCGCATCCCCGGTGCATTTCAGGCCCTCACCTGATCCCGGGGAAAGGGGGGTTGGAGGAATTCGTGGAGTTTTTATGGCTCCTGGCCTGTTTACAGCGGAGCCGGGCTCTGGCAGCGGGTTCCCCGAAACAGCCCCGCACCGGCGCTGCTTTGGCCGGGATAAAGACATTCCTGTCATTCCCGGGAAAGGGCTTTCCAAACCCGGTCACGGCGGGTTAATTTTAACAGCCAACCCTTTAGGATGGGCGAGCGGTGGCTTCCCCCGCCTGCTGACCGCTTGGGGTGCCGGGGGGGGGGGGTGTCCCTGTTGCCTGTGCCCAACCCCTGCCAGGACGTGGCCAGTGGGCCAGGGCTGCTGCCGGTCCCAGGGCTCTGCCCATCGCTCGTGCCGGGCTCACTGCCGCTGAGCGGCCTCTTTCCACGCCGAAGGATGGGGTTTATGGGGAGAAATTCCAGCCGGCTGCCGGAGAGCTGAGCCGTAATCGTTTCCTTATGGGTGGCTCTTGACCAGCGCCGGCCAGAGCAGCACGGTGTGCCGGGGCAGCACCGGCGGGGGATCGGGGCTGCTTTTTTGGCAGGAGAGGGAATAGACGGCTCAGGCTGAGCCCCTCGCCCTGACTGAGCATCGTTTCACCGCTTGGTGCAGCTCAGTGCGTGGGGGCTCAGCCCGGCCCCCCGATCCCGGGAGGCTGGGGATGGGGCCTCGGGATGGCTACGGGGAAGGGCTCGTCTGCGGGCAGGCCACGCGTTTCCCACGGTAATCGAGTGCCATAAGACGTCTCGGAGCTGCCGTGTAATCACCCCGGAGGGCGTTAAACTTAAACCTGCACCAAGGTGGTTGCCCGCAGCAGCCCTGGGCACTGGATAAGGAAGGCACTGGGGGTCAAACAGCCCTTGGGGAGAGGCTAAACAGAGCCCTGGCCTGGAGGCAGAATCCCCCCAGCACCTCCAGGGATCCGGGGTCTGCCCCTGAGCATCCCCCCAGCACCTCCAGGGATCCGGGGGCTGCCCCTGAGCATCCCCCCAGCACCTCCAGGGATCCCTGCCTGCCCCTGGGCATCCCAGAGCAGTCCCGCTGCGGACTCCAGCACCCCCAAACATCCCTCGGGGCTCCCTCCACTGCAGCCCTTCAGGGACCTCCGCCACCCCCCCGCCGCCAGCAGCTCCCGGAGCATCCCCGAGCACCACCGGGCCCGCCCCCGGCATCCTCCGGGATTGCTGCCCCCCCCAATCTCCCCCTCCCCTCCGCCTGCACCCCCCCGGCCCCGCGGCGGGCGGCGCATGTGCCGCGCAGATCCCGCCCCGCTCCGCCCCCGCCGCCGCCGCCGCCGCTCTCCGCGCCCCGCTCCGCTCCCGCGCCCCGCTCCGCTCCCGCGCTCCGCTACCAGGAGAGGGGCGGCCCAGGGGGGCGGCGGGTCCGCTCAGCCCCCGGGGAAGCGGGGGGGGGGGGCGATGCACCGCGCCGCGCCCCGCCCGGCCCCCCCGCCGCTCCGCCGCCCCGCCGCCGCCGCCGCCGCCGCCGCCCGGGCGCCGCCCGCCCCCCGCCGCCGCTGAGCCTGGCCCGCCGCCGCGGCCTCCCCCGGCGGCGCCGCCCGCCCCGGGCTGCCGCAGCGCCGCGATGGAGACGGCGGAGAAGGAGTGCGGAGCCCTCGGCGGCCTCTTCCAAGCCATCATCAACGACATGAAGGTAGGGACCCCCCCCCCCCCGCCACCCCCCGCCACCTCCGCCCCGTTCCGCTGTCGTGACAGCGCACCTCCCGCACCACCCTCCCCCCGCACCGGGCAGCCTCCGCTCCGCCGCTGCTGCGGGCACGGACCGGCCGGCATCGGGCCCCGCGGCGGGGACCGGGGCTCCCACATCAGCCCCGCGGTGGGTACCAGGGCTCCCCTGGCCAGCCCCGAGCTGGGTATCGCGGCCGCACGTCGGGTGTCGGAGCCCCACATCAGCCCCACGCTGGGTGTCAGAGCCCCACGTTGGGTGTCAGAGCCCCACATCAGCTGGGTGTCAGAGCCCCACGTCGGGTGTCGGAGCCCCACATCAGCTGGGTGTCAGAGCCCCATGTCGGGTGTCGGAGCCCCACATCAGCCCCATGCCGGGTGTCGGAGCCCCGCGTCAGGTATCGGGGCCCCACATGGGGCATCGGAGCCTGGCACTGGGTGCCGGAGCCCCACATCAACCCTATATTGGCCATCGGGGCCCCGTGTCGGGCATCAGACCCCACGCTGGGGATCGCAGCCCCATATCAGCCCTGTATCCGTCAGCGGGTACCGGAGCCCCATGTGGGTATCGGAGCCCCGTATCCGTCACCGGGTGTCAGAGCCCCTTGTCGGGTGTCACAGCCCCACGTTGGGTATCACAGACCGGGCATCGCTGCCCCACATCGGGTACCGCTGGCCCCACGTCGGGCACAGCCACCCGTTTGGGGCATCGCCTTGCCCCCCGCCACCCTCCGCTCCCCGGCTTGGATTTCTGCCGGACCCGCTTGGGTTTGCACCAATGGAACAAAAAGGTCCCCCCGGCTCCTCGATCCCATTTCCCAACGCGGGGAGGGGACGTCGCCTCCACCCTCCCTGGGAGCAGGATGGGGCCGTGGTTAAAAAAAAAAAAAAAAAGCCTTTTTTTTTTATTTGTTTTCATTTCAAAAAAATAAATAAAAAATGCTGGGGGGCATTTTTGCCATGGGGGCTGAGCGGGGAGGAGGGGACCAGCCGGGTTTCTTCATCTCGGGGGGCTGAAATTCCGGCTGCCGGCCCCGGCGTTGGGATTTAGCCCCAGTCTTTTTCGGGAGGCAAAAGCTCTCTTCCTCCTCCTCCTCTTCCTCTCTTCTTGCTGCAGCCCAGTCCAGACAATGCTGTCATTGCCAAAGCAGGGGAGGGGGGGATAAAAAAAAAAAAAATAAAAGCCTTGCTGAGGAGGAGATTAACCCCTTCGAGGGGCGGTGGTGGCTCCGCGGGGCCGGACTCCGGCTCGGGGCTGGGAGAAAAGCCCTCGAGGGAGAAAATCCCGGCTGTCCCCAGGCGCCAGCCCCGGGGCGGTGGTGGCCAGGGCTGGTGGGGAAGGGTGCCGGGGTGATCAGCCCCCCGAAACGCCTTCAGCCCAGCCACCTCCTCCTGGCAGCCCGGCTGAGCCCCACGGCTGCAGGGTAGAGGTGGGGACAGCTCGTGCCTCAGTTTCCCCATTCCCCCACGGAGGCTGCGGAGGGGATAAGCCAGCCCCGAGCCGTCACCTCCCCGGCTGGTGCCAGCACGGCCACGCAGCGGCGTGCCCAGCCCCATCGGGACGTGGTTGGGCCAGGAGCCCCTCACCGTGGCGTTGCACGCCGGCATGCCTGAGGAAACCGGGCTGGATTCATTTTCATGCCATTTGTAGGTGGGAAAGACGAGGAAAAAAAAATAATAAAAAAGAAGAAAATAAGCCCTACCACACTGGGCTCGTACCCTGCTCAGCCCCGGCCCAGCGCCGGTGGCCCCTAAGGGCGCATCGTCCCTGTCCCCATCTCCCAGCCACGTGGGTGCCCTGGCGCGGGCGCTGGGGGACGGGGCAAAATAATCCCCTGCCCAAAGAGGTGACGGTGTTCAACGGCAGCGATGTGCTTAGGGTCCCGCCGCCGGGACCCCTGCGCTGGACGCGGGTGCAAAGGGACCTTATTTCGGTGGCGGGTGGCACCCCTCGGCCTGGGGGAGGACTCGGGCGGTGAAGCCTGGTGGCAGTCCCCGAGCCGGTGGCGTCCCCAAGCCGGCTTCATTCCTCTTGTCTCTCTTCCAGCGTGCTCGGCGTCCCGGCGTGACCTTGGCATGTCCTTGTCCCCGTTGTCCTCATCCCCATCCCCCTCCCGCATGGCATCGCGGGGGGCTGGGGGCATCGTGACGTGCCCCCTCGTTAGCGGGGAGCCTCCGCTCGCCCTGCCCGGGGCGGCCGGGGGAAGGTGGCCCTGGGACGGTGGCCCTGCCCTGGCAATGGCAGTCCCCGGGGCCTCACGGCCCTGAGCCAGGGCGCTGCCACGAGTGGCACGTGAAGTGGCATCCTCAAAGCCCTTCTTTGCTGCCTCATGAGGAAATGGGGGCTCTCGTGGTCCCCAAAAAACAACGCTGGGCTGGTCCCGTGCTCCCTCGGTGCAAACTCTGTCCCCGGAGGTGCCACCAAGCCGGGCTCACGGGGGTGTGCGGTGACCCACGTCCTGCAAAGCCGGCCCTGGTGCTCGTGTCCCAGCCTGGTGGCCGCCCCAAGGGGGTTTGCAAGCTGCCGGCACTGCCATCGGATGGTGGCACCAGGATGGCGTCACTGGGATGACAGTACTGGGACTGGCCTCGCCAGGATGGCAGCACCGGCGTGGCCTCGCTGGGATGGTGGCACCAGGACTGGCCTTGCTAGGATGACTTTGCTGGGATGGTGGCACTGGGACCAACCTCACTGGGATGGCACCAGGATGGCCTCGCCGGGATGGTGGCACCTGGATAGCCTCACTGGGACGGTGGCACCGGGACTGGCCAAGCCAGGCTGGCACTGGGATGGCCTCGCCAAGACGGCACCAGGATTAACCTCACCAGGACAACACTGTGACTGGTCTCACTGGGATGGTGGCACTGGGATGGCCTCGCCGTATGGTGGCACCAGGATTAGCCCTGCTGGAATGGCACCAGGACTGGCCTTACTGGGATGGCACTGGAGCTGGCATTACTGGGACTGGGCTTGTTAGGATGGCACCAGGATGGTCTTACTGGGACTGGCCTCTCCAAGACGCCACTGGGACTGGTCTTGCCAGGACTGGCCTCACTGGAACAGCGCTGGGATGGCCTCGTTGGGATGGTGGCACTGGGACAGCCCTGGGATGGCCTTGCCACGAGGGCATTGGGACTGGTCTTGCTGGGATGGCCTCGCCGGGATGGCATCAGGATGCCTGGCCAGGATGGCAGCGGGGTGACCTCACTGGGACGGCACTGGGGTGGCCTCCCCAGCACCGGTGACCTCTCCATGTCCCCGCACGAGCACCCCATTCAGGGCTGGGGGCACCCCAGACCTCCCCTCCTGCCCCGTCGGTCCCCGTGGGCTCGGGGGATCCGGGGGCTGGAGCCCTCCGTGGTGGTGGGTTTGGCCATGGCTGCTCTGGGGGAGGCCACGGGCGCTCCCAGGGCCTGGCCGGGGTCTCAAAGCTTGTCTGAGCACCAGCTCCTCCCCTCACATTTCCCAACCCATAAGCTGCCTTCATCCCTTTGAGGAAGAGGAAGAGATCACCCAAAATCCTGAGGTCTCCATGGTCTACAAGGTTGCACGGCCAGACTGGAAGGGGAAAAACCCAGGAGGGGAAGAGGGTTGTGCTCAGCCTTTATCAGCCATCAGAGAAGCCACCCCTGGCCAGGCACGGCCACCGAGCTGCCCCGGTGAAGGGGGGGATTTGCCCTGCCCGGGGAGGGGACGCAGCGGGGCGAGGGGCTCCGGCTCTCACTGTCACCTTCCCTCCCTGCAGAGCTCCTACCCCATCTGGGAGGATTTCAACTCGAAGGCCACCAAGCTGCACTCCCAGCTCAGGTGAGTGGCCAGGGTGGGGGGGGGACACAGGGGACACCCCCCCACCCCCCCCCGGGCACATCCCGGGGTGCCCAGCACCCGCTGAGCTCCCCCCTCGCTCTCTCCGCCCCAGGACCACGGTGCTGGCCGCAGTTGCCTTCCTGGATGCCTTCCAGAAAGTGGCCGACATGGCCACCAACACCCGAGGTAGGGTCCTCCCCACCCAGGGGTGGGCGTCCCCGGGCTTGGGGAACGGGTGGCGAGTGTCCCCCTGTGGGGTGTCCCCTGCCCACGTGGCTGGGGTGGGCTTCAAGCAGAAAACTCCACCATCCATGGAGACGTGACCAAGCTGTCCCCACCCCGCGGTGCAGCATCCCCTGGGAAGCAGGGTTGGAAAGATGGGGTGCAGCTGCGGCTGGGGAACGGGTGGGGTGGGCACCCACGTGGGTGCTGCTCCTCACCACCCACCGGTGCTTAGCCAGCATCTTCTGGTGGGGCTAGTTTGCTTGCGGGGAGATTTGGGGTGACGCAGCCCCGCGCCGTGGTCCCCTGCACCCATCTCTGCCCCCCACCCCGGGATGCACCCAGATGTGGGGCTGAGCCGCCCTCCTTGTCCCCTGCGCCCACCTGGGAGGTGCCCGGGGGGGTCCGGGGGGCTTTGGGGAAGGGGAATTAGATGGAGGGAGGTGCAGGACCCCACGCTCGACTGCTTCAGGGACAAACCCCGACCCGCCGGGGAGGCGAGGTGAAGAGCTGAGGCTGTAAGTGGGGCCCCCCCCCATGCTGCACCCGGACCCCCGGACCCTCTCCGGGTGCTGGCTGGCGGCGAGGAGCCGCTTCCCACCGCTCGGCTTCTGCCAAGCAGATGGTCCCGGGCTGGTTTGCAGACTGGCGGCATCCAGGCCATCTGGAGCTGCGCGGGGAGGAGGAGGAGGAGGAGGAGGAGGAGGAGGAGGAGGAGGAGGAGGAGAAGGAGGAGGTGGAGGTGGAGGAGGCAGCAGCAGCTTGAGCCGGGATCAGCTTTGCCTCCAAACCCACTAGCCCACTGCACCGGGGGGATTAGGACTCCCCTCCAGCCCGGGCACCGAAAGCGAGGGAGGGGACACGAGGGGGGTGGGGATGCTGGGGACAGCTGGTGACCGGCACCACGGGAGTCAGCATCACAGGGGCCACCCTGTAGCGCTGCAACAGGCAGTGGCATCTCGGGGACACCATGGGACATCCCTGGTTTTTTCTAGGGGGGGTGGGAGAGAGAGCGGCGGTGTGGGGAAACTGAGGCAGGGCACTGGGTGGGGGCCGGCTGGCGGCCTCGCACGCGACACGTGAGCGCACGGGGGGAATCGGATTAGGAGCAGCAGGAGCCGGGATAAGAGCATTAGGAGCGGGATTAGGAGAATACCCCAGCGCAGGAGGAGAAGGCCCTCGGCCCACGGGCTCCCCCGTTTCTGCAGCACCGGGGGGTTGCGGGGGTGCCCAAAACTCCTGCAAAGGGTGGGAGGTGTCTCTGGGGGCTTTTTTTGGGGAGAGAAAGGCAGAATATCGCTCCCTAACTTACGCCCTAGGATTTTGGCTTGCTGCTTTTCCTGGGATTTGCCAGCAGCACTGCCACCCTGTGGCCATCCTTAGGCTTCAGAGTTAACAGAGGTTTCACCAAAAAGGGATGCTCCTGCTCTCGGTTCCTGGCTCTGACTCCCTTTTCATGTGCTCAGGATCGTGCCTGGAGGTGAGGGACACGGCCGGCAGCCTGCCACGGAGTCGGGGAGGGCAGCTGGGCACAGAGCTGTTTGCTCCCGGCCGGCTGGTTTCTTGGTGCATGCCTGGCCGGCTGCGTGGCATCTCACCCCCCTGCCTTCCCTGGCCTCCCCAGTGCCAAATTTGAGAGAAACCGGGAAAAACTGGGAGCAGGTTTTCATTTCGAAGCCACGGGAAGGGATATTTAGTGCTTTATTTATTAGTTTGTGGATGTTGATTTATTTATTTAGTGGATTTATTGGGGGAAAAAGGAGACATCCCTGACCCAAAGCGCAAAGCGTCCCCAAAGCCCAGAGCATCCCAGTGCTGCTCGTCCCCACCGCGAACCAGCCTGGTCCCAGTACACGAACTGGGCTGGGACTGGTGTGGGGGTGTCCCCTGCCCCTCGTCAGCAGCGTTCCGCTCCCCTCCCAGGTGCCACGAGGGACATCGGCTCGGCGCTGACCCGCATGTGCATGCGGCACCGCAGCATCGAGGCCAAGCTCCGGCAGTTCACCAAGTAAGTGGCCCCAGGGCATCGGTGACACGAGTTGGCCGGGCTCAGCCCTCCCTCTCTGAAGAAGGAGATGCTGAATGTGGGCTGGGGGCCCGGCTCCCCCCGCCCCGGCTCCGGCGCTCTCCCACGCTCTGTGCCTCTCTCTCCCTGCTCCAGCGCCCTCATGGAGAGCCTGATAAACCCTTTGCAGGACAGGATTGAGGACTGGAAGAAAACTGCCAACCAGCTGGACAAGGACCACGCGAAAGGTACGGGTGGGAGGGGCTGGATGCGTGCCGGGGGGCTGCGCCGGATGGCGGGGGGGGTCCCCTCTGACAGCACTTCTGTGCCCCCAGAATACAAGCGAGCCCGCCACGAGATCAAGAAAAAATCCTCCGACACCCTCAAGCTCCAGAAAAAGGCTCGCAAAGGTGAGGGGGGGTCCTCCTGGGGGGGGGGGGGGGGGTGTTACCCCCACCAGCCCCTCCGCAGCACCCCTAGCTGGGGTGGGCATCCCGGCTGGGGCACCCTGGCTGCCTCGGGGGATGGTGGGCACCCCACTGGGGGGGGTGGCGGGGAGGCGGGGGCGCGCGCCCCGGCCCTCGGCCTCTTTTCACACGTTTTCTCTGTCTCCTTCTCTCTCCCCTCCCCTCCACATCCTTCCTGTAGAGCTACTTGGTAAGTGAACCGCTGGCCCCCCCGGCCCCCTCTCTGCTTCCTCATCTGCTCCCCCCACCCCCGTCTCCCCGGGGCCGGGGCCGCCTCCGTCCGTCTGTCCGTCCGTCCGTCCGTCCGCTCCCTGTGCTCCCCCCCGCCCTGCTTTTAGCTTAGCTTAGCTTGCACCCCGCACCCCGGGGCGATGCCAGCCCCCGCCGCGGTGACACCCCGGCGGGTCCCCTGCTCCCAAGCGCCAGGGATGGGGACGGGGGGAGCGGAGGAGCCTCGGACCCTCCTGGGATATATGGACACGGGGGGGACTCCTTGGCACCCGCTGGGACGTGAGGATGGGGTGATGGGGTGATGCCTCCCAGCTGGAGCCTGGGGGTGGCCTTGACTTGGCCGTGGGACCCCCAACAGATTTCGGGGGGGGGGGGGTTGTTGGGGGAGCCCAGTGCTGATGGTACCCCACCTCGCAGGGAAGGGGGACCTGCAGCCCCAGCTGGACAACGCGCTGCAGGACGTCAACGACATGTACCTGCTGCTGGAGGAGACGGAGAAGCAGGCGGTCCGCAAAGCCCTCATCGAGGAGCGGGGTCGCTTCTGCACCTTCATCACCTTCCTGCAGCCCGTGGTGGTGAGCGCCGGGGGTTTGGGGGGGAGGGGGTTGCTGCTGCTGCTCAAGGGGTGCTGATGCTCCCCCCTTCTCTGGCCGCAGAACGGGGAGCTCACCATGCTGGGAGAGATCACCCACCTGCAGGGCATCATCGAGGACCTGGTGGTCCTCACCGCCGAGCCCCACAAGCTGCCCCCCGCCAGCGAGCAGGTCAGCGGGGGGGACCAGGGAGGGGGGACAGGGGAACGGGGAGGGGGGGAGCTTCTTCAGGGGGGGCTTAAACCCCATCCTTCCTGCAGGTGATCAAAGACCTGAAGGGCTCTGACTACAGCTGGTCCTACCAGACCCCCCCATCCTCGCCCAGCAGCTCCAGCTCCCGCAAGTCCAGCATGTGCAGGTACGGTGGGGTGGGCTCCGCTGCCGGGAAATCCAGCCCCCTTCGTTAACCCCGGGGGGGGCTAATGATGCTTACGGCCTTTGGGGATGCTCACGAGGTGCGTGTCCGCCTCCACGTGTCCATACGGCCAACTGGTCCCCAGTAATGCGGAGGAACTGGTCTTGGCGCCCTGGGATGGGTGCGGGGTCGGGGCTGGTGGACCTGTGGGGCAGCACGTGCCCCCTCCTCTGGGTTTTGGGGATGATGTGAGCTGTGCAGGGGGGGTCTGGGGGCAAACATGTCACCTTTGCCATGTGCCCCCACCTGTCCCCTGCCACTGGGGGACACCAGAAGGGAAAGGGACCCCCCGGAAGGACCGCGTGCCTCAGTTTCCCCAGGTTGGGGTGTGGGGCAGGGTGCTGGGTTTGCTGCCCAGGAACTCCGCCGCCTCCGAACCCCGGTCTTAAACTCTCTTTTCCTTCCTTTGTCCTCCCCGCCGGCGTGTCCCCGTCCCCCCCGCCGCCCCCCCAGCAGCGTTAGCAGTGCCAAGGGTGGCGTGGCGTGGCCCGGCGGGGCTCAGACCTGCTCACCCAGTTCCACCTATCGCTACCGCAGCCTGGCGCAGCCCCCCGCCGCCGCCACCCGCCTCTCCAGCGTCTCCTCCCACGACTCCGGCTTCATCTCCCAGGACGCCGCTTACTCCAAACCGCCTTCCCCCATGCCCTCGGACATCACCAGCCAGGTACGGGGAGGGCTCAGCGCTACCCGCCCCCCCTGCCTCAGTTTCCCCTTCTGTAGAGTGAGTGGGTGCTGCTGGGTGCAACACAAGGCGCGGAGGTGATGGGACCCCCCAGGCGTGTTTTCCAGCTGCGTTGGCATCACAGGAGATAAATATTGGGAATATTGGGGGATGCCTGCCCTGCGCCACGGGCCACATTGCAGAGAAACCCCATCTGTGACCCCCCCCCCAGGGATGGGGCACAGGTATCCCCCCGCGTGCTGGGGGAACAGGGTATTTCCCATCGCCCCAGCCCCGTTACACCCAGTTGGTACCAGTCCCCCACCAGCAGCGTGCAGCAAAGCTTCCCCTTCGCCCTGCCTCCTCCCCGGTGCTGAGGATGCTCCGGGACCCCCCGGGAGCTGCCGACCCCTCGTGCTGGCTGTGCCGCCGGGCTGCCTGGCACTGCCAGCGCCGGCTTGGCACGCCCGCGCTAACCTGGCATTGCCGCGGCTGCGGGGACCGTCCCCCCCCTCCCCAAAATGGCTGTTGGCTCCGCGGGGCTTGGGGTGAGCAGGAGGAAGGGGTTGAGCATCCCGGCTTCACCCCGGCTCGGATCCTGCTCTGCCGCCCCGGGGGGGAGGCGGGTGGGGGTCTGGTTCGGCTGGGGAAGCGGTGGGTGCTGCTCTAACCCGGCGCGGCGGCTCTGGCTGTGCTCGCTAACCGCCTCTTCTCTCCCCCTCCGGCTCACGGCTTGGCCTCCCGGCACGGCAGAAGTCCTCCAGCTCGGCGTCCTCGGAGGCCTCCGAAACCTGCCAGTCGGTTAGCGAGTGCAGCTCCCCCACCTCGGTTAGTTCTGGCTCCGCCGCCCGGGGCACGGGCAGGGTGGCGGAAAGGTGAAGCCTTCAGCAGCAGCACCCTCCTCTTCCTCTCCTCCCCTCCCCGGCGCTGTCCCCCCATCGGTTGCGTTTCACGCGTGGCTGCTCCCACACCTGGTGGGGTTCAGCCCCACCTCGCCCGCATCCCCGTCCCCTCCACGGGGCAGCACCCGTGGCTCGGAGGGAGGGGGACGTTGGTGCGTGCCCCCTCCCGCCCTGCCCCGCTTTCGGCTCCTGGCCCCGGTGGCCCCGGCGTCACCCCGTGCCTCGCCCCTTGCAGGACTGGTCCAAGGCCAGCCCCTACGACCAGCCGGTGGTCCCCACCCTGCAGCGGCGCAAGGACCGCGTGGAGCACCTGCGGGAAGCCGAGATGGGCTCGCCCGCCGGCGGGTACCCGGGCATCGGCGGCGAGGATGCCCCCCGGCCCCGCATGTCACCGGCTACGATCGCCGCCAAGGTACCAGCTCTGGCGGGGCGAACAGAGAGGTGGTGGGCTTTTGAGGGGCTCCTAGGAGAGGAGCCGGGGTGCTGACGGTGCCCCCTTGCCCCCTGCAGCACGGGGAGGAGGTGTCCCCCGCCGCCAGCGACCTGGCCATGGTCTTGACCCGAGGGCTGAGCCTGGAGCACCAGAAGAGCAGCCGGGACTCGCTGCAGTACTCCAGCGGCTACAGCACGCAGACCACCACCCCCTCCTGCTCCGAGGACACCATCCCTTCCCAAGGTACCCGCCCCGCGGCCGCGAGGGGCACCGAAATGGCACCCGGAGGGGAGAAGAGGACAACAGAGGCTTTGGTGGTCCTGGGGCACGTCTACGTGTGCTGGGTGTCGTGGCATCGGGCTGCGGTCGCGTGGTATAGGGGCTGGTGGGGCGAAGATTTAATGTGTGTTGGGGGTTCGGTGGTGGCACGAGCATCGCGCCGCGCGGTAACCACGGGGCTTCCTGGTTAGTTGGGTGTTAGTTGGGTGTTAGTTGGGTGTTAGTTGGGTCTTACGGTTGTGCCGGGCAGCGCAATAACAGGTAGCATCAGGCGGGGTGTGGTTGGTGACGGCTTGTGGTGACATGTTTGTGCGCAGTGGTTGGGTCCAGGCGGAGACGGTGGCAGATGGTGGGTGATGGCAGCCGAGGTGGTGGTTGGAGATCGAGTAACCACAGGGACAGTCGTGTTGTGCTGTGGTTGTGTCGGCATGGTGACGGTGGAGGTTGGCTGTGATCACGTTGGGATGGCAGTGGTTGGGGTGGTTGTGGTAGTGATGATTGGGTTTGCCTACAACCATGTGGTGGTGATGGTTGAGGCCAGTTGTGATGGTCACGGCTGAGTTTGGTTGTGACCATCTTCTGCTGGCAATGGCGGGGGCTGGTTGTGATCGCGTTCCAATGGGGACAGTTGGGTTTGGTTGTGATCTCAATGTGATGGTTGGGTTTGATTGTGGTTGCCTTGCGATGGTGATGTTGGGTTTGATTGTGGTTGCCTTGCGATGGTGATGTTGGGTTTGATTGTGGTTGCCTTGCTATGGTGATGGTTGGGCTTGATGGTGAGCATGTTGTGCCAGCAATGGTGGGGCCAGTTGGGATTACGTTGCCACGGCGGTGGTTGAGTCTGGTTATGGTCGCGCTGCGACGTGGGTGGTTGGGGCTGGCTGCGATTGCATGGTGGAGGTGGTGGTTGGGCTTGGCAGTGCCAGCTGTGCCGCCCACCCAGCCGCGCTGACCGTGCTGCCCCCTCCCCAGGCTCTGACTACGACTGCTACTCGGTGAACGGCGACGTGGAGTGCGACCCCCAGAGCGACTTCGACAAGTCCTCCACCATCCCGCGCAACAGCAACATCGCCCAGAACTACCGGCGGATGATCCAGACCAAGCGTCCCGCCTCCACCGCCGGGCTGCCCACCGGCACCAACCTACCGGCCGGCACCACCCCTGGGGTGGCCACCATCCGCCGCACGCCCTCCACCAAGCCCTCGGTCCGCCGTACCCTCTCCAACGCCGGCCCCATCCCCATCCGACCCCCCATCGTCCCCGTGAAGACCCCCACGGTGCCCGACTCCCCCGGCTACACCGGCCCCACCCGGGTGGGCAGCGAAGAGTGCGTCTTCTACGCCGACGACGCCTCGCCGAACCCCCTGGATTTTGCCAAAGCTTCGCCCAAGCGGCTGAGCCTTCCCAACACCGCCTGGGGCGGCGGTGCCATGGAGATCTCCGTCTACCCCGGGGCCGGCCAGCACCTCTCCGCCGAGGAAGAGGAGGACCAACAGTTGGCCGCCAACCGGCACAGCTTGGTGGAGAAGATCGGCGAGCTGGTGGCCGGCGCCCACGCCCTGGGGGAAGGCCAGTTCCCCTTCCCCACCGCCCTCGCGGGGTCCGGCCCCGGCGAGGAGACCCCCGCGCCCCCCCCGGCAGCCTCCATGGACCCCCCGGCCGAAGACATGCTGGTGGCCATCCGGCGCGGGGTGCGCCTGCGCAGGACCGTCACCAACGACAGGTCGGCCCCGCGGATATCGTGATGACGCCCCGGCCAGCGGGGACGCGCCCGCCACGGCCGACGGACCCCTCCCCGGGGCACCTGCCCAGGAGCCCCCCCACCCGCCGGCACCCGCTGCCCCCCCCCCCTCGCTGCCCCCCGCTTTCTGCCCCTCTGTCTCCTCCTTCCCTCCCTCCCGGCCCTTTCCTTCCCCTCCGTCTGTCCTTCCCTGTTCTCCCTTCGGCTCCTTTTCCTCTCTTTTTTCTTCTTTTCTCTTATTCTTCTCGTATTCTTTTCTTATTCATCTCTTTTTCTTCTCTTCCTCTTCTTTTCCTCTTCTTTTCCTCTTTTTTTTCTCCTTTTGTCCTTTCCTCCTTTCCTCCTTTTCTCTTTCTTCTCTTTCTTCTCTTTCTTCTCTTTCTTCTCTTTCTTCTCTTTCTTCTCTTTCTTCTCTTTTTCTTCTTTTACTTTTTCTTGTATTTTCTTCTATTCTTTTCCCCTTTTTCCTCCCCTTTTCCTCCCCTTTTCCTCCCCTTTTCCTCCCCTTTTCCTCCCCTTTTCCTCCCTTCTTCCTCCCCTTTTCCTCCCTTCTTCCTCCCTTCTTCCTCCCTTCTTCCTCCCTTCTTCCTCCCTTCTTCCTCCCTTCTTCCTCCCTTTTTCTTCTCTTCTTTTACTCTTTCTTCTATTTTTCTCTATTCTTTTCCCCTTTTCCCTCCCTTTTCCCTCCCTTTTCCCTCCCTTTGTCTTCTCTTCTTTTTCCTCCTCTTCTCCTCTTCCTTTCCTCTTTCTCCTCCTTTCTTTTTTCCTCTTTTTCTCCTTTCCTTCTCTCTCTCTTTCTTTTTTCCTTCCCCCCTCTCCTTCCCTCTCTCCCTTTCCCTTGTTTCCTCTCTCTTTTCCTTGCTCCGTTTCTCTGTTCTCTCCCCCGGGCGCAGGCGGGTGGCCCCAGCCCCGGCGGGAGGGGACGGTGCCAGCGGGGCCACGGCAGGAGCAGCACCAGGGGCGGGGGGTCCCCGTCCCCGTCCCCGTCCCCGTCCCCGTCCCCATCCCCCCCCCAGCTGCCTGTTTGGGGCCAGCACGGCTCAGCCCCATTTCGGGGGTCAGGAGCAGCGGGGGGGGGCTGCGGGGGCAGGGGGGGCACGTGTGAGAGGGTGGGGGGGACAGTACAGTCCCCTCCAATTTGGGGGGACACAGGGACGCGATGGCTGAGGATGCCAAACCCCGTCTTTGCCCCCCCCCCAGGGATCACTGGGGACCCCCCCACAACCCCCCCACCCCACCCCCAGCACCCGCAGACCCTGCGCGGGGTTCTGCTGGGGGGGGGGATCTGGGGGATGGGGGGGGTTCACCCAGCCCCCCCCCCCAAAACAAAGCAGCTGATTTCTGCCAGTGGCTGGAGGAAAGCACAACCCCCCCGGCCCCCCCGCTGTACATAGCCCCCCGCCGCCCCGCTGTCTGTCGCATCGCAGCCCCCCCCGTTCCCCCCCCCTTAGGAATAACGACTTAGTGCCCCCCCCCCTTTCCCCTGCCCAGAACCGCTGATGCCAAGTGACAAATGTTTGGGGTTGGGGGGGCGGGGGGGGGGGTTCTCTTATTTTGTACAGAAAACAAAAATTCCTTGGAAAAGAAAAAAAAAAAAACCAACAAAAACACCAACCTGTCTTTCAACCGCAGTAACTTTTCTGGTGCTGTTGTTAACTTGGTCCTTTTTTTTCGTTTGTTTTTTTAATTTATTTCCCTTCCGTGCTCCCGCCTCTGCCGCCGCTTCCCCCGGTGTCGTCCCCCCCCCCCCCCGGCAGGTTTCTTTCTCTTTCTTTCATCCCCTTTTTTCTTTGAATTTTTTTTTTTTTTAATTTTTTTTTTTTTTGGATGGTAATTCCCCTCTTCCCCCCCCCCGCCCCCGATTTTCATAGTCACTGCTACAAGTAACGAATGCACTGTGAAGATTCCAGTATTAATAAAGGTTGTACTGTAATTAATAGCCTCGCCTGCGGTCCTCTGGATGTGCTGGGGTCACCCCAATAATGGGGGACAAGTGAGAAGGTCCTGTCACCCTTTTGGGGGTGCCCATGGCTTGGCAGGGGGGTGGGTGCTATGGGCTACGGGGGGGGTGAGACATCCCCATGGTCAAGGTGATGGGTGACCCCGGGATGCAGAAGATCATCCCACTGCCCCACCCCCTCGGGGAAAGGGGGTGCAGGCGGTGCACCCCACCACCTCCACCCATCCCGGCAGCACCCGCGGTGCCGCCACCCGAATTACCAGCAGGATTGCCAAACCTCGCCGGGGCGGCACAACCGGCTGCGGCGGGCGGTGGGGATGGAGGGGCTCGGCGTGGGCAGCGTCCTGCTGACCGGCTGCGACGGGGGGCTCGGCCTGGGGCTGCTGAAGGGCTTGCTGGAGCAGCCCAGCCCCCCCCGGCACCTCTTCGCCGCTTGCCTGGACCCCCAGGGGAAGGTAGGGGGGTGCTGGGGAGGGGACGGGGGGGGGTCAGCCCCGGGGTGGGCTGGGAAACGCAGAGCCTGGGGGGTGCCACCATCCCCACCCAGCTTTGAGCATCAGCATCCCACCCTGTGGGCACGGAAAAGTACCTATATTTATAGATATTTAATTATTTTGCTACTCTCGGCATAGATAAGTGCATGGCGGGGGGTGTCGGGAGGGGGGGTTGCCGGCAGCGGCCCCCCCCCCACCGGGGACATCGCTGCCGGGGGCTTTGAAGCCGGCGAGGGCTCCGCCGGGCGCAGAGACGCAGCGACTCGCCCTGACTCTCTCCCAGCGGGGCTTGTCCAAACCTGTCGGCCGTGGCACACGGGGCCGCCCGGTTCCCCACCCCGGCACGGCGCAGGGCCACCCCCCCCGCCGAGCCCCTCCGCCTGAGCCACCCCCCTTTCTCTCTGTAGGCCATCAATGAGGTGGCTTTGGGCTGCTCCAACGTCGTGGTCCTGCCTCTAGGTAGGTGCTGGGGCTGGAAGGGGATGAAGCCTCTTGGGATTTAATGGCACCCATGGGTGGCTCCTGGAAATGCCACCCAAGCAGGCGGCTCCCTCGGTTTGGCTCAGCCCAACCAGGTCACTGCCGGGACCAGGAGGATGCTCGGTGACCTCCCACCATGTCCTACAGCATCTTGCCTGGGACATGGTCCCCCCCCCACCCCAGCACATCCCCAAGCCCTCCTGTCCCCTTGCAGATGTGACAGACCCCAACAGCATCAAGGCAGCGGTCGGGAAGGTGCGGGAGGAGGTGGGAAGCGCCGGCCTCAACCTCCTGATCAACAACACCGGCACCACGCGCCGCAGCACGCTGGCCACCGAGACGGCGGAGAACATGACCCTGGTCTACACCACCAACACCATCGGGCCCCTGCAGACAAGCCAGGTGAGGCCACACGCACCTGCCTGCCCCAAATGCTGGGGTGGGGGAGGAAGAGGAGGGTGATGCCCGAGCGCCTGTCCCCCGCAGGCGTTCCTGCCTCTGCTGAAGGAGGCGGCCGAGGCTGAAGGGCAGCGTGAGATGAGCTGCAGCAGAGCTGCCATCGTCAACATCTCCAGCATCCTGGGCTCCATCGAGGTGGCGGAGGCTTGGGAGGAGAGGCAGGACGTCTGCTACCGCTGCAGCAAGGTACCGCTGTGGGGAGAACGGGGAGGAATTTGGGGGTCACCTTCTGTGGGTGGCACCTCCGGCTGTGGCACTGCCAGCTCGTGACGGTGGCTGTTGTGCCCCCAGGCTGCTCTGAACATGCTCACCAAGTGCCTGGCCCTGGAGTACGGGGGCAGCGGGATCCTCTGTGTGTCCGTGGACCCCGGCTGTGTGACACCTCCCTTGGGACGGGGGACGGTGAGTGACGGGAGGTGCACGGCCACCCTGGCTTGGCAAAGTCCCACAGGCATCCCTTCCTGGGCCATCGCTTCCCGGGGGCATCCCTTCCCTGGAGCATCCCTTCCCAGGGGGTATCCCTTCTCTGGAGCATCCCTTCCCAGGGGCATCCCTTCCCAGGGGCATTCCTTCCCAGGAACATCCCTTCCCTGGGGGCATCCCTTCCCAGGGGCATCCCTTCCCTGGGGCATCCCTTCCCAGGAGCATCCCATCCCAGGAGCATCCCTTCCCAGGGGCATCCCTTCCCCAGGCATCCCTTCCCTGGGGCATCCCTTCCCTGGGGGCATCCCTTCCCTGGGGCATCCCTTCCCCAGGCATCCCTTCCCAGGGGCATCCCTGCCCAAGACCATCCCGTCCCTCGACGTCCTTTCCCAGGGGACATCATCCCTCCCCAGGGCCATCCCCTCCCGCAGCCCCCCCACCTTCCTGCACCACCGCAGCCAACTCCGCCCTCTCCCCCCAACCACCCGTTTCCTCCTTATTTTTTATTTCCTTTCCCATCCCAAGCGCCTGTCGGCAGAGGGCACCCCGGCCCCGCGCTCGGCTCCGGCGGGTGGGCTGCGCCCGGGGAACTGCCTCACCCCCAGCACCCCCAGCACCCCGGGGCCGTCATCACCCCGGATTCACCTGAGGGTGCCGGGGGCGGGGGGAGGCGGGCGAGGTGGGAGCCGAGCAGCCTCTTGCAGCGTAGCCGGGCTCACCCCCGCGCTGCTTTGCGGAGCGCACAAATGAATCACTTTTTTATTAGGAACTGTAAAATCAACCTCCATCGTTATAGCACCCTAATTAGGGATGATTAATTTGTGCGAAGCTGCAGCCCTTGGCTGCTAGAGCATCTCCAGCCTCTCCCAACCTGCCCCGGCCGGAGCTGGCACCCCCCTGCGCCCGGGGCTGGGGCTGGGGGGGCGGGGAAGGGGCTTTGACTGATTTTTTTCACCCCGTGAGTCCGGCAGGGCCCGGTGACGGTGGAGGAGAGCGTGCGGGGCGTCCTGGGGCTGCTGGCCCGGCTCTCGGCCACCAGCAACGGCACCTTCTGGGACTGGAGAGGGCAGAGCCTGCCCTGGTGACAGCAGCGCCCGGCCACCGAGCTCAGTAAAGATAATTAATTGCCATTTCCAGGCTCGCTCTGGTTCTGTGGGGTGAGAAGCCCCAGGGATGCCGCGTTGGGAAGGATCCTCCAAGCATGGTCCTGCATCCCGGTGCCAGGCTCTGCCGGGGCATCGCCTGGGGCTGAGGGATCCCCCCGGGCATCCTCACGCTGCCCAAGGGGCAGGGCTGGATCTGGCCCCACTCCCCGGCCATAAGCCGTGCTGGCTGGTGGCCTGGGGGCACCCCAGACAGCCCCAAAGCCGTGGGCATGGGGCACCCGCACCGCAGCCCAGCTCCCACCCTGCTGAACCCGCCTCCCCGAAAGCAGTCGGCCTTTCCGTGCCCGTCCCGAGGATGCTGTCGGGCTTTTTTTTCCTGCTGGTTCAAAGCCAGCAAAGGCTTTTCCTTTTCCAGCAGCTGAGGGTTTCACAGCGGGAGCATCTCCCAAGCCCTAGCGTGTCCCTAGGGACGTCCTTTGGGACCTCAGCACCGCGCCCTGGGCCGACCCTCCCGGCATCCGTCCCGTCCCACGGTGTATCACGAGATACTGCAAACGGGCTCCGATCCCCCACGGCGTGAGAGCATTTCCGTGGCTGCTCTCGGTTGACATTTTTGAAGCTGTCCCTTGAAAGAAGGACCGGGGAAAAAAAAAAACGGTCACAACATCTCAAGTGGGCACTTGGGCTGGAAACACGGGGCTTCGGCACGCCGGGAGCCCAGCCGTTTGCCGCGGGCATGCTCTGGGAAACCCGGCCGGGGTCATTTTTACCGGGGCAGCTTCAGCTTTCCCACGATAGAGGAGCACGGGGGGACTGTTCCCACGCTTGATGGGGGGGTGGGAGCTCAGCCCCAGGGGCTCGGGCAGCCCCAGGCGGGGCCCTGGACCACCCGGGGGCTATTGGTTAAAGCCAGCAGGGATGGGTGAGGGGGTCCCTCGAATTAAAGCCCTTTCCCAAGTGGCTTTATATGGTGGGCTTTATGTGAGCTCTGCGTGGGCTTTATGTAAACACGAAGCATCGCTAGGCGTGAAGGGGGGACGAGGAGGAGGAGGAGGGGGAGGAAGAGGAAGACATTGCACCCGCTCGTGCTGCAGTGCCCACAGCCTCACCTGCACGCTCTCATAGACTTGTAATCCTAAACAGCCCGCAGCAAGGAATGCAGCAATTAAGGGCTATAATAGCTGATTAAGGTAATTAACTAAGCTGGGAAGGGGGGAGGCAGCCGGCCAGCCCCCAGCCCCCCCCGCCCGCCGCCCGCACCGCACCGCCAAGCACAACAAACAAATCCAGATGTTTTCTTGCCGGGGAAGCAGCCGGGGCTGATGGAGTCGGCTCGGCAGGCAGCAGCTCTGGGGGGGTCCCTTTATCAGGGCGAATATCTCCCCCGCAAAGCCGAGGGAGGGCACTGACACCCCAAATGAGGAGGCAGCGGAGGCAGCTGGGGTTCTCTCTGCTGGTCCTTTATTTCGGGTAAGGTTGGAGGCTCCCGGGACCCGGTTGGAAGCTGAGCTGCAACGCTGAGCGCTAGAGAATTACCTGGTGTTTAATGAAAGCTGAGGAAAAAATACAAACCGAGAGGAACCGGGCGATGCCCTCGCCCCCGCTGCGGGCAGGGCAGGGCCGCGTGTGTCCCCCCCCAGCAGCTGCCTGCCCATGGGGGGGGGGGCTGCATCCGAGTCCCCCTGCCCGCACCCGTGCAGAAGGCGCCTGGCATTTCGGATGGGGCTGACCCCGTGGCCGTGCACAGTCCCAGGGTCCCGGAGCGGGGGGCGTTTGGTCCCAGAGGCGGGTGGCGTTTGTCCCCCTTTGCACCTTCCTTGAGGAACCCCAAGGGCTCTGCTGGGGGGGGCAGAGCAGAGGCAGCATCCTGGGCCCCAGGGCAAAGAGAAGGCATCGAGCGAGGGGTCTTCTGCGGCATTAGGTGGACTCCCACTGACCTGGGCAGAGGGGACAAGTGTCAGCGGGTGGGACAGGACCCCCACACGTGGCACCTCTGTCCCGCAAGGTCCCCACCCGGTCCCCACTCACAGGGCGCTCCGTAGAGCATCCGCATGACCTTGAGGCAGTTGTCCAGCAGCGCCTTGGGGCGCACGGCCTTCCTCCGGCTCTCGGCGCCCGCGCTGTGGACCAGCTTCACCAGGTCGGCCACCACCGCCTCCACGTCCGTCTGCAGGGACAGGTCACCCGGGCGTCACCGAGATGTCCCCTCGGGGACACCAGGGTGCAAAAAGCTGCAGCTGCTGCATTGGCCGGGAATCGAACCCGGGCCTCCCGCGTGGCAGGCGAGAATTCTACCACTGAACCACCAATGCCAGATGTGGGGCACCCCCCGGCCCTGCCCCACGGCCCCACACCAGCGGGGGGGAGCAGCAGGAACAGGCACTGCCAGCTGTGACCCCCTGGTGAGGGACCCCAACAGACACCTCTGATACCGCGGATCAAGCTACGGGAGCGCCTCTTCCTGCTGCCTCAGACACCCCCTCCAGCAAGGGGGGTTGTCATTAGCCTTCAGAGTTAACACTCTGACGAGAAGACCAGACAAACCTCGCTCTCTCCTCAGAGAGGCTGCAGAACCTGTCCCATGGCAAAAGAACAACCCAGCCACACTTCGGGTCCACCCTGGAACCCCAGCTGTGACAGGCCACCCCCATCCAGCACCCCAATTGTAGCTGCCTCCGGGGTGCAGCGGCACCCCCCACTCCCAAGCAGCCCCCATTGTCCTGGGCCAGGGACCCTCATTGCCACCGAGCTGGGGACACCCACTGCCACTGAAAGGCAGGGTGACTCACTGCCACCAAGCCATGGACACTCACTGCCACCAAGCCCCCAGGCAGCTCCTGCCACAGGCCCTCGGGAGTCACCAAGGGGCGCTGGCTCCACTCTGCCCCAGCCAGCGATGCCACCCCGGGGGGGCGATGCAGATGCCGGGGGGGTGGCCAGGGGAGAATCTCTGGGGTCCTCTCAGCAGCCCCCGTGGTCCCCCCGAGGACACCAGGGTGCAAAAAGCTGCAGCTGCTGCATTGGCCGGGAATCGAACCCGGGCCTCCCGCGTGGCAGGCGAGAATTCTACCACTGAACCACCAATGCCAGATGTGGGGCACCCCACGGCCCTGCCCCACGGCCCCGCACACAGTGGGGGAGAGCAGCGGGGACAGGCACTGCCGGCTATGAACCCCCCAGGGAGAGACCCCAACAGACACCTCTGATGCCACGGGAATGCCTCTTCCTGCTGCCTCAGACACCCCCTCCAGCAATGGGGGTTGTCATTAGCCTTCAGAGTTAACACTCTGATGAGAAGACCAGTCAAAGCTCACTCTCTCCTCAGAGAGGCTGCAGAACCTGTCCCATGGCAAAAGAACAACCCAGCCACACTTCGGGTCCACCCTGGAACCCCAGCTGTGACAGGCCACCCCCATCCAGCACCCCAATTGTAGCTGCCTCCGGGGTGCAGCGGCACCCCCCACTCCCAAGCAGCCCCCATTGTCCTGGGCCAGGGACCCTCATTGCCACCGAACTGGGGACACCCACTGCCACCAAACCAGGGACTCACCGCCACTGACCCAGTGTCCTCCACTGTCCCTGAGCCAGGGGCACTCACTGCCACCAACTCAGTGCCCTTCACTGCCACCAAGCCCCCAGGCAGCTCCTGCCACAGGCCCTCGGGAGTCACCAAGGGGCGCTGCCTCTGCCCAGCAGCAGTGCCACCCCGGGGGGGGCTGTGCACCCACACAGGAGCCATAGCAGACAGCAGTACCAGGGGTGCCCAAGGGAGCAACTCTGGGCCCCCGCCAAGGGCCCCCCAGCAGCCCCCAAGGTCCCCCCAGGGTGCAAAAGCTGCAGCTGCTGCATTGGCCGGGAATCGAACCCGGGCCTCCCGCGTGGCAGGCGAGAATTCTACCACTGAACCACCAATGCCAGATGTGGGGCACCCCACGGCCCTGTCCAACGGCCCCGCACCCAGTGGGCGGGGGGAGCAGCAGGGACAGGCACCGCCGGCTGTGACCCCCCCCAGTGAGGGACCCCAACAGACACCTCTGATGCCACGGATCAAGCCACGCGAGCACCTCTTCCTGCTGCCTCAGACACCCCCTCCAGCAATGGGGAGTTGTCATTAGCCTTCAGAGTTAACACTCTGATGAGAAGACCGAGCTTGCTCGCTCTCTCCTCAGAGGGGCTGCAGAACCTGCCCCACAGCACAGGACACCCCAGCCACACTTCGGGTTCACCCTGGAGACCCAGCTGTGACAGACACCCACACCCCCCCAAGCACCCAAATCCGGCTGCCTCTGGGCTGCAGCAGCCCCATCGGGGTGGCAGAGGCTTGGGAGGAGAGGCAGGACCTGCAGCAAGGTCCTGCCAGCGGGAAAACAGGGATGAATTCGGGGGTCACCTTCTGCAGGATCCCCCCTCCGGCCATGGCACTGCCACCCCATGACGGTGGTGGTGATGGTCCCCTTCCACTACCCCCCCCCAGCCCCGCCGGCCCCCCGGGAGGGGTTGGAGGCATGAGAAAAAAGTCAGGTTGCATTGGCCGGGAATCGAACCCGGGCCTCCCGCGTGGCAGGCGAGAATTCTACCACTGAACCACCAATGCCAGATGTGGGGCATCTCCCGGCGCTGCCCCACGGCCCCGCACCCCGGGTGCCAACCTCTGCCCCCCAGCATCCTGCCCACGCCGGCCCTCCCACAAGACCCACACAGGGGAGGGTGCTGTGAGCGCCCGTGGGTGCGTGTCCTCACAGCGCATCTGTGTGCCGTGGGGGTGCGTGTACCGCTTGTGCAACCCCACATCCGTGCGTGTGCCATGTGAGCACGCAACACGCACGTCTGCGGGCACAGGCACTGGGTGCTTGCACGCTGCGAGCGCACGCAGCACCCATGCAAGGGGTGTGCAAGGCTGCGCGCGAGCATGCGGCCGGGCTGGGGTGCCAGGGGGGCCCCGGGGTCTCCCCACCTGCCGGTACTTGCTGTACTCCTTGCCCAGGGCGTCGAAGAGCTGGCACAGCTCCTGGGTGTACTTCCAGGACGGGTGTTTCTCCGGCAGCACCTCGCGGATCTGCAGCACCGCCTGGGAGCTGACGTGGAACCAGAGGTACCGCAGTGCCGCCTCCGACACCATCCTGTTGCGCTGCGGGCGAGAGGGTGCCCTGGGTGAGACCCACACAGCCCCCGTGGTCCCTGGAGTGTCCCCATCACAGGGCTGTCCCCTGCCGCCGTCTTACCAGGCGGGTGATGTTGGACGGCCTCAGCACCTCTTCGTACTGGACCTGGACCGTGTAGTCAATGGGGAAGTAGTGTTTCTGGAAAGGCGGAGAAGAGGACAGGGGCTGGCAGCAAAGTGACGGGGACATCCCTGCCAGCCTCGGTGTGACACCGGGGAACCGGTGGAAAAGCCCTTTGACGCGGTCAACCCCCAAAGAGGCACCAGCAGAAGCAGCTCTGGGCACCGTTTGGCACAAGTTGCTCCCAGTAAAAAAACCACCCCTTGCCAGCACCCGGTCCCTGCCCTCCCATGTCCCCCCCACAGCAAACCCGGGCCCTGCAATGCCACATGTCCCCTCACCCCCCTCCAAAACGGGGGGTTACCATGTACTGCAGGCGCATCTCGTATTGCAGCTTGTCCTGGAGCAGGCGGGTGAGCTCGCATTCGCCCGGCGCAGCAGCCTCCAGCCCCATCACAGTCAGGACACCTGGGCAGCCGAAAGCGAGCGGTGTCACACCCCCTCCCCCGGGGACACCCACTGGGGTGACCCCCGAGGCCATCCCACCCCCCCGGGGTCCCCAAGCTGTACTCACAGAGGACGGCCGCGTAGCCCTGCTGCATGTTGACGGCGGCTGTCGGCGGAGCCCCGGGCTGCACCTACATGGCCGGGGCTCACCGGGAGCCTCCTGGGCAGCGGTGCACGCGGCGGGGGGACGAGGGACGGGCGCAAGCCCCGGGCACTGGGCTGCTCTCCGGTAGCCCCCGGCGGTTGCCCCCTGCCATGGATGGGGGGTCAGTCCCCCTCTCCGGCCGTCCCCGCTGGCTTCTCCTCTCCAGCTGGCTGCGGGGAGGCAGCAGGTCCCGGGGCCATCACAGGGTGCCGGCAGGGATGCGCTCCGGGGGGTGCGGGACCCCCCCTGCAAGAGGGGATCTGGGGGGAGAGAGCCCCAGCTGCAGCCCCAGGGCAGGCGGGCGCCCGAGCTGCAGCCCCCAGGGAGGGCACCCGCTCCGAGCCCCGGGGGCTGCGGGACAAGGACGGCCCCAGGTGAGCCCCGGGTGGCCCTGGAGGGCTATGGGTGGCCGTGGAGCCCTGGGTGCCTGTGCCCCACTCCGGGCAGGGCTGCCAGGGCTTCCCCCGGCACCGCCCCCGGGGGATTTCCAGGGTGGGGGGGGCCCAGCCCGGCACCGTTATCCCAGCAATGAGTTTGTGCGGCCTCAGCAGGAGCTCACAGCCAAGGAGCCAGTGGCCAGCAAAGTGGCCAGCCTATCCCACACTGGGTCCCCACGGGGAGGGAGGCGTGTCGTGTCCCCACACCCATGCGAAGGGGGCTGTGCCATGTCCCCACGCTGTCACCTGACGGGAAGGGGACCGTAGCGTGTCCCTGTGCTGTGTCCTCCACAGCATGTCCCCACGCGAAGGGGCGTGCGTGGTGTCCCCGCACGGTGTGGCACAGCCAGAAGGGCCCGTGTCCCGGCGCAGAAGGGCCCCTCCCGCATCCCCACACCGTGTCCCCGTGCAAAGGGGGCCACGCCGTGTCCCCACGCCATGTCCCAGGGCATGGCAGCCGTGCCATGTCCCCACGCCACGTCCCAACACGGGGGCCATGCCGTGTCCCCACGCCGTGTCCCCACGCCGCATCCCCACGCAAAGGGGCCATGCCTTGTCCCCCTGCAAAGGGGGCCGTCCCATGTCCCCACACCACGTCCCCACGTGAATGGACCTGCGTGCCATGTCCCCACGCCATGTCCCCATGCAAACGCAGCCGGGCCGTCTCCCCACACCGTGTCCCCACGCGCGGCGGGGGGGGGGGAAGGAGAGGCCGCGCCGTGTCCCCACGCGCGGCCGTGCGTGACCAGCCGCAGCCCCCCGCCGCAGCGCGGCCGCCCCCGCGCGGACCCGCCCCCACGCGCCCCCACGCGCGAGGCGCCCGCGGACCCACCTGGCGCGGCGCGCGGGGCCGCCGGGCGCCGGACGCGTCTCCCCGCGGGCGGCGGCGGCGGGGCCGTGCCCGCGCTTCCCGGCAGGCGGGCGGGGGGCGGCGGCGCGGGGAGCGGGCGGGGCGGCTGCCGGGGGACGGGCGGGGAGCGGGGACCGAGCGACCGCCCCGCACGGCCCGGCCCGGCCCGGCCCGGCGGGGACCCGCCCGCCCCCGCCCTGCCGCGGGTGCTCGGTTGCCCCGGCCGGGTGTCCCCGGGGTGGGCAGCTAACCCGGGTGGGTGTCCCCAGGGTGCACAGATAGCCCAATCGGGTGTCCCCAGGGTGCTTGGCTGCCCCGGATGGGTGTCCCCGGGGTGCTCGGCTAGCCCAGGTGGGTGACCCCAGGGTGCTCAACTTACCTGGTCTGAGTGTCCCCAGGGTGCTCAGCTAACCCAGATGGGTGTCCCCAGGGTGCTCAGCTTACCTGGTCTGAGTGTCCCCAGGGTGCTCAGCTAACCCAGATGGGTGTCCCCAGGGTGCTCAGCTTACCTGGTCTGAGTGTCCCTAGGGTGCGCAGCTAGCCTGGGCTGGGTGTCCCTGAGGTGCTTGGCTGCCCCGGCTGGGAGTCCCCAGGGTGCTCAGCTAGCCCAGCCAGGGGTCCCCGGGGTGCTCAGCTAGCCCAGCTGGGTGTCCCCAGGGTGCTCAGCTAACCCTCCTGGGTCCCTCCCTGCTCCTTGGGGTGCTTGGCTACCCCAGTGAGATGCTCCCCAGGTGCTTGGCTGCCCCAGCTGGGTGTCCCCGGGGTGCTCGGCTAACCACGCTGCATGCCCCCTCAGGGTGCTGGGTCAGCCCTGCAGCGTGCCCCCAGGGTGCTCCCCCAATCCAGCTGGGTGCCCACATGCTCCCCAGGGTGCTTGGCTAACCACGCTGCACACCCCCAGGCACCCCGGGGTGCTCTGCTCCGCCAGCACCAGCACCCCCAGGGCGCTGGGCTCCCCTGGTTGGGTGTCCCAGGGTGCTCGCCAGGCTGGGCACCCACGGGCGCGTTTCGGGGCACTCAAAGCGGGCGTCAGCCCGGCGTTTCCCGGCACGCGCCTGTGCGAGGGCCGCGCTGCGGGCAGGGGAGGCTGCCCAGAGCCATCTCAGAGGGGCTGGGGGATCCCTGGCTGTCCCCAGGCCAGCAGGACGCCCGCTCCCTCTGGCCCAAGCCCCCGCTGCCTTCTCAGAACATTTCGGGGCTGAACCCCCGCCAGGAGCAGGGGGCAGGACACTGTCCTCCCCCCGCCACCCCAAAAAGCCCCTTGGGAGAGCTGGCTCCCTCTGTGCTCCAGGCTGCCGGGCGTCCGAGGGGTCGGCGAGAGAAACCAGCTATCAAAGAGCGGGTCAGCGCTCCCAGGGAAACGCGTGGGAAGGAATGCGCTTCTGCATGCGAGGAGAGCGCGCTGGGATTCCCCTGGCATGGAGTCAGGGCCATGGCCGCTCTCCTGCCAAGCTTCCCCCCGGCCCCAGCCAGCTCCTGGGCACAGCTCTCGCCTCCCTCCCAGCTCCGGGCAAGATGCTCAGCTCCGAGCATGGAAAGAGCTGGTCCAGCTTCTCACCCAGGTGTCCGCAGGGATTTTGCCCGCATCTGCTGCAGGCGTTAGAGGAAGCCATTTAATAGCATTCCCTGCCCACGTAGTCATCAGCTTGGCAGCCGGGATGGGGCGAGGAAGAGAAGGGAAAGCGCGGAGCTGCGCAGCACGGTGCTGGAGGCGGTTTGCCCTCCTTGGCTGCGCCGGGCTGGAAATCACCGCTGGTGCGAGCCCAAGGCAAACAGCCCCCGGTGCGTGGCACCGGCCCCGGCAGCTTTGCTCCCAGACGGCAGCAGGAGCCCGGCACCCTGCAGCTGCAGGGACCCGGGGAGACCCCTTGCTGGGAGAAACCCCCCTCTCCCCAGGGAGGCTGGTGGGGCCCCAGCTTGGAGCCCCACAGGCAAAGGGGGTGTGGGGGCTCGGCCAGCTCCCAGCACAGCCCAGCTGCTCCTCCAGGCTGGGGCTCAGCCCCTCCCAGGCTTTGCCTTGCGCTGGAGACAGGTTATTCACACAGGCCCGGCCAAGAAAGCAAAACCTTGCGCTGGGAACCAGTTTGGGAACACCGAGCCCCCCCGGGTGTGATTTCACCCAGAGGACTAATGACACACGGAATGCCAAGTTCTGCTGGGGCCCTCCTGGAAGCGCTCCCCGATCCGGAGCAGGCGTCACACCGTGGGGGAGGACGAGGGGATGGGGAATGCCGGGAGCACTGGGTGGGCGCCCCGTGTCCGTGACAAGCCACAGGCTGGACCCCCCCGCCTTCAGCTCGTGTATTTACCGCTCTCCTGGGGCAGCCGTCCCCGGTAAGGTGCAGGAAGGGAGCACAAAGCCCTTTACCCCCAGGAGAGGACGGGTGGGGCCAGCAGCGGTGGCCGGGTGCCACATCGCAGCCCAAGGGTGCAGCCCTGGGTTAAGCTCCTGCCAACACGGTCCCGCAGCAACAAGCCGAAGTGGGAGAGCGGCGAGGAGGGCGCGCGTTCACCCTCACCCCACGCAGCAGAGGAGGAACGCGGAGGCTGTTCGATGCGAGTGCAAGCCCTGGGCAGGCAGCAGCGCTGGCTGGGGAGGGGGCCAGGCCCCTCCGTGGGATGCCACGCATCGAGGGAGGCCTTCGGCTCTGCAGAGACAGACCTACTCACAGGAGCAAGCCAGGGACCAGAGCCGAGATGGGGAGGCAAGACCGGGAAGCACCTGCTGCATGGCCGCGCTCTGGCTGCGACCCTTCGCAGGCAGAAACACCTTCCCCCAGCCGCTGCTCCTCCCAGAGTTGCAGCTGCTTTGCAGGGCAAGAGAAGGAGCCTTTAGCGGCAGCCATGCACTGCAGAAACAGTAGCTGGGGGAAAGACCCTTCCCTCCCAGCCTTTCTCCACGCACCCCGCTTTGCGTGCGTCCCGGCGCTGGAGAGCGGCAGCTCTGGCTGCAGGACGCGCTGCCGGGCTCGGGGCCAGCTCCAGGCAGAGCGGGCAGGGGAGGAGGGCGGAGAGGGGCTTGCAGGCCAACACCTGCAGGGCCGCAGCACGGCTCCACGTCCACGCAGGGCGCGGGGTCGAGGGTGTGCACGTTTCTGTACTCGTCCTGCGCCCCTGCTGCTCCCGCCAGGTCAGCAACAGCTGCTGCGAAGGAGAGGAGCCCCAGAGTCAGGGTAGTTAAAAAAACCAGGCTTTTATTCTTCATGTGCTGCTCACAGTCACAGCTTGGAGACACCGCTCTTGCCAAAGTTATTATGAAACAAATCAAGTCCCAGACTCAGGCCTCGCTCTTCCCCACCCCCAAGAGAGTCAACATTGTACAAAACTCTATTTACAGGGAAAACAGAAATGGTGAGTCCAAAAACCCCTTGCAATTCAGAAGGAAATGTTCAAGACAAGTGTGACAGTTATGCCCTCCACACAGCCAGGCTTCCCACCGGCTGCTCCCAGGGCTGGTGGAAGCCCAGAGCTTCTCGCCACCGACTACTAAAAGGAGCCTGGTAATCCTGAGTCACGCCACAGCTGTCTCCTTTACCAAAAAGCTGGGAAATTGCAAAACCCACTCGATCTTACAAAGGCTCAGCTGAATCTGCGCTACAGGGCCTTCTGCAAGGCCAGCACAAGACACCCTCAGGCTCCCTCATCCTGAAGGGAGAAGGGGGCCAAGGAGATGGGGCTGAGGGTCAGTCAGCCTGTGCCCTTCCTTGGGTGGAAGCCAGAACGTCAGGAGCCTTCACATAAGCAGCGGGATGTGTCGGGAGACCTAATATCTGATACTGCATTTACTGGAGTCACATTACTTTGAAACATAAACCAAGAGGAGCAAACCAATATTTAAAAAGGGAAAAAAAGCACACATTCCTCCTCCCAACTGTGCTTGGAAGAGCGTCCATAGGAGCCCAGCGAGAAGCTCTGCTCCCGCCAGCTGCCGCTCAGAAAGCGTAGCGCGTGCGGATGTCTTCCAGCTTCTTGGACACCTCGGGTGGGGTCCGGTCCAGCTCTTCGGCCACATTCTTCTGTTTGTTCGGCTCCATGGAGTTGAACTGCTCACACAGGTCCCCATCGATCACATTCTGGAGCGGCAAGGAGGAGAGCATTGAATTGACACAACACAGAGGCACTGAACCCTGCCTAAACGGGGAAAAATGGCAACAAACAGTTTGTTCCCAGGAGCTTCTTAATCCTGTCCGGGAAACAAGACCATGCTTGGTGACCTCATCTGCTGAATAGCAGCAGTTAGCATCAAATTAATTACTGGCCAGCTTGATTAATGAAAGAGAAACCCAAAAAGCCTGGGTGCAGCTAAAGAATCACACAAGGGAAGGGAAGACGGATCCGACTTGGGTCCAAGCGCTGTGCTGGGAAGGCTGGGGGAGGCTGTAAAAGATGACTGAAAGGCATCTTCAGGCAGGTGGGAGACATCTTTGAGATTGTGCATGCTGCAGATCAGCCTCAAGCTCATCGAGAACAAGAACACCTTCTGCGCTTGGACAGCTTCAGCTGCTGGGACAGTTTTCTGACTGATACCACATACGTTACTCTGGTAGCAGTTATCATATAGTTACTCTGGTCCAGTACTTTGCACCCTTCTGGTCACAGCATTTAACCATCGACACCTTCAAACACAGTTCCTCAAAAGGAGAAATAGGCAGGAACAGCCGTTTCTTATGAGATTTCCCTTTTCAATGGTGGCAGAAAAAATATATCCCCCAGGCAACACCCAGTTTGACCTAGCCACACAAACAGCTACGTAATGCTGCTTCTCCTGGTGGAAAAAGGAGATGCTGTGGCAAGTAGAGAAGTGCAGCAGCACCACCTCTGGGCTTGGGCCTCAAGACCAACCCTCAGAAGGCTTATTACAAGGGTTAAGAAACCAAAACAGACACGGTATTAAGTGCCAAGTACTGCTCTCCTTACAGAGTGCTATTCAGGAGCTCGCTTCAGTTCCGGCCACAGTCACTACACCAGCTGTGGTTCGCATTGCCCCAGCTTTCCCCACTGAACAGCAACCGTGACTTGCTTCTGCCAGGCCTCGAAGCAGTTCCGTGTCCCAGAGCAAGTCTCTGCACCCCATGACCAGCTGATCCTAAACACTTGGACCTACCTTCACCGGGAAGTAGTAGGAGCGGAAACTGAGGTGGTCTCGTCCACAAAGAGGAGGGTGCTCAGACCTTAAGTGCATTTCCACATGCTGGAAGAAGTCGTGATCCTGGGGAGAATAAGAGAACAGTTTGCTACACGTCAGTGCCACTGGCAAGGCAAGATGACACCCATCAGCCAGGTGCTCCTGCGCTGGCTGAAACACTGCCGTTACCAGGTTCTGCTAGAGCGGCCCTGCACACAGCAGCCAAGGTCACGGCCACCTCCTTCACTGGCTAAGCAGCCAACTGTGCCACCTTGGCCAGGATCAGCCTCCCAGGAACGGGAGCACGCAGCAGCTGTGCAGCTCGGAGGTACAGCTCAAAGAGCGAGTGTCTTGGCATCCGCTGCTCCAGGAGGCCACAGCAAACGGAGAGGAGAACACCATCTTCAGGACTTGAAGCATCAGATAGAGCTTACAGGCTAACCAAAGCATGGCGAAGGATCCCTCCTCATAGACACTAACTCACCCAAGAGCTCCTCTGGAGCACGAGCAGAATTGGAATAGCAGTGCAACAAGAAAAGCTCTCAACTCTTCACAGATCCAATGCAGGAGGAGGAGTTAACAAGCTCCTTCTCTTCCCCTTTGCATCGGAGCCCATCCCACAGCCACAGGCTCTCCTGCAGCCCATGTTTTCACGCACTGCAGAGCCCTAGAGTTACCCACAAGGGGTGCAGCACATTAATACACCGGCTGGGGATGAGCGCACAGAAAAGCGGCAACTCTGCATAATGATGGGGCTTGCTTACCTCATGGGAAGTGAACGGGACTAAGATTCCTATCCCCCCCGATAAGGTGGTATAGACAAGAGATTCAGAGCCTCCTGGAATCAGTGTGGTCTTCTGTAAGGAAAGCACTGTCTCTCCCACGTGGTAATTCATAATCACTTCAGCCTGGAAGTCAAGCACAGAAGCATGTTATTTTCTTTAGCTTATATAAAAGCATCAAAAGGCTTGAGAGAGGAAAGCAGAATAAATTCGGCCACCTGCTAGTTCTGAAACACCTTTCTAAAGAGGAAGTGCCTTCCACCTGTGACCAGATGGCAAAACTCAGCATGCCGCTGAATTACCCTCCTGAGCTGGACAAACGGATGCAAGTAATGAGGGAAAGCAGGAAAAGAAAACGAGCATGCTGCTTCAATCAAACATCACTGAATAGGCATTGGCCGTGATTTCAGAAACTGAATTTGGCTCCCAGTGACAGTGAAAACCGATCACCCACAGCACAGTAGATGTGTAGAAGCAGAACCACCAATACATCTCCTGGACAGCACTGCAGAGGACTTCATAGAAAAGCAGTGTATTCTTTTCCCAAAATAACCATGTGCTTCCCATGAAGCATTACCTTCTGCGATGCTCCGTTAAGAAGCCCCCTGTCCCAGAGAGCTTTGTTGCCTGTAGGATCCTCATCTACCTCATCATTGGTGTTGGGAGGCAATCTCACCTGCGTTGAAAGAGGAAAAAAAGAGTCAACGCGCCACAGAGAAGCAGCACATTATCTCTGGAGAATCCTTGTGGTCTTTGAAAGGCTGCTTTTGTGGACTCCACAAGAATCACTTTACACTTACAGCAAAATCGTCCATTTGCCCCTCCAACACGGCCTTTAGAGTTAAATAACTATGTTGTCAAGATCGATGGCCTATCACTCGAAAACATGGGCGGGACCTCATGACCGGCCTCTGCCTGGCCTGGCACTTGCAGATCATCCTGGGAGGTACAGTCAAAATGGTTTGAAGGTGGTTCCCGCTAAGGAAACAGTTTGATGGATGTGGGGCAGGAAAACCTAAGAGGATTTATTTGTGTGCATCGGCCAAATCCTGCAAGCGCAGTGTCTGACACTTGTTGAACTCTGCACTCCAAAGCACCCGAGCACGCTTCAGAAAGAGATCAAAGCTCTGGCAGAAAGACCATCTATTCTTTCCTCCTCCCCTGCTGAAATCCAGCCAAGTGGGGAAGTGTCAGCACTGACAAAGCCAGCTTTCGAGAGGAAGTGACAGAGAAAGCTAAATGCCAGCGATGAGGTTTAGCCAGGGAAAGAAAGAGTGATAACCCCGATGCAAGTTCTTATGGGCCCTTTCACAGTCACAAGCTTCACTTCAAGGCTTACTCACAGCCAATTTGGAGGCAGTTTCAGCACAAGTTATTGAATGCTTCAGAAATATGGTTTTTGACCTGCTGATGCTTTAACTTGTTTGCTTTAATGAACAAACTGATAAACTGCAGCCTTCCGCTATGACGACAGCTAGTCCCCCCGTAAAAACAAGTGAATGGTACAGGGCGTTGTCTCTAGCTAAGCAGATTCTCATTCTTTTAAGACGAATCATGGATGTTTTAAGGAAAAATATGTCGTTTCCAAAAAGCCCTGACTTCTTCGAGGCACACTCACCACGCAGATGTTGCCAAACTTGTCTGCTCCAGCCACAGTGTCATAATCCAGGAGAGTTGCTGTAGTGACCCACCGGGGATAAGTGTCATCAGCAAAGATGATGAGCTGGTTCTCATTCCTTTTGTAGCGCACCCAGATGAAACTCTCCTGAACATCTGAAACAATTACTCTGTGCCCAATGGTTTGGATCCCACAGATGTAGTTGGCAATGTGCTTTTGAGGGAGAAAGGACAAAACCTGAGTGCTTCAAATGGCAAAGCATAACCCATTAACTCTACCCTACTCCAGCCGAAACACTATTTCCCCCTGTGAACTACGGCTCACTCCCCATTTCCCATCATCCCCTCCAAAACTACTTTTCATTTCTGGCATGCTACAGCCCCAATCTAAATACACCATCAATACAGGGCCTTGCAACCTAACACCCACCACGCATCATTCTCGGCTTGCTGAATACGAGCAACGTCCAGAGAACAAGCACTGCTGGTGAGCCTACGAACTGAGATGGCAGGGACACTCCTGTAAGCAGGCGTTGCTTCAGCGTCCCCTCACTACTGCGGTCATGAAAGACCCAAGAAGGAAAGCTTCAATTTTTCATGTGAGTCATATTTGAGAGGGGTGGCGGGGCAGAAACACCACACCGAAAACCACCAAACAAAAAAAAACGTTCCCCTACAAGTTCCCAGTCTGCCTGTGAGCTTGCTGGAGTTCCTTTGTGCAGTAATGAGCAACCGGCACAGGTTCTGCAGCTTGCATGAGAGAGGGAGGAGCAGGCAATTAAGAATTAAAAAACGATGCTCTACAATTTATCTCCTAAAGTACCAGAGATGCCGAGCAAGAAGGATCATCTACTTCAAGGAGAAAATCCCCTTTTCAAGATTCTGGGGATCTGAAGAGGTGCCCATATGCATCCTCCAACTTCTGTCCCCAGCCTGCTGATCACTTAACCTAAGGAAACATTTCCAGCAGTTGTTTTGTATCTGGGTAAGACCTCTCACATTGGCAGCAGGTGGCCGAAGGTCTTGTACAGGCTTGTGAAACTCCTGCACGCATCCATTAACAGCCCGCGTTGAGCTGGTACAAAGAGGAACCTGCAGCATTACTACCTGAATGGTGATGGGAGAGAGACGTGTGCTCGGGGTGCAGCGGGGCAGCACAACAGCCCAGTCCAGCCAGAGCTGCCAACACTGCTCTAGACGCACGCGCCCAGCGCACACCAGCAACGTACAGACCCAGCTCTGGAGTCCAAGTGCGCAGACACTGGAGTAGCAGCTAAACCCTTGTTTCACTCCTGCTGCAAAGCGTCACTCGCTCCAAGTTAAGAGCCCCGGTCACGAACAAAAGCCAGTACCTTATTCTCACACTTCCGAAGCAGTTTCTTCTTGCCCAGGTCGTAAACGCGCAACAGCTTTCCAACTCCAATTAAGACTCTACCTTGGAATGGAGCAATGGCTGCAGGAACCTCCTCCACAGGGGTCTAGAGAGGGAAGACGACGACTGTGAGACCTCCATTAACAGAGCAAACCTCACACCAAGTTTCAGAATGGATTCAGCTAATGGTTCGGTTGAAGCTCGTGGGCCTGTGCCAATGCTTTCAACACAAAAGGCTAATCACAATCTTTTTCTACAGGAGGGGCAAAAGGTCAGTCCTCTGTAGGCCTTTCAACAGCAGCACTACCACACGTGGTGCTAACAGAGCTCTGGGTACTACACAAACAGCACACGGCTGGCAGTGCACCTTAACTGAAGTGCAGGACTGCTGTAAGAACCCCACGCTGGGCAGGCGGCAAAGGCAGGCAAGGATCTTGTTGCCTTGGTTCTTAGTTTTGCTTTATCCCCAGCAGAAAGATTTTATGCTTTGCCTAAATCCATCCAGATTGCCTGTTTTTAAAACAAAGGCATGAATCTAATTCAGCCATCTGCCACAGATGCTCTGAAGCTGCCACTGAAGAAGCGTTACATCTGAACAATTACAGTATGCCTACAATTCCAGTAACTCAGGCAGGGCTGAAAAATCGCCCACCACTAATCAACCCAAAAGGATCAGCCGCAGCAGAGACCGGGATCATGTAGAGAGCTTCCAGCTACAACGTTCCCAGCTTGGTTGCACTGGCTAACAGAAGTTACTTCACATCATCAGCTCTGTCAACTTCCAAGTGGGTGTTCAGTGGCACCAGAAAAGGCCCTGGTCCAGGACAGAACCCACTCATTGCATCAGGACCGTAGGAAGTGAATAATCCACAAGATTCCTTTCCACGTGCTCATCTGCTCAGATCTCGGCCATGCTGGAAGCACGTGGAAGAACAACAGAATTTTGTTTTAATGGAGTTCTGCTGAAACCTCGCTAAAGCCCCAGAGACCTGTCAAGCAAGTTGGTCACTAGGTGACTAATCATTTCTACACGCAACCAAAACAGCATCAGAGGAAAGATGACAGCTCACACCAGGTTCATGTGGCCAGCCAAGGACTGAGAGTCTTAGCACCAGGGCTCAAGTGACCCATGTATGAATTTGCTTTGTAAACAAGTGCTCAGAGCAGCTCTCTGAGCTCATATTCCAAAAAAGAAACAGAGCTGTCTCCCTCCCCTCCCTACCGGGGGCATAAAAAACACTGCTCCTTTCCCATTTACCCAATTAGATGGATAAGACTACAGCTAAGGCAAAGGACTGAGACTCTCGGGAGATCTGTGTTCAATTCTCAGCTCTGCAAAAGATGTCCCAAGTGATTTTGGAGGAGGCGGTTTATTTTCTCTGAGGCTGCTTCCAGTGTGTAACATCAGCATGATGATCTTGCCCAGGATTCATTAAGTACTGCAATAGCACTACAGCATTCAGGGTGAAATAACAGCTATTCCAATACTGCCTGTAAATGACCCCGTCACCCAAACAGGCCTCTTCATCCCTCTCACCTTGTGCAGAAACTCCAGCTTCTCACCACTATTCACCAGCTTGTACGTGTAGACAAATCCCCCAGCAACCGAGCGTGGGTTCAGAATCAGGTCCTTGGCAACTCCCACCAGCACGTACCACTCGTCACCAGTATTGGAGAACCGGCACACAGCCACGCTGGGGATGATAAGACATGCCAGGAGATCAGTGTGATCACGACACAAACCAACGCTGCACATACGGACTGGATTCCCCAACAGCACAACTAGCCAGGCAGAGATTTGGGCGCCCACCCTTTCAACACTGACATTTCATTTTCAGAGGTCAGTTTTCCTCCCTGCAAAAACGTTGAATGCAGATTCCTTCATTCTTTCACACTCCCCATATAAAAAGATGTGCCCCAGCTGTCACATATGCCCAAAGCATTGGTTTTACGCTTTCACAGGCTGGACACGGCCTAGCAATGTGCAAAGCTCCACTAGAAGCTGTTTTTCAAAGGCTGTTCCAATTTTGACATGTACATATAACTTTCCTCATCTTCCAGTGTTATTTCCTGCCCGGTGCCTAGCTCAGCCAGGTTGGGAATCTTGGACAAAACAAGACAGAGTCAGCCTTTTGGACTAGCATGACCTAACTCCACTTCACCTGCTGAAGCACTCACTGTTCTTCATGGTTATTGTGTTGGTCTTCCCCTCCAGTCCCTCTAACACTTCCTTTCCATTTAATCTATGCTCAATTTATCTGGATGATAAAGGGGAAGTGGGAGATAGCAGCACATTCTCTTGTTCCCGGCTCTCTTATCTGTCATTTACATCCCCGTGTTGTTCTTTAAGCACTGGGGTCCAGCAAACACATCTGGAGCACCAGCTTTTAGTGTCACATGCAGACAGATTGGGGTGGGAAGGGAAGGAAAGGCAAGACAAAAGCTTTAAGCACGTGGCAATCACTTCTGGAATTTCAAGCCAGTCTCTTGATAATGTGCTGCATCTGGATTTCAACTCAGTACCAGCTGAGCAAAAGAAGGAAAAAAAAACACGTTAAGACTCATCACAAGCAGAGAGTCTTGCTGCATCTGGCTGCTTCTTACCTGAAGGCAGCTTCGTTCTGCTCTAGCTGGACCAGATCTAATGTATTTCCCTGGATGGGGTTCATCACCCTGATAACAGAGGCCCACTGCCCATTCCCAGCCTTGGGAGCACCAAAGATGGACTCAGGAAGGTTCTCGTTCAGAAAGGCTGCAGCCATCTCTGCAGCCAACTCCCTCTCATCTTCACCCGCAGCCTCCACCATTTCCTAGGGCACATTAAAGGACAGGAGAAAAGAACAGCTCAGTGGATTTCCTTTCCAGACATGCTGACGCTCTGCGTAAAATATAGCCCCCTCCCCTCCCTCCCTTAAGTCCAGGTATTCCAGGGCAAGATACTGCCTGCGAACACGTAAAAGTCACCAAATCCTAAAGCTTCCACCCACCCTGAGCTTATTCCCAAGGGAGTTCTGCAGCTCAGAGCACAGCACTGTCAGCTCTGCCCTGCCCAAAGGGCAGTTACCTGGGGAGCTATTTCCCCAAATCCGCAACTCTGGAAACAACATTGAGAAAAAAGTAACACACTGAAATCCAAACATCTTCAAACAGTCACAGAAAACCCAGAGAATGGTCTTACACAAGCAGGATTGTCCTGCAATACGTGGTTCTTAAAGCCTGCCATAATAATGTTTGAAAAAAGAAGCATTGGGAAGTAGTGTATGTGCTGAAATTTGTGTTTCGAGGCAGATCTTCACTCCCTTCAGCCCTCGTGTTCACACAGGGCACAAAAACTTGCAGCCAACAGCAGCTGGGAACTAGTAAGCAGGGAGGATTTCCAGCTGCAGAAGTCACCTCTGGGGAATGGATGTGTGTACCTGTCCCCCACCCCAACTACCTCAGCCATTTGCTGCTTCCTTTGTGCCTTGGTGGCCTCAGTGTACGCGTTGTGGTCTGTCTCAATGATGATCAGGTTGTTGCTTTCTGGGTGAATGACAAATTTTCGGGGTGTGTACTGCAACGGGAAGGCAACCTGGTTGAAGACTGCCCCCAGCTTCTCCAGTGCCAAAATCCTAGGGGACAAAGATGTGACGTGTTAAATAAGGACCAAAAGCAACTGTCCAAGAGAACAAGACTGGAGTTGAGCTTTACGTCTGTGAAACTGGCTAGTGCTGGAGATAAGCAGCGCCTTTCTTGGGCCAGACGGCAACTAGCAAACGGCTCCAGAGAGGAGGGCAAAACTAGCACCCTGAATGGGAGCTTATGCCGTGGGACAGGTGTGCTCTGCAGCGCAGGGTCCTTGACTTGAGGGCTCCACTGTCTCAGGGTGCGTTCCGAGTGCCTGTCCCTTTTGGACAGGCTTCTATGGTGCTGAAGCAAGTCTATCCCGAGAGCAACAAAGAGCACACGGAAGAGGAACAGTGCATATTTGGGGAACACATCATCTGAATCTAAACGTGACACAGACTTTGACATGTAATCAAATGCTTCTCAGAGGCACTTTAGTTAAAAGAGTATGAAAAATGCAATGCCAAGTCTTTCTTCCTGTGACTTGCCAGCTGAAATGCCAGTTCTTCTGGCATTTGGGGACTAAAAACCACAAGTCTCTGCAGAAAGAATGACTCCTTTAAAAGCAGTGAATGCTGTAATATCTCAATGAGGACAGATATGAAAAAAGTGCCTGTTCAAGTGCATAAAGCAGAGCTCCTGAATTTGTGTTCCCCTATTATTTTCATTTATGTTTTCAATATCTAAGCTGATCTTTAAAAAGGCAACAAATACACCCCTGTCATGTCTCCGATTTCTTAAATCATGTGGCTTATTTTCTGCAAAGTAGCAAATTCAGATCACAAACCACAAGATCCTAAAACACAACAAGTTCACATTTATTAAAAGCTTCCCTCCTCTCTAAGGATCAGAGAATTTAAGGATAACTTGAATTACATTTGCTATTTAAAAAAGCTAGAAAATACAAATCAGAAGTGCACCCAGTTTCTTTTTGACAGCATAACTATCCTTGTATTCCATTTGTTTTCTGAAATCCATCCAACCGTTTCTATCGAATCATTATCCATAATCAAATAACCTCAAAAAAACCCTTAATTCTTAAGGTAAGTCACTTTACCTCTTTACTTTTGAATGTCTAGTGAGAATTCACCACCCGTCCCTCTGCCCAGCACCCTGGCCTAGAAGTATTCGTTTTCCCCCATCAGTTCCTACCTCAGTGTGTTTGTGGAGATGGCTACAATGCCCTCTGGGCACTGCTCCGAAGCAAAACCAGACGCAAACTCCAGTGTCTCATAAGACAGGGGAGTCAGGTGGAATCGTGACTGATAGGAATAACTGAGCCAGGAACGGCTTGACATGGCCAGCACCTGCGAAAGACAGACAACAAATTTATTAGGCCTGGGGATGGAGGCAAGCCCACTCCTTGCAGTATGAATGGATGTACGGTGCCGGACTCCCAGCCGCTAGAACAACTGAATTCTTGCGGGTGGACTCCACCCAACTCAGAGCATACCTTCAGAGATACTGCTTGCTTTCAAGAGACAGTTTTATCTGGAAATTGTGTACGGCTCAAAGAGGAACTTTAAAGCACTATCAGCACAACAAATACTCAAACTGAGGCGCAATAAAAACTGTTATCTGTAAAAGCCAAGATCAACAAATACTTTCATATCTCTTTTTTTTTTTTTAAACAATAGTGTGTTCTAATAGGAACAGGTCTTTTAAAATAAATATTTACTGCTTTGTCACAATCCAAATGCTGTAGCACTCTAAGTGAAATTTACTTAAAATAATCAGTAGCCTATTTTCAGTCAAATTAAGGGAAACAAAGGAAGCAGAAGGACTTCTAAACTGTTCAGATTTACACATTTGGCTAAATCAATTTCAGTGCAACCTTACTTTCTGTCTGAGCAACAGAAGCTGGAATTACATTGAAACACTCACAGGCCACTCCAAGCCCATCACCGACTGGCCATAAGCAGTATGGTTTTTCTCCCCATATTGTGAGACAAGGAACCAAGGCTGGTCTCACAGTAGAAATGCACTCAGCTATTCTATAAGCATTCTCTGCTAGAGCTGCAAAGCACCTCATCTCCCAGTTACAGCTCGCAGACTGGCAGGAGCAAGTTGAAGAGATTCACCTAGCGTACCGTAACATTAAAGCAGAGCTCAGATTCCCAGATCCAGCCCCCTATGCTGACCGGCAACATTTCTCAACTCTGAAGGTGTCATCCAAAAATGAGTCAAGCAGGGGGTGGCTGATGTCCCCAGTGCCACATCAGAAGGGCTGGAAACGGCACTTCTGATGAAACACGTTCCTCCCTCTATGCCAAATCCTGCAAATATTTTCCTTGAACCATGCATGGCAGCTGTCCAGCCCCCGGCTGAGCCGTTCTCAACATGCACAGGAGATGACCATCCGCTGCATCAAGCAGTCAAGGGGTAAGATTTCTGCACGGGGCTCTTTCCGTCTCTGTACACTGAGGCAGGCAAGATGAGGTTTTTCAGTGTCTCTAAACCCAAGAATCTGCTCAGAGCTTTCCAGACAAGCTGCAAACACAGTCTATGGGTCAGAAGAATCCTAGTTCAAAGAAGGCAGGGCAGCAGAACTTCCTAAGAAGTAAGGGGAATACCAACAAGAACAAGGATGGTTGTGAAAGAGCAAGCTGCAAGCCAGGCAGCTCCATAGTGAAGTCATTCTACTTCCCACCCTTACCCAGAGGGTCCTGCTGTGCTGCAAGGATGCTTCCCCACCCTGCCCACCAATAAGGAAAACCGGGATGCTGCGCCTGGGAACTGGATCCGCATCCCTCTTGAGAGCTCGCCTCACTTACCGCCTCTTGACCTTGCATTCGGACTCGGAAGAGTTTCACAGGCCGTGAGCCAAGGTATCTGGTCCTGGTATCAGAAAGATCGCCAGTAACAGGATCCAAGACAGTTCGCAGCAGCACACCATTCTTGACATTAGCAAACCAAAAAGTTAGACCAGAAATAACTAGCCACAGCCATTATTCAAAACAGAGAGGCAATTTCTGAAGAATTAGGTGTTTGTTTTCCTAGCTTCTGGTACAACTCCCTTCTACAACCACACTGTATCTAAATTGGCTCTTAATATTAAAAACCATAACTCCTGCACACTCCTGCGGGGCAGAAAGGAATTACTGTAAAACAAACAAACCAACCAACTCTCCCAAAAACAAACAAAAAAAGCCGAAAAACATGGTACATCACATAAGCCATGAAAGACCTGAGGGCTGATTCCAGATCCTAATCCCTCTTGGTACAAAGCATTTACCCAAAAACTCATGCTGCTTAAAAAGGGCTTGCATTCTGACATCAAACTCAAGGCACGCGAAAGAACCTAGACGGCTCTGATTATTTCTACCACATGTTGAATTGTCAAAACAACATTTTTTGGTCAAAGATCAGAGAGTCAGTACTGGATGCCACAAAAAGCTCTGCAACAGCAGAGTTATTAGAGCAGAGCCTGTGGTTGTGGGCAGTTACTTCTTTGATACTCTGCCCTACAGGCACTTTCTAAAGAACTGCCCAACAACATTTCACCCAAAAATTTTTTTTAGAACGTGCCCTCTTTCTGGAAGAGGAAAAGCACAATTTGTCCTACATGAAGTCTGGGACAATATACTGTCTTTTGACTAGTCTCAAGTCTAGGAATGTATAGAGAAATTGCACCTCTAAGTCACATCACACAGTGAATTCCCCAGTCACAGTTATTAAGCATATTGTAACACAGAGGGGACGGTCAGGCTTTGTGTTGTTGCACTGCATGATGACATGCTATTTTAGGAAATCCATCTTTCAAGCGAAGGCTCACCGAGAAACGCCTGTCAGAACCAGGCAGGCACCTCTCACCTGCAGTCCAATGTTCAGGTACAGGAAGCCAATGGAGCCCCTCTCCCCCAGCTCGTCCTGCTTCTCTGTGCCACCCATCTCCACAATGCACAGCGACTCGGGCTGTGCAGGGAGGGCCTGCATGCTCAGCGGCTGCAAGCAATCCTGTGGGAGACAGAAAAGAGGTACCACACCGGTCAGCAAGGCTTGGCATGGCAAGAGGGGATTCATGCTCCATCTAAGGAGCTTAAAGATGTCCTTTTAAATCTCCATAAAGAAGTATTCAGCACAGAAAAAGAAAAAAGTCACAATAGACGCTGGCTCTGGGGATTTTGGCAAGCAAGAGTGGTAGCAGCCCTGGAGTTTGGAAAAGATAAACTGGATCCTTCCAAACTGTTCTAGCAGTTTGCAGTTATTTAGCGTGGAGAGACCTGAGCAAAGTTTATGTTACTTCAGTCATCCTTTGAATGCCCATCTGTTGCGGGAATAATGCTGGTTTGCTGCTGACCTGCTTGCAGAATGAGTCTGCTTTCAGTACAGGTATAAACAGTGAGACGGGGCAGGGGACGGAAGAAAAAAAAGAAGAAAATGCTTCCATATCTCATAAGCTGAACATGGGTGAGACTAGATAAAACAAGGGAATCCGTTACAGGTTAGTATCAAGGGCCGCGCTTCCTCCCCACAAGCCATGCAAGCTCTTCATTCCTGGTCATCCACCTGACTACAGAAAGACAGCTTGGACGGACACAGCCCACCTCTGGAGTACTGTTCTGAACATTTCAAGCCAACGGAAGAGGCAGAAACAGAACAGCTACTCACCGAAGGGTCAAGGGAAATAATTCTGACAGTGTTGTCCACCAGCCCAACAGCAAGGAACCGGGAGCGCTGCTCCCCAGGGGGAACATTGGCCAGGCTCATGCAAACTACGTCGGCCGACATCTCCTTTCTCTCCGTGTACTCATTCAGCTGTCCTGACTGAGAGAGAAAAACACAAGAGACTTCTTAACTAGCCAATGGGGCAAACCAGCACCAAAATGCCTCTCCACACCTTCCCCCCACCTCTTTTTTTTTTTTTTTTAAGATAGTGGTTTGGATTTTTTTTAAACCATTTCTTTACAGCCTTATTTCAGCCACAATTGGAAGAACCAGAATAGCAATAGGATAAGTACACAATTTCCAACCTCAGTTATGAACTTCAGAGACTTTAATTAGCCATTAAACCATCTCAGACAGACACAGTCCAGACATGCAGGGCTTTGATCTATCCGTTCTAGACGGACACTTCACTAAAGAATCCTTTTCTGCAGGTCTGATCAAGGATCAATCTCTGGCATGCCCCATCCTCTGCCTTGCTCTTCCAAACTCATTCACAACATTAACACACGTACCGGGTCCATCTCAAAGTAAACCAGTTCTCCTCCAGTCAGTGCTATCACTACTTGTCTCTGGTTCACAGCGCATTTTACAATGGTTTTCTTCCCCGGTGTCTTCCATTCATTTACCCTCTTATCTGCTCGGATGTGCCGGATCCCATCTGGATAAACCTGAAGGAAAAAAGGTCACATTAATTCTGTATTTACCATTCCTTCACAACTCCCATCTCGCTGGTGATTTCGACACAGAAAAAGCCAAAGGCAAGCACGGCTCCTGGCAGCAGTGATCCACTAGCTATGCAACAGGCTGAATTAGCACGAAGCCACTCGCCAGCTGGAAGCACTGCATCTTTGAACGACAGCAAGGAACTACTGAGCGCGCACTGAAGGAGATTAGGACCATCTTCTGCTGGTCCAGTTTCACTTAGCAGGATATAAGAAGGGGAAGGCTGAATAAGCATCATTCTCTGCCAATGCACACCTTTAGAAATGACACATGTTGCATTACTGTAGAAACCACGGCCGTGGAGCAAGCAGAGAGTGGCAGACATAAGCAGACATGTCAGAAGCAGCTTTCCATTACCTGCACCAAAGCATCATCACCAAGAAGAGAGCAGGACAAGGTGGGCGTAGTACCCAGGAATCCAGAATCAGTCACTTCTTCTACAGTCTCTCCGATAGACAGCACCAGTGTGGCATTTACGAAGGACACAATGATATAGGCATCAAATTCATCTGGTCAAGGAAGACAGGGAAAAAAGGGTGCTGATTAAATAAATGCAAGGCTTCCCAACAAAATCAGCAGTCTGACAGATGTCTAGCAGTTACTCTTCAACAGAATGCCTGCGATAATTACATCTGCTGGCCGTATTGCAAGTTCATTCTAGGACACGCTGTCCAAGCCACTGCTAGACTCCAAACAATGCAAGACTGAGCCAGGGATCAAATGATGATCCAGATACAGAGTCAAATCCCGATACTCTGGATTACGGCAAGCAAGACTCCTGCCTACTTTTTTCAAAGACAGCACAAGGTCTAGAAGTCTTTAAGACACTTGCCCCACCTCACACGAGGAGCTGAATCCAGATTTAACACCCAATGAAGTCAAATTAAATGCTCTACTCCAATAACCTGAACATATGGAACCCATCTGCAGAAACTACACCACGGATGCTGCAAACAGGAGATTGTAGGACCACATCTCTATCTAGTATCCACATAATAAAAGGCTGCAGAGAACGATTAGGGTGCACTGCAGCAGAGGAGCTCAGGGTTCGCCTGCTCTACCCTCATCCAGAAGCACAACTAGCTTACATTCACACAGCCACCCGTACAGTCTCTTGGGATGAGAAACATTTACGTTTTTAAGATACAACAAACATTGACCTTTACTTCTACTGGAGTAAGTGACAGTATTGCAACTATTATCTGAAGTGCTGGCTTCTCCCAAAGGGGCCAGCTTGGGAGAGTCCAGTAGCTTGGACACGGAGAGCTATGCTAATCAAAATAGTCTTAAGAGCTCATTTGGAAATAGGGCAACTTTGTGGGAAACAAGGGTAGTAGGATTGGGTAAAGGGAATGCCCGGGTTTACTGCTGCCCATTTTCATTCTGCAGAAAGAGATAGGCATTAAAGAGGGGGAGAGGAGAGTCTCATTAAAACAGAATAACAAAAGCAACAGAAACAATGAAGTCTGTTGGGAAATGGAGCCAGGAGCCTCAGTGGAGAAAGAAGATTGCCTCAGAGAAGCAACTCAATTTCTGCTGCTGTCATGCAAGTGCTATTTCTTAAAAAGGAGAAATTCCGCATTTTAACCCAACTCAACCCAAAGTTCAGACTTATGCACCACAGCACAAGGCAATTAGCAGAGGTGAGGGTGTAAGAGAGCTGTCACAGTTTTGGCCCTTGAGGAGAGTTTCTCCATAACTTGCAAATGTGAGACATGGAGAAGTGGCTAATGACTCTCCAAGTAGAGAAAGAAAATAGAGACCTCTCACTAGGATGAATACAGGATGCCAGCAAATACCATGCAGCAGCTTAAAGAAACTGAACCGGGTTAACTGAAACAGACGCTTCAGGAACTGATCCTTTCCTTATCCACCCTGTTTAGAGGGAGGCGTTGCCAAACCTGCTGTGTCACGTTTATAACAGAAAGTTCTTACATACAGCTGAAAATATGCAAGTGAAAAAAAAACATCATTCTTCTCTCCAACATCTGGTATACAGACCACAGCTCTGATCAAGCTGAAGAGCTTTGTATAATTAAAGCAATTCCAACACTGGTCCGCAGCATAAACTCCATTACTACTCTATTATGTGGTCACAGCCTACAACCTCCAACACGCTCCCGAACCCCACAAACAGGAGCAGGTCCACTTGGGGAAATGAGAAAACAAAACCTGAACCTGCGCACAGAAACTGATTAGTAACACCAACTGTTTAAACACTTGGCTTAACAAAAGAATTTCCCTAACGTTAACAGCAGATGTTAAGAATTCAGTAAGACATACACTGTTACACACTGGTTATTTTCTACACTAAATAGCAGATTCTCCTACAATCTTGCATGAATTTTTCAACACTAGAAGTCTACAAGAATTCCTCGATCACTTTAAACGGTGATTCTAGCAGGTCACAGGCTAAGCATTTAATTCATAAATATCCTGTAGACAGGATGTTCTAAAAATTCCATTTCAAAGACCATCGTTGCTTTCCAAACTTCTTGAGAGCTGCTGCTTTCCTCCCTGGGGGCTGTCATTCTCATGATAAACCACCATGTCCCAGCTGGAGGCTTAACCATGTGATTTAGAGCAGGACAAAGAACTCCCATTTGAAAGCAAAACAGATTCCCTTAGTCCTACTCTAAAGGAAAATTCATTCCTACTTCTTAACACTTTTTTAGCTCTTCCTTTTCACCGGCTTATATTATAAGTTATATTAAAGCGTGCCTTTAAGTTTGTGTCAATAATAGTGACAAGTGCATTTTTGCTTGAAGTCCAGTAGCGTTGCTTAATGCCTCTCTGCTGGAGTTTTTGAAATAAAGACTTTGATTTACCAGATTGAAGTCAGTGAATAAGACACATTCATCTGGATTCAAACAATACAATTTTGGTTTAGAAAATATAGCAGCCTAGTTGAAATTAAGAGGACTAAGCCCCTGGGGCACACTGAGAAGTATTCTCAGTTATAAAAAGAAGAGATCTATGGATTTTAATATGAAAAGATATCTACTTAGCTCTGCACAATCCCAAGCATATCAGGCTGCCCAGAGTTCTGAACAGATAGACATTATTTTGTATGCAAACACAAGGCTTCAGGGATGCTTATTACCGTTCTAATTGCTCCAGTTAGCTCCTTTCAGCTAGTAACAGAGACACTGTAATGACTCTGAAGAACCACAGCTGGACTCATTCTCCTGTGCCTTCATTACAAGTTTTCTGCAGCTTCATGCACACGTCATGATCAGTTACGAAAACATCACATTTCAGTCCATGAACTCTACACTACTGTCCTTATTGTTGTTTGTCATGGATGCAGTTTGAGTCAGTCCACGAGAATTCCATTCCTATACGCCAGTCCACACCTGATGATAGTTTTTCCATGCTCCGCAGCATCTGAGTTTACACCGATATACATGTAGTCACCACTAGCTCAGAGGAGTTCGGTGAACAAACAGATGACCAGGGATAAAATTCAGGATTGTTCTCACTTAAATGATACTGATGGGATGATAGCACATTTTCCTGGGCTTCTGTTTACTACTGCATGGAGACTCCGCAGCTGTGACTCACTGCTCATTGCTTTTCATGCAAGAGAGCCAGGTAGGGAATGCAGGCTGTTAGGTCTCAGCTCACATCTATCTCCACAGCAAAGCACAGAGCCATCTAGCTCCCCAGACCTCCATGTTTAACTGCAAGAAAGGGTTTGGTCCAAATCCCATCCACTTCTGTGTGATGATGGGCAGACGCATCCCATAACCACAGGGCACTCCCACACCAGCAATACCTACAGGTGCTTCAAGCACACTCAATCATTTCCTCTTGGAGGTCTGTACAAAGCAGCTGGGAGGCCATCCTCAGTCTAGAAGGGAGCTGAAAACACCCCTGAAATGTGCATCTCTGATTTCAGCAAGAACTGACCATTCCGAGAGACACAGTCGATTATTTTGTTCCCCAAAGACTGTAAGATGGAATGGGAATTGCTTTCTACTCCTCCGCTACTGAACTACAAAGGCAACAATCTCCAACTACACAACAGCTTCTAGAATTCATTTACTGAAAAGCTTAGCATAAAAGTAGCTCCATGATTTTGGGATTCTCTGCGGTTAACCTGTGGGACAATACAGTAGCCCCTAGCAGTAGGTACACACCTGTGGTGATCAGCACCTCCACCACCAGCCACCTGTGGAAGAAAAAAAGAGGCTTGGTATTGGTAGTGTGTATCACCACGTACCAGCCAAGGTTAGTATTTGTTTTGAAGGCTGCAAACCTGTATGTGTCTTACAGAGGCCTTGCAGCACGCGCACACTGTGGCATCGAGGCAGAGCCAGGCAGCCCGACGCTGCAAACTGAACGCTCAGAAAACAGCACTTGGGCAGTTTCAAGATGAGATACATGTCTGAAAAGGTTCTGCGGTCTCTCTGATTAAAACCCACTAAAACCGTTTCTGAATTCAGAGAGTTTTAACTTGGGGATTGGTTTCGCGTAACTTTCAACTGTATTCAAAAAGTAGCATGGCTCAGAACAGCTACAGATTCCAGCCTTTCTGAAATCATCGAGATCTTCATACTGGAACCTGGAGAATTTGGAAGGTGGAAAAAAGAGGCAGTGAGACTGGTCTGTTTCATGTAGGTTAGCAACAGTCCTCCATCTCCTGAAAAGTCAAAGTCATCCTCCGGAACCCCAAGAGAAAAGGTTTTAAACTGTAAGGTGACGTCAGGAGCCTCCATCTTTCAGAGGGAGCAAATGTTATCAACTCCTTTTCCAGAAGGCAGGAGCAAAGGTTTGTCTCTAACGAACTGGAATTTGCCTTAAGAAAAGCACGTATTTTTGATATGAACTGTGGAAATACTTTCCTTCTGACCTTTTTATTTCTGGGGAACACGAAGGCACTCGTGCTCAAAGCTCCTTCTATGCTGCTTAGGCAGTAGATGAGTCTAAGAAGATGAGCACAGGAATTGATGGCAGGTCTCAGATGGCAAGGTAAATCCCAGAGCATGTTTGAAATTCCCACAGGGTTACTGACTCCCTGGAAGACACACCACTCTATGATTGCTTAAAAACAAGTTACCATGTCACCACAGCAGGCTAAGGTCTCCACTGCAACAATCTGGCATTTCTATATCCAGTGCATAAACCTACAGGAAGTCTTTGCCAGATTTATACAAAGCACTGCCTTGGAAATAATCACTGAGACTGTCAGTACCCAGAACAGATTCATTTCAGGTTTTTTAGGTGTTTCCGAGGAACTCTGTTCTCGCCCTCAAGAGAAAGGCAGGAAGAGGGATTACACTTCCTCTGGTACTTTAGTAATGCAAACCCATTATTTCAGATCAGGGAAAAAAACCCACCAAAACCAAACTCCCAATCCAGTATATTCTGCCAATTTCAAATCCTGACCTTCCTGGAATCAGCAGCATTCCATACACTGCTGGGTTTTTGAATAGGGAGCGTGTCCTAGCCCAAACAGACTGTTTTCTTTGCAGATATGCATAGAGGGAAGTAATAAAATACAGACACTGTTGCCGATTTATCTTCTTTGTTCCGTAATTTGTATCCCACTCTCTCACAAAGAGCTGATTACTGTAGTTGTCAACACGCATATGAAGAACAGTGAGTATGCTCCAACAAAAAGCATAATCATTGCCTGCTGATGTCAGAGCAAGAACTTATGGGAAGTGGGAAAGGATGAGAAGTTCAGCAGCTTCAGGCTGCGAATGTACAGCTGATGCAGCACATTGGGCGCTGGATGCCGCTGCAGGCAGGTGCTTCTTTGTCAAAGGGAAGCGTGACAATTCTAGGGGACCACAGGGTGGCTTCTAAGTACAAAAAAGTGGTTGCCGATTCAAAACATAACTTTTGGGGATGGCACACAACCATCATGCAGCACCTTTCCTATCTCCTTGGACAGAAAAACAAAAAAAACCCAAAACAACAAACAAAACATATCAAAAAACATTATCACCTCCCTATGCTTTACGAAAATACTGCATACCTTCAACATGCCTCCTCACGGTCCATACAGCATTGGGGTTACCAGGCAGCTCTGAGACGGCCATTTCAGATACCTAAGAGTAAACAGGAACAAGGTTCTTTTGCAAACAGATGTTTAGATTTACTACACTAAGTCACCAAACCACCAGCAGTTTTTAAGCCTTCCCACAACTGGGCAGGAAAGCTAATAATTCCCAATTCTGATGCTCCCTCCCCGTGCCAGATGTGCTACGGGGTAGAAAACATTCAGTGATGTTTTGATACAGCAACATCAGAGCTCTGGATAATCAGCTTTAAAACAAGGTCACCTGCCCCCAGCAAAGAGATCAGCAGCAGCAGCTGGCAGAGACACCGGGAATGTTCCAGTTCAATACACTCAAGTATTAGAAGAGAAAAAATGCAGGTGGTTGGAGTCAACTGAACAAAAAGGCTTTCAGACTGTAAGAGTAAACAGTACAACCCTTTTATTTCCAAGAAGCAAGCCTAGAGAAAGTTGCTCTACAGCAAAAGCAGAATCCATTTCAGCACCCTTATTTCAAGGATTTTCCCTCACTCTCCTCACCTCTCAAGCTGTTCTTCTAAAGTGCTGGAAGTCTTACCTCAAGTCCATGTCTTAGAACCCTCAGAGACGACCGGGGCCCGCGACCACAAGCCACATACAACTGGGGTGTGTCTTCATTGGCCAGATCAGCTATCTGTGTGGAGAAATGGCCTCAAACAATATCCACAGGAAGAGAAAGTAAAACTAAGCTGTATGTGCCACACCACTGCTTTAAGAATGTTTTTTTCAGACAGTGAAGACGACACAGGGTGTACCATCTGCTGCCCTGAAATAATGTCGAGTTTTAACCAAACTCACTGCAGAGCAGAGAACTGGTCTGATGGTCAACAGAGGAGCAGCACAGGACTGCTGTCTGACACCCTGTGTCCAGATACATATTTATCACCACAGGAATCAAAGGCTGCCAGGCCAGGTACCAGTCTTAGGCAGCTGTCTGAGAATTTAGCAGACTTGCTTTTCTATCAGCATTTAGTATAGAGCAGGATTTCTGGAAACCTAGGATAATGTAGCTTTGGTGACTCTGCTTACACAAAAATACTCTGCAGAAAAGCAAAGAAAAAAATCAGGCATCTGTGATCAATTCCTCTGTAAATGAGCTGAATGGGAGCTTGCTGATGGCAACGTACCTGACAACACAGAATAGGAGACAAACTGTCCAACTCATCCACCAGCACCAGGTTCTTGAGAGGTCGTGGCTGAAAAAAGAATGTATCTCCTTCCTCAAGAGGCATGGCAGAAGAGAACTCCGGCTCCTCATCATCATCACCCAGGTGAGCTATCTGGTACAGGTAACTTGCAACAGAAAGCAAGAGCAACAGCATGTTCAGTGCAAAGCTCCGTAGCCTTCCCCAAGAAAGGCTTAGCCAAATATTCAGTCGGCATCAGGGAGGAGAGAAATCCTTCCCTACATTTTACAGCTATTAAAATTTAGCCTTAGGGTTGTCTTCTTGGTGACAAGATGTTTTAAGGAAATCAGAGGCCTGCAAAAAAACCCAAACAAAAAACCCACAAAAAATCCCCCACCACAACCTCCTCCCCCAAGTCTTCTCATTTGTAGCTGTCACTGGCAAGGTATCCCAGAGTTTCAGCATTTTCTCTGTTTATCCTTGAGCCTTTCAGATATTTTTGTGTTAGAGCCAAAGCACCAACTGACAGCTGAGGCCAACAGCAAGGCCAATCGCTAAGACTGCAACTCCATCATTATCTATTTTATTGGAATACTCTCACACCACTATCCTTGACTGCATCCTCTGTTCCATTTTATGGGCCTAAATATCACAACAATCAAGTTAAATTTCAGAGGAAAAAAAATAAAACCAGAAGACAGACTGATTTACTTCCTGGTTTATAATAAAGCTCAAATCAATATGGCTTCCTCAGGAGCCTGGTTTATACAACCCAATTCAGATTCACTCCAGTAAACTGGCTGGAGCTCCCTCAGGTGGCTGACTGCAGATGTAATCAGAAAACAGTGTAAATCTCCATTCCTGTGAATCCCCCACTTAGATGCTGTTAAGCCATCTGCAAAGGTGTGCAAAGTCTTCTTTGAGTCTTTAGAATATTCTAGAACCCCAAACATGAATTGTAAAGCCTTTAAGTATACGTCTATTACGGAAAGGACCACAGTTCCTGATAACAAACCCTATCTATTTCTGAGCGGGCCGTAACACACAAAAGTTCAATGAAAACTATCAAACCTATTAAAAGATAATTCATCTGGATATATGATGGACTCTATATGAACTGCAAGTGCTCGATTCTTCCAAAACCTACTGCAACAGCATGTAATCTTTTGTTCTCTGCACTATAATATCTAATCCGGGTTCAAACAACAACAAAATTCCCCCATTCAGTCATAGTCTAAACCAATTGTTCTGCTCAAGCCACGTGAACAAAGCATTGACAATTTACCCATTAAAACAGAGGTGTTGTCTTTGTATGTTCAGTAAGTTCAAGGGTCAGTCTGCAGTCCTGAACAGAAGCAGTCTGTTTCAGGGGAAAAATGCTGATGTAAAATTGTTTACTCACTGGTTTCCAAATTCAGATGCCACAAAGAGAAACCCCGTCTTCAGCACGCACATGGCAGCAGCGACAGGAACAGTGTCAAAGTACTTCAGTCGAATCTCTGTTACCTGAAAGCAGAGGAAAACGTGAATGTGTTAGCAAAGTACTAGAGCTGCACATGTGTGATTTAATAAAAAAAAAGCTGCCTAGCTATCCTCTCCGAAGAAAGGAAGCAAGAGAGTGGGCCTCTGGCTTTGGTAACACTGAGTCAGTTTGGAAAAAAAACAGCTGTGAAAATAGCAAGCTATCTAAGAGAAAGAAGAAATTTGCTTCACTGAACGCCAACCATTCCCCAACACATGAAAAATTAACCGTCCTGAGCAAATTTCTACATTTGACATGGTTGCAACAGCTCTTGCTGAAACCTCCAAGAACAATCTTAAGCAACTTAAAGATGCTACACAATCATCCCTTGTACCAAATTTGACATGTTTAGATGAAGGAGTAACTAACATTCAACATTTACTCAAAAAACCCAACTGCAGCAGAGATCTTTTCATTGCAAAATACTAGGACAAGCAGCAGCAAGCCACTCCAAGCCTGTTACTTCAACTCATGGAACAAGTGTACCAAGCTAGCTACCTCAATTTGCAAAAAGATTGACTGCAGCTTGTAAATATTCAATTAAGAGATGAAATAGAGAGCATCTACTGTGATTAAGAGAAACTAAGTTCCCCAGAATTAGTTTCTGGAATACCCTCTAGAAAGTTCACGGACTACACCTGACATCTTTTGAAGAAAGGACTGCCTGCAGAACATCTAAAATATGCCCAGGTGACTGCAGCATAATTCTCACAGGATTTTGCAAACCTTGCGCTGTGTGTCTATACGAGTAAACACCAGTTACAACTGCGGGTATAACTGTATCACAAATCACGTAAAACATGCCATTATACAGCTAAACCCACAATACTAAGTATTTTTCACTTTAGAGAATCATAAGGACTCTTCTCGATGAATCCTTTTGTTGTTTTTCACACGATGCTTACCATGTCTTCATCAGTCTCCAGAGTAATTTTGAAGATGTCTCCCTGCTCTGTCTGGGCCAGAAAGAAGAACATGGACTTGGTCTTATGTGTAGCAGAGCAGACAAAAATCATACCTCTCTCTGGGTCATCCAAGTCATTCTGTCAAGAAAGAAAGTGGAGGTCATTGGTGGAATTACCCGGCAAGTGCAGATGTGACTTCACTGACTGAAGTATTTCCATTTCACAGGCGCCTTAAGAGCCGACAGTATGTGAGGAGGCTTTTAACACAAAGCACATCCCCTCCGTTACACCCATAGTTAACCCTTGGTACATCTCTGCCCCAGAAGGAAATGCATTTTTAAGACACTGTGCCTAAGCATCCCCCCTCCTATCTTTTTTGCCCTCCTCCCTGGAAAACCATCAAAAATGTATCAAAGCCAAACTCAGAGGCAAGGGCTGCAATCCACATTCAGCTGGTTTTAAGCACCTGACCCTTGGCAGGTGTTCAAAGCACACAACGACTTACAATGCCAAAGGAGGAGGATGCAACAGAGCAGCTGTCGAATTCACCTGCGTACACTATGGCAACCATGATTCACCGTCTCAAGTAATCCTATCTTACACCGACAGTGTGCCACAGTGGTGCCTGATCAGAGTGTTTGGAGTATCTCCAGCATAAATCTCAGAGAAGAGACATGAACAAGCTCATCACTTCAGGCTATGCCCACCCCCGTCTTCCCTCACAGGTAACATGCAGCCAGGAAGGCAGATGACAGGCCAACACACTTTTAACTCCTTTTTCCTTACTTTAAAACCTCCCTGAGACTTTTAAGGCAAATACCAAGCATTCATTTAGCACTGACAAAGATAATCTTAAAAAAAAGGGTAGGAATCCCAAAATTCTCACCCGTCTCCTGGGAATTGGGCATCTGATATCAGGCTGGTCACCAAAGTTTTTATAAGTAATATAGTTTTCAGAACAGATCAGCACTCCGCTAGGCCCATCAGAACCACCAGGAACTGAAACACAAAAAAGAAACATTATTATGAGAAAAGCCCTTACCACAGATCTGACTGACTGCAGAACATTTATTTTGGTTTTCTTTAAAGCAACATGGTTTCCATCGCTCTGTATCACCTCGCATATATAAATCTACTCGTATCGAAGGGGAAGACAAAAGACTGAGTACAGCTTCCTGGGTCAGTATAAGACCAGAGCAGACGGAACTGGGGGACCAGGAAGGAGAAAAAGGAAGGATGCAACTTCAGACAAATTGCTTGTATTTTATCCTTCGTGGCTTATTCTCATCTAGAAAGCCACAACACGCCCAAAACATCACATTAGCAACTTGTCAGTTAAACACAACCCTTGGGTTACTTTGCTTGCTGTCAAAAAAATGTGCCAGATGGTTTTCAGGTATGTCTTTCATTTTCAGACTGTATTTTTAAAAATGCTTCTATTGAAACCCCAGTGTAACAAAACATATCATCAAAATAGTAGTAATGGGATCCAGCCCAATATTTGGTGTCTGTTAGCTGCCTACAGAAGATGCAACAACAGGGCAAGCATACAAGGATGCTCTCCTAGCTGAGCTTCCTTTGTGCTTGGAGAGGAATCTGCAGCGGTGCAGCAGTGTCCCAGGTCAAAGCTGTTAGGTTAGCTTTGCATCCAATCCCTGGAAGTGGGCTTTTAATCCATGGATTCATCTACTGCCCTTTGAATGCATATCAGCTGCTGGAATCCTGTGCAAGAGTACAACAGCACCTATGCATTACCTAAAAGTACATGCTTTTGCATCTGCTACCAGCTAATTTCAGTTAGTATCTCTCAGGAATCCAGAGAATATCCAGAATACATCTAAAAGGAGAGAGATGAAGAGCACTTTCAAACTGCAGCTCTATCTATGAATTCTTGCATATTTCCACGGGTGAACCACCACTCGTTACCTGACTCCATGGTCAATTTATTTATGCTAATGGCTCAGACTACCATCAAAACAACTCCTAAGACGTAAAGCATATTGATTCCGTTTCCTTGGGGAATGGGAACCAAATAGATCCAGGGGAAAATGACTTAGTGGCCAGGTGGGCAGTACCTGTAATAAGGAAGTTGCCGTGCTCTTCCAAGGGCTCACTGTATTTCCTAACAACGTGGTTCAAACCCAAGTCCAGTTCATAAAATGTCAATGTCTGCTGTGTGTTTGCTGCTGCTTCTCCTGTTGGATCATTGTCCGCTTCCTAAAACAGAATACATGAAGGTGTCTTTCAAGAAAAAGAGTTAAAGGAGGAACAATGTTCATGCATCAGAAAACAGTTTTGAATAACATTAGAATGAAAGTCTAAAAGAAGACTTGCTGGAAGATGCACATAAAAGGAGGAGAAAGAAAATATGCACTTTTGCAGTTGAACAGCAAGAATTTAAGAACCACCAAGACAGAAGCTGCCAACGTTCCCCGCTTCCACAGACAGATTAAGAACAGAAGAGGAACGACAAAGCTCAAAAGACAGCAAAGGGAGATCAAGTTCTTCTCACCTCATAATCCATTTCCAGACAAGCAAACATCGGGTTTTCAAACCCCACATCGACTCCTACCACGTGGTAGACCAAGGTATTGGCCTTGTGGGCTTCCAGCGGGGAGGAAATGGTGAGACGAGCAGCAGCATCTCTGTTCAAGATATACACCAGCTTCTGCTTTTCAATCGCACCTGCAAGGAAAGGACAACAGCACCTGAAGCACATCACCTGGTGATCAAATCTGATCACACCTGCAGTCCGATGACAATCTAAGGCTTTGCAAGGGAACATCAGCATTACTTCTGCTGAAGTTCACCACTGGTATTTATCTCTGTGCCAGCAATTAACTTCGAACATCCCATTTTTAATGTTTCAGGCCTCAAGCACAAATGACAACTCCAGCTCTTTCAAGCCGAAGACTGACCCTTCAGGCTACGTCCATCGAGCCCAATATTCAGTCTACCATGGCTACATGCAGATCTACTCACTCATTCTACCACATGAGAGGCGACAGACTGCAGGGAAGCAACAACAAATTGAAAAAAACAGCCAGATGTTCCACTATTTAAAGCAATTCGGCAAAGAGACCTTTCCTCAGAAATATTTTAACTAAAAATGTATTCTTGCCTGACACACAACATCCACAACATAACAAACACTTATCACCCTTAACTATCAATGTGAATGGCACAACTGTGACTGTGGTACCTTCTCATCCACGAAAACAAGACTTGTTAGAAAGAAAACAATATTATTTATTGTTATTCCCGATATGAAGGGGCACTGTTAAACTACCTATCATTGCCAGTCCCTGCTCTCAGCGTGCAGGAAAGCAGCATCGCACAAAGCTGGCTACGGCAAACTAAGAAAGTTCACGTACCAAGTAACTGAGACACCTCACGGTAAATCTTACAAAGAAATTACCCAAGCACCCTTCTACCTGTGAAGCCTGATCAGAAATGCACCCAGCTGTCTCCAGGACACATCTCAGAGAAGAGACATGAGTTCATAACAACATTTCAGGCTATGGGAGCTGACTGACTACGCTGTAGCACCCACGCCTGCAATCCCAACTTCTCTCCCAGACATCACACTTCAGGGCTCTGCGCACCGCTAAGCAAGCTGGCCTCTTTGCAAATTGTTTTGGCCCAGCATTAGAACTAATTTGTGCAATTCCATCAGCTTCAAGGAACTATTCTGAATGCCTGCATTCTCCTTGACACGCCTCATAGCCTAACAAACTGCCTGAGAAGAAACACTTCCAATTATACCTGGCAGAAACTCACTCCAAAGCAAATACCCCTGAGACAGGAGGGGGGGGGGGGGAAGAAAAAAAAAAAAGAGAAAACAAGCCGACAGACTGACTTACTGATCATGACAGCACGGCCTTTTGGGTCTACAGCCAAGTACTGGCCTGGAACGATTCTGCGACATCCACTCTTGCCAAAAGTTTCCTGATGAATCTTCTCAAACACGTTCTTTGAGGGCTGGTACTCCAGAATAACAATGCGTCCCGAATCGCTGCCCACAACGATATAGTCTTTGGTCCCGCCCGTCAGCCTAAAGGCCATAAGGGAGCGAATGACTCCGAACACTTCCACGGTCAGCAGGGTGTGAACCTTCCCTGTGTTGGGATCGGGGCGGAGTAACTCCAGGATCTTGCCCCGGGAAACGACGATTTCTTGTTGTTTCGTTCCTAAAGAACCCAAAATATGAAGAAGAGTTAGCAGAACATGCAATTTCAAGAAGCACTGTAAGAAAGAAGGCAAGACTTCATGACTACTAAATGCCAAACAGTTTTATGATTACTATGGAAGAATTCAAAGCAACTTATTCACCGCATTGGGTGCCACTAGTGTTTGAGCATCTTTTAAGAGACCAGGAAAGTGGACAAAATAGTAAATTAAATCTATAGATAATCAAACCAAACTTTGCTTGATCTTTCCACGAGTTACAATACCTCAAGTAACACACTCAAGACCAAATGATAATATACCAGTGAAAAAATAATATACTGAAGCAGACTAGCTTCGGCCACCAAACCAAATAAAGAACAAAGCTTTTCCTCGAAAGAGCTCAAGCCAAAATGCGCTAAGGGAGGAGATGATTACCTGAGAAATTGCCATGGATAGCATAGCTGATGCCAGTGGCACGCTGCAACGTCAGGTTGTAGAGAAACATGTTGGCAACGGGTTTGCTTCACCTTATCGTAGCTCCACTGAGTCTGCAACACGGAGAACAAAAATATATACTTTGTAAAAACAAAGTCTTCCATAGGGCACAGAGAGAGAACCGCTGCCCTCTGGTTTGCCTGCATTTATCACTTTACATTAGAAGGCTTACTGCCACCCAGCTAAAGTTATTCGGTATTTAGTAATACTAAAAGGCAAAAGGCTCTCCCAAAGATAACCAGGCTGCCGAGCGCCAGCTGGGCTCCCCACTGCCGCGAGACTGACCAGCGCTTCCAGCTAATTACTCCTCTTACGGTTTTAGTTGTTCAGAAACCAAAGTTACCAAATCCCTCTAGAGGTGCCCTGCGCCGTTACACCTCACTCATCTCGCCGTTTCATTTAATACGAGCCAAGCTACCCACAACAGCTTGGGGCGAGCGCCCGAGTCGATTCCTCTCCCTGGGGGTAAGGCGGGAGGGAACCCCAGCTGCGCGCAGGCCGCCGCGCTCCTCCCGCCGGGCGCTGCAGGCCCCAGGCCGGGGGAACCGGCCCTCAGCCGCCCCGAGCCTCGCCGAGGCCCTCCCTCGCACCGCGGACGGGCTACCCACGCCCTGCGGGGAGCAGGGCCGCAGGCTCCGGGAACCGGTCACGGATCAACGCCCGGCCCAGCCGCTCCCCACAGGCCCGGCCCCGAGGGGCCCGCGGTGATCGGGCCCGCGGTTGCTCCCCCTCGCCAAAATGGCGGCCCATACCGCGCCTCCCCAGCCGAGGGGCCGTCACCGGGCGCGGCGCGGCGCGGCGGGGTCGCCCTTACCGTGCGGATGGACGCGGATGGCGGCGGATGCTGCTCCGGCCTAGGCGGGCGCGCCGTCGGCCCGCTCCGCCATGAGCCCCGCACCTGCGCCCTGCCCTCCCGCGCCTCCTCGCAGGGGCTTTCTGCGAGGCCCGGCGCGCGCGCGCCGTGTGGCGGAGGAGGCTGCACGGAACAGCGCCTGAATAATCACGGGGCGATGGCAGCCGCTCCCCGTACCAAGAGCCTCCGAAAAAAAAAAAACAGCCTCATTTAAGTGTAGAGCGCCGGGGGACCGTGAGCCTCCCGCGCTGCCAGGCGGAGCCGAGCGGCCGCAAACGTTCAGGCACCGCTACCGGCAGCCCCGACGGGCCTCACGGCGGTATCGACCGCGTCAGCTGCACCCCAAGATGGCGGCGGCCACGGCGCCGGGCCCGAGGGCGCCGGACGGGGAGGGCGGTGGCTCGGCCGCCTCCGCCCTCTCCATGGAGCGGATTCAGTCGCTTACCGACCTGGTAGACCTAGAGGCCGCCTACGGCCGGCTGTGTGAGGAGGAGGTGTGTGTGGGGCGGGCCCGAGAGGCGGCGGGGCCTTCAGTGGGGAAGCCGCGGGGCCCCCGGCGGCGATCGGCTGCGGCGGGGCGGGCTGGGGTGGTCCGGGGGTGCGGGACGCGGCACCCCGGAGGTGTTCGCTGCTCCAGCCCCCTCCGGGCCGCTGCTGTGGTGACAAGGGGAGCTCGCTGTCACGGCTCGCCTAGTCGTCCGGATCCTTTGCAGAGACATTAATTACCCGAGCGTCCCGCGGGCCCGGTGCGGGGACGGTGTCGCCTCCGCGGAACTGGTGTCCCTGAGTCGTGAGGAACCTGCAGATTCAGGGTCCTCCTGCATTGGAAGCTCGGCCAGGGTTTGTGGGTTATCTGACTTAAAAGTTGTGTGATGAGGTTTGCATAACTGATGCTTTCAAATGGCAAAAATATAAAAATGTACAGGATTAAAATGAGAGCTTAGGAAGGATTTATTTGTCATACGAGCTCTTGGAAGCGCTAACGCCTTGCTGGCTGCATGTCCTTGACTTGGATGTGGGGTCTGTGATAAGCTGCTGGCCTGGAGGAGAGCTGAAGTCACACAAAACTTCCTTCGTCCTTTTCTTTCAGAAAGCTGTGCAGGAAGAACTGGATGCCCTCCTGGAACAGCAAAGCACTATAGAGAACAAGATGGTTGCGCTTCATCGCATGGGGTTAGCGATCCTCTCCCCTTCTTTCTGCTTCTGCGCACTGTTCAGTACCTCCCTGCTTCCTGCATGACGTGAAAATTCATTTCAGTGTTGTGAGGGAAGCACATTCATTCTCAGAAAATGTCAGACACTAAATCAGTTTGTGGTAGAGAACAGTAGTTGGATTCTCATCCCCAGGCACACGGTTCTTCTCAGCAGCACGAACAGACTCACGCAGACTGACCCATTTTGGCGTAGGCTAAGCAGTTCTTTGAAGGTCTCACCCCAGAGGTTGTTAGGTTTCAGGATCAGTGCTTGGATCAGATGTCTTCTGTCAGGCTGTTCACAGGTGTGGACAGATATTACTGCCTCTTCGTGATGAGCTCGTGCAGGCAGTCTGGAAAGTCATCCTAAGTGGCCTCACGTCTAGGAGCTTGGAGCACAAGTTTATAGACTTCATCTTCCACTTCAGAAGTGGAGAGTATCATAAAGTCTTAGTGGCTCGTTCATGCCCTGTCTGCTAGCAAGCCAGTCGTTAGTCAGTCTGTGCAGCCTCTTCCAAAGCAGTCTGTTTGATTTTGATGCTTTGCTGCTGTAGGAGGGGCATGAAATGAGAGGAATTGTTGCTGACAGGAGCATTTGGGTTTGGAGGAAGAACCATCCTGCTGTTGCAGACCATCCGACTACTTAATATTTGCATCTGATGTTCAATTTGCTTGTCTTTCCAGCCCTAATTTGCAGCTCATCGAGGGGGATGCCCAGCAGTTGGCGGGGATGATCACCTTCACCTGTAACCTGGCTGAGAACGTCAGCAGTAAAGTCCGCCAGCTTGACCTTGCCAAGGTAACTGGACCGAGGGAGTGTTTGGGACTTGTCGCCGCCAAGCCGTGTTCTGTCTGCTCGTGTGCTCACAGCACAGCAGAGAAACGTGCTCTTTTCTTCAGTGTGCAGGTGGGCTGGAAACTGCGTCGTTCTTTGTTTTAGCATTTTCTCGTGTTGTTAGTTAATGGTATCTTGCTGGACTCCTGGATATTGCAGGGTACAAGGGTAAATAACGCATACTATTTTCCATATAGCGGCTGGTTCTCCAGCATCCCCTTCTGTCCACACAGCTCCTGGTAGAATATGGTGAACAAGCTGAGGTTAGTCTTCATTAGCACTCTTTTGTCAACTATTGCAGCGCTGAGGACAGTGGAGATGGTCATTGTCACCCAAGAGTGGTCAGGAATCCGGGCTGTCATATTCTTTGTACAGAGGCTAAGAGGTGTCAAGTCCCAGCGCCCAGCACAACTGCTTAAATCAAAACAGATGATGTGTAGTTGTGTCTCTGGTCTCTGCCTGTTTGTTAAAGTGGAACATGGCCTCTGAGTCCAATCTGAGTTTTGACAGGTAAATGCTGTTCATCTTTCGGGGTCAATGGGCTTACAACTTTTTAAGTAGTTTGGGGTTTCTTCTTACATAGTTGTTTAACGTGTAGAGAAGTATCGCTTCGGTCTGTTTCTTCCTTCTTTCCCCCCCCCCACGCTGTCTTCTCCTCATAATTCTCTTTCCCTGGTCCAGCCCGCAGCAGGAAGCCTTACTGGTTGCTTTTCTTGCAGAATCGACTCTATCAGGCCATTCAGAGAGCTGACGACATCCTTGACCTGAAGTTCTGCATGGATGGAGTTCAAACAGCCCTGCGAAATGAAGATTATGAACAAGCAGCAGCTCATATCCATCGCTATCTGTCTCTGGACAAATCAGTGATTGAGCTCAGTCGTCAGGGCAAGGAAGGTAAGTACTGTTGGTGAGGAGACGCTGGTCAGTCACCTTTCCAGTAGATAACTAGAGGCTGCATGATTTCCCATGGCAGACAGCCTCAGCTCAATAGACGAAGCAGAAGATCTAATGCTAGCTAAAGATCTTAGTATGTTACAGAGTAACATAACGATGAATGTTTTTGAAGCGTTATTAGGTTTGAATTATCATTAATTGAGAGTTCCTGGCACGTGGCTTTAATAGCATTTCAGGTGCTGACTTGGTGAAGGATAAAATGCGCAGGACAAAAGCGGTGAGGGAGAAGGCTCTGTCAGGGAGAACTGTTGCAGTGTTACGGTGTGCTACCAAGCAGAGCAACTGGAAATGAAGGAGTAACTTGCCTGATCCCTAAAAGAAATGTCCCGGTTGATGTGTTCGCATCCTCCATGTAAGACCACGACATTAGCTGTGTGTACATCACACGTGTACCTATCTTTCTTTGCTTGTAGGGGAATTCCACTGTGTCTTCCGCCTTCTCACCTTAGGGCTGCAGGCTGCACAGTGTTGGTCTCTCTGCTGGGAAAAAAAAGTAGCCCTTGATACGGTACTAACATTGTGCTGTCACTTTTCCCTTTCTTCTCTGACCTTTTGATCAGGGGGCATAATTGATGCCAACCTGAAGCTCCTGCAAGAAGCAGAGCAGCGCCTGAAGGCAATTGTCACAGAAAAATTCGACACAGCTATGAAGCAGGGAGACCTGCCCCAGGTGGAACGGTTCTTCAAGATCTTTCCTCTGCTAGGCTTACATGAAGAGGGGCTGAGCAAGTTCTCAGAGTACCTCTGCAAGCAGGTAACAGGTTCTGTGAAACATACTGCGACCTGTCTGGTCTCCTAGGGGAAAGCAAAACCCAGTCTCTGTCAACAGATCTTGCGGAAGGAGATCTTGGCTCTGGCTTGTTAATCTTAGAAACCATCACTGGCCTTAGTTCATCTCTCTCCCTGCATTTTGCGTCCTGGGATGGGCTTTCTGGTGTCTGAATACAGATCCCACAGGCTGGCTGGCTTCTCCTTCTGTGTCTTGCTCTTTTTGCTTGCCTAAAGCTCATACAAGGGAGCCTGGAAAGAGAAGAACAAGTTTCTGCCTCTCTTTGATCCTTGAGTTTTCCACAAGAGAGGAAAAGATCCCTGTTCAAAGGAGGAACAGCAGCAATACTTCTTGCAGTGGGAAGCCAGCAAAAGCCCAGGGCTCTATAGGGCAGGGGACAGAGCTCCACTCTATGGGATGAAGCGTGTCTTTGAGTGTTACCAGCTGACTCGTCCTGCTGTCATGCAGGTGGCCAACAAAGCAGAGGAGAACCTGCAGCTGGTGATGGGGACGGACATGAGTGACCGTCGAGCTGCTGTCATCTTTGCAGACACCCTGACGCTCCTCTTTGAAGGTAATCTTCTTCCTTTCCTCTTTGCTGATTGATTGAAAATAATCCGTGATGAGATTGTCCATCAGTTTAAATGTTTTTAATTCTAGCTCCAGGAGAGCACAAAATGCCTCCTTCCCCTTTGAACTATGGGAGTGTCACGCTAGAGGGACAGGGACACAACTAGTAGACTTTTTCCCAGCCAGGAGAGGGTATTACAATAAGCAAGCTTTCCTATGTACAGCTCGCGCAGGCACAAAGTGAATTTGCAAAGGATTTGTTGGTTTCCTCCAGGAATCAGACTCTTCCTGTTCTCTGCATCCTCAAAACAAATGGGTATTCCCTCAAGGTTTCTTCAGAAATGCAGCTCTCCAGACAAACAAATCGGATCCCTTAGGACTGAGCCGCTGTTGATGCCTCCAGGCCTGGCTCTTCAAGGAGGACCATGGGAGCTTGAAAGCAGAGAGGGAAGGAAGAGAAGGGAGTATGAATGTTCTGTGGGAATGTCGCCAAAGACAGTAATTGAGATCCCATGGTGATTAACCATCTTCTCTATTAAGTCTGCTATAAGTCCAGGTTGCACCACTGCCAAGTCACTCTCCCAGCCTGGCACCCTTGCTGCTATTGGAAGGACCTTAGAGCCACCGAGGCTTTCTTGGCAGTAGTGTTAAAAGAGGGGGAGCGTTGCTAACTCTTGGAGTAGAGAGTTTGTGAGAAGAAAGCAATATTGTAGAGAGACCTCCTCGGGGGTGAGCTTTTTCTCCGGTGAGGTCTTGCCTTCACTAATGCTTGCTCTCTTGGGCATCTGTGTGACAGATAAGAGCAGAGCTTTCCCTAGGCTGATTTTCCTAGTACTGCTCTTCTCCTGTAACCTGGTAGGTGCTGAAAGCTGAGACAAGGTTTGGATGGCCGTTATGCCCCCTGCCAGGTTTACCTCATGCGGCTTTCTCCTGTGGAAGCTTCATATCTTGTATCTTGCTGGGTAGGAGGGCAGCTGACACACACCGCATGGCAGGTGGAAGAGAGATGGCTTCTACTCCAGGAGATTTGCACTGCAGCCTTGCAGTAAACAGGGGAGAGGATGGAAGGTGTCACATGCAGAGAGAAGATGCCATGAAACGAGGGGTGGTAATGAAAGGCCTTCAGTGAGGCACTAGAGAGTGGCTCAGACAGTCTAAACTGTTTATCTGGGGAATGAATGATCCCTTGTTAGGTCCTGTCTGTGGACCTGTGTAGCTCTGCTCTGGGTCTAGACTGGATAGGAACTCCTGCTTGAGTCTCTCTCTTGTGCTTCCCCTCTCCCTGCAGGGATTGCTCGCATTGTGGAGACCCACCAGCCCATTGTGGAGACCTACTATGGGCCAGGGAGGCTCTACACCCTCATCAAGCACCTGCAAGTGGAGTGCGACCGGCAGGTGGAGAAGGTGGTGGACAAGTTCATCAAAGAGAGGGACTATCACAGGCAGGTAAGAGGGGTGTGATGCTGCCTGACACAGCCAACTGTGGCCTCTATCCACCTCCGTGGGGTTCCGGCTGCCATAGACGTGGCAACGTTTGACCTTGTGTATTGAGAAAAACCTTGCTTTACTCCATATTTGCGCTGATGGCTGAAGGGGTCCACCCCTGTAGAGGCAGTCCTTCTGTTGCGGAGAAGGACTCATTGGGAGGATGGTAAATGGACCCTGGGCACAGGATTCTTTGCTCTGCAGGTCTGTAGGGCGCTTTCAGTACACCTTCCCCGCTGTCCTGTTCCTGCTTCTGTCAGTTAGATGCAGGGCTGCTGTAACTGCCTTATGGTCACACACCTTCGTGCCTCTGTTGGCATTCCCATCCCACCATCCTTCCTGGCAGGATGAGCTCTGTCTTGGAGGAGGAGGTGAACTGATGCGGTTCCCTTCTCTGGCAGTGCTTCCTGCAAAGCATTCCTATCACCCCCCCTGAGTATGCACCTCCTTAGGCTCCAGCACGAGAAGCGGGTGTTAATTCCAAGTCATCAGCAAAAACTTTGATGACTCTCCCTTTTTTTGTGATTGCAGTTCCAGCAAGTTCAGAATAGCATGATGAGAAGTTCTTCTGCAGAGAAGATTGAACCAAGGTACAAACAAAACCTCTTTTTGCTCTCTAACCTCCCACCCTTGAGCTGTTAATAACGCTGCTTAGCATTTAGATAACTCTCCTGGTCTTCTAGAGGCTTTGTGGCTACTAAAGCATAACATCCAATTGTTAGGTGCCCTTCACTGCCCTTTTATAAAGGCAGTTTCTGTGGTGGTGATTTATTTTGCTTACTCGTTACTTTTAAGCCTTGGTCCTAAACATTGCTGGAGGGCTGGCAATATCACTGCACACGAAGGACTGAGACTTTAATTGCCTGTGCCCATTACCTTTTGATGGTCAGAGTAGCTCCCTAGGCAGATAATTTGTGACAGAATCAGGAATAAATCTTTGGGTCTTATCTGTACTGCTGCTGCAGCAACTCTGTAACATCAGTTTCTTGCTAATGAACGGAAGTGCTTTCAATCTCCCTCTTCTTCTTATCTTAAGTATTTGCATAGCCCTTAAGTAAGGCCATTCTGGCACTGCATGTTTGAAAGAAAACTTATGTTCCTCAAGGGAGATCTGTCTGTGAGCCTGCATGACTAATTATTTCAGCGGTAATAGAGATCCACTTACTATTTGGTCTGAGTAACTGTGCATGCATCCCAGGTTTTCTGAGCTTTTGCTTTTTCATCTGTAAAATAAAGATAATGGTTCCTTGTCCCACTCGTGTGTTTTGAGACTTTGAGCAGGATTTGTAAAGTTCTTTTGTGCACACTGATGAAAAAGCTGCTGATGTGAGTGAAGTCTTTTTTTCCATAGTTATCTCTGATCTGAACACTGTGTTCTGCATTGTCGCGTGCTTTTTTGGTCTCACGTTTCCTGAGCTGTTGAGCTTAAACAGATTCTTCATCATTTTCAGAGAAACACATGAATCTGTGCACAAAAGCACATATATGGAGATGGCAGGGACCAGGCATTTCTAATGCTGGCCATGTAGGGCTCACAGAATCATAGCAAAACTGAGGTAGGAAAGGACTGCCGAAGGTCTCTAGTCCAACCTCCCACTCAAAACAGGGCTAATTTTGAAGTTATATCGGGTTGCTTAGAGTCTTGCAGTCCTTACTGCTATGATTTTAATGTGCTTGTTCTTACATCCATGAGGAAAAAAGAAGCTTCTCTGTAATGATTTTTTCAGGACGTTTTCATTGTACGTGCATTCTTTGCACATACGAGTTATTCTGCTGAGCTTTGCCACTCAACGGCACAGATGGAAAGGGGCGGTATTGATCTCATAGTAAGAGAAAGAGAACACACTACTTAACTGAGTTAAATTAGTGCCTCTCCTTTTGTTGTCTTGCTACCTTGATTCTTGCTATGTTCCTTCCAGGGAGCTTGACCCTATTTTAACAGAAGTCACTCTGATGAACGCCCGCAGTGAGCTCTACTTGAGGTTCATCAAGAGACGAATAATATCCGATTTTGAGGTGGGAGACTCCATGGCCTCAGAGGAGGTAAAGCAAGGTAACACCTTGAATACCAATACTTGCAGGCTCTCTGCTCCTTGCAGAGATATATCTTAGTGGAGATATATCTTAGTCAGTGGCAGAGCAGAGTGATACAGGATCTGCAAAGATGCTTTGGGAGCACTCTGTGGAAGAGGATTGTGTAGCCTGGCCTCCCCAAACACGTTTTCAGCACTGGTTGTTCCTTCTAACAGGGAAACCAACATTAGGAATGACTGCAGAGCATAAAAAACAAGGTTCCCAAACAGAGGGAGGACCCTTTGGTCACTGCAGGCACAGCTCCTAAAGGTGGAGGCCACAGGGAAAACAGGCTCAGGGGTTTGGTACTCCAAATGGAGCTCTGGAAATCACTTTTGTCACCTGCAAAAGTCAGCTCAGCAATTTCAGCTCCACAGTTGAGGCCTGTGATTTATTCCAGGTTGGGTTTGTGTGTCCACTGGCTGCCCATGAGACAGGCAGCAAGGGGATTAGGTGGAACTGCTTTCTGGCACTTGGTCCCTGCTGATGGTTCTTTTTTGTGTTCTGTAGAGCATCAAAAATACCTGGACAAGCTCCTCAACAACTGTCTACTGAGCCGCACCATGCAAGAGCTCATTGGCTACTACATCACCATGGAGGAATACTTCATGAGGGAGACCGTCAACAAGGTAGGGCTGAGACCTCTGCGTGTGCTCCACAGTCCTCTGCTGAGCATCCCTAGGGAGGGAGATGAGTACGTGGCAGGTCTGCAGTTGTTGAGAAGCTCTTTTGTTTCCCTTGGCTTTGAAAAGCAAGTGGTTGTTTCTGAACTTTGACTCCAAACATACCCCTGAGTATCTTCCAGAGCCAGATCTTCCAGGTCTATGGGCTACTGAAAACTAGGATGGGTGGTGCCAGCCCACATGTGGGGTTCAGCTCGGGGTGAAACGGGCAGGCTGGCAGTTTGGTCTCACAGTGCTGCTCTGGGAGGGCACCTTTGCTCACTGAGCTCAGGGCACTGAGACCGCTTTCTTTGCAGGCTGTTGCCATGGACAGCTACGAGAAGGGCCAGCTCACCTCCAGCATGGTGGACGACGTGTTTTATATAGTGAAGAAGTGCATTGGGCGTGCTCTGTCCAGCTCCAGCATAGACTGTCTCTGTGCCATGATCAACCACTCCACCACCGAGCTGGAGTCTGACTTCAGGTAATGAAAATACACCAGGTTCATTGTAACTTGCCTCCACCTCACGTTCTGCAAACAGTGTTTGCTGTCAGATGGTCTTCCTTGTGTTCTTCGCCTTTGAACTTCTGGTTCGTCATCTCCATGGAAGATGCTTGTAGGAAGCAGTGTCAGGTGTGGTGTGGGAAACTGGAGCTGGGCATACTTTTCTCATAGTAGTGGTGGTCACCTGTAGGACAAACAGAAAAAGGAACCTCATGGCCCAAAATCCCTATGAGACCGAATCACCACGTAACATTGGAGTGCTACCCTGCTTGATGGCACACGGTCACCCCTAATTGTTCTCTGGGTTGCCTGTGAGATTGAATTTGGGGTGAGCCTGCAGAAATTGTCCTGCTCCTGCTTTTCATCCCAGCGTGGGAGTGGGGAACTGTGACTGAAGACAACAGACAGCTGCAGGCAGGATTTTTGGGAAAGCTCAGAAACTGGGTGGTTGTGTTTTTCTTTCAGCCTTGCCTCCTTTAGATGCTGTCAGGACATATTTGCCATCCCTCTGTTGTCCCTATGAAGTTCTGCTTACCTTGTTCAGGTCACAGCTCAGCCAGAGTGCTGTCCCCTGTCACGGAGCACAACTCTGCTGTGGCTGTGCAGTATTTGCTCTAAGCCCTGGTACGTTCTGCTTGCCTCACAGGGAGGTTCTGTACAACAAGCTGAAGCAGGGCTTTCCAGCCACGACCTTCCAGGACTTCCAGAGAGGGGTGACCAGTGCCGTGAACATCATGCACAGCAGCCTGCAGCAGGGCAAGTTCGATACCAAAGGCATTGAAAGCACCGATGAGGCCAAGCAGTCCTTTCTGGTGGGTTTCATGGCTGTTCTGGTGTAGAATGAGTTGGGGTGAGGGGAAAGACAATGGGGAGCTCTTTGGAACAGGATTGGTGCAACTATAACATGTTCAGAGAACCTGAAAACCTGTTCAGGCATGGTGGGTGGCCTGACTTTGGATGTCTGGTAGATGCTTCTACCTCACCTCATGTTTGTAGGGCTTCCACACCAGGCCTGTGCAAGTATGATCCTGTGACTGCCTCTCAGGCTGCTGCGATGATGATTCTCTCCAGGCTGGGGAAGAGCCTGTGCTCTCTTGAGGTGTCCATCAATCCTGTTCTTCACAGGCTCTGCACATCTCATCCACACTTTCCTCTAGATGAAAAAGTTTCCTGGCCCAAGCTCAGGGTTCGTTCATTCTCGCTTATGAAATCACAGAGTTTCCATTAGAGCAGAGTTGTCTGCACTGCTTGGCCTGCAAGATCCTCCTGTTGCCTTCTCCTAACAGCAGCGCTGCAACTCTCTGCACACTTGAGCAGGACAAAACACGGCAGTGAGCATTAGAGACCCCTTGGAGAGCACTTGAAGGGCCGTCGCTCCTGTCTTCTGCAGCATAACACATCCTTCCCCATGGTGGGATGCTGTATAGAGCTTGCGTTGTGGAAGAGACCTCACCGGGAGAGCAACTCTGGATCTGTTCTCTCCTCTCAGCCAGCGCTGCTGTTTGAGCAGACCTGTGGGCAGAGGCTCTGAGAGCACTGGAGAGGGGCTGGCTCACCCTCACTTGTCTCCCTCTCTCTAAGTTGCTGTGAACACCCAGTGCTGAAGAGGCTCCTTGGGACTTTCACTGTACAAGGAGAGAAGGCAACAAAGGGAGCAGGAGGGACTAAACTCTTCCATTTCATTAAATTCTTGGTAATAGGTTTCTGCATTTCTTGAAGCAAAGTGCTTAAAATGTCAATTCTCCCACTGGAATTCCTCATTCACCTGTCAGCTTGCCTCACTTCCCTGTCTGCGCAAACCCCAGCCTTATACTGACATTTAGTTCAGCTTCAGCAGGTAGAGAACAGTCTGTTCAGTGAAGGACGGGTACTCATCCGGCAGGAAGGGTGCTGATTCCTCCTGCGTAGGTACGAATGCCTTCCCGTCTGCCCTGCTTCTCTGGACACAGCGTATAAGCCATCACCTCCAGCCACTCCTGGTCGGTTGTTCTTCGTGACACTGACACAGAAAGCTGGGGGTACCTCCTGTCTTCCACCAGTGGGGCTTCGCTGCAACATCGTGGACAGAATGACGAGGAAAACAAGTAAACTATCTCAAACTTTGCACTAGCTGCAGGTTCAGCACACATGCTCGGTTACTGTAGTTCAGCTTCTTACAGCTCCGTGAATCTGCAATGCATAGATCACACAGTAGCACCTCTGTCCCTTACGTATTTGCATTTCAGCCTGTACTGTGAGCAGGGCATGGAGTAAACATATGGACTTGGGGCTGAGGTGCTGAGAAATTCTAATGAATTCTACTTGGATTTGTTTTGTTGTTTTTTCCCAGGTGACCTTAAACAATGTGGAAGTCTGCAGCGAAAACATCATGACCCTAAAGAAGACTTTGGAGGTGCGGTCTGGATTCTTTACTGTTTTTTCCTTAATCAGACTTGTAATATCCTCCCTTGGAGGGGTCAAGTAAATAATCTGGCTTTTGCTATGCCCAAATTCCCGACGTCTTTGCCCTCCAGCCTTAGGAAAGCAATTCTGAGCTGGCAGAGCAATCTCCGGCCTTTACATCAGCAGCAGCTGGAAATACCAGTTCCTCCAGCTTGACCAACCTGGCACAGGCTGGAAGCCAGTGGAATAACATGTGCATTGAGAAGTTGTGGTTCTCTGGTGCTGGGCTAGATAGCCCCTGGCTTCCTTTCTTGCTGTCCTCTCCCCAGCTGGAGCCAGCAGCCTCTGCCTTCACAGGGACAAGAGTTTGGTGCCTGTCCTAGCCCGCAAGCGTGCTGGTGGGCAGCCAGAGCTCAGCGACGTGAAGCGATAGAAACTGCCCAGGTTATTAATTTGCAACTTGCTCATGGATCTCTTCCCTGCAGAGTGACTGCAGCAAACTGCTTAGCCAAGGCTTCGGGGGTGAGCAAGCGCAGGCCAAGATTGACAGCTGCCTCTCTGACATGGCTGCCGTCTCCAACAAATTTCGTGACCTGCTGCAGGTGAGTGTCTTGCTGAGTTACTGCTGGCCTCCGACACTGGCTGCCCAGTGTCTTCAGGGAGAGCTCGGGCAGGAATCACTTCAGCCCAAGGCCTGGGCCACATCTGACTCCAGGAGTGCTGGTAGGGGTGCAGGAAGGAGTAAATCAGTCAGCTTTGAGGCATGGAAACAGATCCAGCCCGTTTGCACAGCCGCACCGGCTGGCAGCTGCATAAAAAGCCCTGAAAACAGCTGCAGAGCCAGAAGGAATGTTGCTCCATTTGTCCTCGCTCAGCACAGAGTCATAGTTGGTTCAGCATTTTCAGGAGAAGAAATATTAATAGCATTTCCATCTCCTCCATTCTCCCTCGTGGCTCAGCATGTTGTCACGTTGTCCAGAGCCTCACTAAGTAACGCTGAAGACAGGCTGTTGGTAGAGAAGAGCTGCTTTTCTTTCGGGTTTCTCCTCTTTTCCCAAATGGAAATACTCCCCAGCATGGGGCAGAAGGCTGTCTGACTAAATCCACTGTCTCGTGTGGCATGCTGGGGCCTGTTGCCCTAAAATTTCACAGTGGTCTCTGGCAGGGAGAGGAGCAGGAAGACCTAATATCTCCTGTGGAAAGAAACCAAGCAAAAGAGAATATTTTGAACGAGGTTTGCCATCAGCTTTGTACTTCACAGAGGGGCCAGACTATTTTTCATTTGGCTTTGCAGTTCGCTGCAGCCGGATGCCTTCAGATCAGCATTGCCAGTGAATCCTCTTGAGGTTTGTGGTCGGTATCGAAACCAAAGAGCTCATCAGTAAGGAGGAAAACTCTCCAGTCTAGCTCTAGTCCAGTATTATAACTGGCTGCAAAGCAATCAAGAGGCTGAGCAGCAAGCTCCTGCGCTGCCTGAGTTACACGCACATTGAATTTGCCTAGGAAAAGGACAATTGCCAGCAGGGTCTGCTCAGAAATGCCAATTTTAGTTAAAAACTTCCATCAAATGCCAGGCAGTATCGATACCTGAATAGTTTCACGCTGGGTGAGCTTTCCTGACATCTTGCTGAGTCAAAAGGGGGTGGTTGGCAGGAGAGGGCTTTCAGAGAGTTCTCTAGCATCGAAGCGGACAGAACAGCCTTTGCTGACATCCTGCTGCTCAGGGGAGACGGCGTGTGCTGGAGTTATGATTAATTCAGGGAACTAACTGTTGTTACAGCTTTTATCCTCCTTTTAGCTTCTCCTACTGAGCTAAGCTGCACTGGAGGTGGGAGGCATCAGTTGAGTCCCATCACAGTGTCCTCCTGGCTGGTGCTGAGTGGAAAGGCTGGTGTTTCTGTCCTTTCCTACCCTGGTGGGATGTGAACCGAACGCCTCTCTCCTGCCAGGAGACCTCTGTAGCTGTGTGGGCAGGGGTGGGGGAAGCACGAGCCCATCAGACCAGGCTGCAAGTCAGCACAACGGCAGCTTCTGGGCCAATGTCCTTCCTCTTCTCGTCATCGTGGTGTCCTCAGAGCCCTCCAGCACCAGAAGAGCGTGGGATCTGGGACTTCTGGGTTCGGTTTCCTGTGCAAGTCTGTGGGTCGGTTTGCCTCCCCGGGAGGCAGCATGAAGACAGCCTGGCTGTAAAGGTTGTGTGCTGTTGGACGTTCTTCTCTCTTCTCTGGATGAGCCCAGTAAAGGCTCTCCTCTCTTCTTCCTGTCCCCCTCAGGAAGGTCTCAACGAGCTGAACAGCACAGCCATCAAACCCCAGGTGAAGCCCTGGATCAACTTATTCCTCTCCGTCTCCCACAACATCGAGGAGGTAAGGCGCGGCGTTCTCTGCTTCCAACCGTACTTCTGCGCTCTCCGTCCTCTGCTCAGCAGCACAGTCAGAGCAACCGCTGTCTCTCATTCCCCTCAGTTCTCTGCCGTTTCCTCAGCACAGAGCAACAGTAAAATACCCAGAACTTGCTCTGCATCCCAGCCTGGAAAGGGGCATTTCGCTAGAGAGGAGCTTGAGAAAATGGAAGGGGTGCAGTGCTGCTCCAGGAGGGACCTCCCTTCCTGCCCTCTGGGCTGTTTGCTGCTCTTCGCAGCAGGCCACATAAACAACCCTTTTTGTATTTCCATGTCAGGAGGAGTTCAGTGACTACGAAGCTAATGATCCCTGGGTCCAGCAGTTCATCGTCAATCTGGAACAGCAGATGACAGAGTTCAAGGTGAGAGAAGAGAGAGAGGGACGTGGCAGCCTGCTGGGCTTTGACCAGACCTCCACGTGGCATCTCCCAACTCCTCCCCTGCTCAGGGGAACGGCGGACAGAGGTGTCCTCCAGTGCCTCGCAGGGCTCTTAGAGACCCAGTCACCCCCTTCTCCTGCCATTCTCAAAGCCTGCTTGCAAGCCCCACGTACCTGGATCGATTCTGTGGCATCCTCCGCTCACTGAGCCTGCAAGTGATGGGTCTTTATTTGAAAGCTCTCATGGGCTTGGGTTTTGTGGACCTCTGCTCAGGTGTTCCTGAAAAGAATGACACAGGTTTCTGCTTCCAGGCTGGACTGTCTCCAGTGATTTACGATACCCTCACTGGTCTCATGACCAGTCTCATAGCCATCGAACTGGAGAAAGTGCTGCTCAAATCCACCTTCAGCAGGGTAAGCAAAACACGGTCCTCTACCCCATAGCTTGGCTTGACTGCCAACCTTCCACAAGGAAACCCTCAGTAAAGGGACGGGGCAGGGCAGAGGCAAATGTTACCCTTAAAGAAGCTCTGCCACCGCTGGTGGCTGGCTCAGGGAGACCTCGCATTAGCACACACAGGCAGAAAGCGCATTTTGTGATGAGGCTGGGAAGAGCTTGCATCAATAAGGGGGCTGGCTTTTAAGGTGGGTCTAAACATAAGCCAGTTCAACCTGCAATAAATGGTCTAACTGGAACCCTCCTGCTCAGAGACCTCCCCCTGCCCCGCTGTAACTTTTGTTAATTGTGTGTTTGGCACAACCCCTGGGCCTGCTTGGAGAGTTAACAGAGCTCCCTTGGTCTCCACAGCTTGGTGGTCTGCAGTTTGACAAGGAGCTGAGGTCTCTCATAGCCTACCTCACCACAGTCACCACCTGGACTATCCGCGACAAGTTTGCCCGTCTTTCCCAGATGGCCACCATCCTCAATCTGGAAAGGGTGAGAGCTGCACTTTGTCTGCTTTTATTGGGGGATTGCAGGAGCCCCAGCTGGACTCCACATGGATTTACTGGGCTCATCCAGACGTTGTCACACCTATGGGGTATGGAGAAGCTGGAAAAATTGCCCCGTGCCTGATGGGTGTTTGCCTGATGGGTGTTTGCCTGCAGGGGTTAGTGACAGGAAATACCGTGACCATAGCCAGAGTTTGAAGTCGCCTGCGAGGGCGGTTGGTGCCACGTTGTCTCCTGCAGCTCTCCTCTTTCTCCAGGTGACGGAGATCCTGGATTACTGGGGCCCGAATTCCGGCCCGCTCACCTGGCGCCTTACTCCCGCCGAGGTCCGGCAGGTGCTGGCTCTCCGAATCGACTTCCGCAGCGAGGATATCAAGCGGCTGCGCCTTTAGTTGGACGGTGCTTGGGTCAGCACCGCGCTGGAGGTAACGGCAGGAAGGCTGCAGCTCTGGAGCCTGTCCTGGGGCTGGCTGGTTGTTAGATGGTGTGGGGATGGGATGGTGTCTGCCCTTCTGCTCGTATTCCTCGGAGCAAAGGGCTTTCCTGTGCCTGGGAAAAAGAGCTGCCGTCCTTTTGTGGGAGCAGAAACAAGGCAGCAGAAGAATCTCTCATGTTGAGAGCAGCATGACACTATTTCTGAGAACACATCCTAGTCTGAGGGACAAGCTTGTGCTAGCTCCTGACTCCCTTCATTCTGCTGCCCTGCGGGAGGCCACAGGTCAGGAAATTTGGGGGCTGTTGCGGTGTGGTTCAAATACGGGTCTGCAGAGAGCACTCTGCCCGTGCTGCTGGCCGCAGTTGTGTTCCTGCTGTGCCACCAGTTTAAGGGTCAGCTACTGGAGTCCTACAAATTCTGAGCCCTGGCTTTCTCCTGGTGGCGATCGGGACTGTTCTGTTGAAGGGAAAAGGAATGATTTCTTTGTGGGGAGGGTGCTTGGAAAATCCCTAGAAAGCTGCTGTAGGAAACGGGACTGTATTACTGCTGGCTCCCTGTGCCCTGTACAGCTACCCTGTAAATAAACCTCGCCGGGCTGAGCAGCAGCCTTGGTCGGTGTGTGTGTGTCTGCGGGCCCGGAGGGAGCTGGAGAGATGCAGGACAAGAGCTATGCACCATTTCTCCTCTTCTACCCTGTGCCACGGCATCAGAAGGATCTTCCTGCCCCCCCCGCAGCTCGCATTGGCACATCACGAGTACAAACACCCCTGAGATAGATAGCCCCTGGTGCCAGCCCGCTGCTTGCCTGCCTCCTGCGGCAGCGCTCCCCTGCTGTCCTCCCTCACCCAGGGCTGCGGAGGGCGATGACCAGCCCCCTACATGTGGGTTCTGCCTTACCCACCCCTGGAAGGGCTTTGCCCCCGCATTCCTGGGCCCTTGCTGTTCCGCGGGGAGGGGGGAGCCCTGCTAGGGACAGAGGGGCGTAAGCACAAACTGAGAACAAGGTTTTTTTTTATTCAGAGAGACTGCAGGGACCAGTAACTTGCTGCAGAAATAGTCTCTCAGCACAGGACAGGGACTTGATTCCGTATTCAGGTTGCATCCTTGGTGCAGGAGCATTCCATGCCGAACGGGCAGCGTGGGCCCTTGCTGCTGGAAGAGCAGGAAGGCTCCTGCTAGAGGCAGAATCACAAATGCTATTCTTTCCCCTTTGGAGAACCATAAAAACTGCAGTGAAACCCCAAAATCAGCCTGGAGGCCCTAGCAAACTGTCCGTCCAGTAAGGCCACCCTCTGGGGATGGTTTTGCCTGCCCAGCTCCTCACAGCTTCTCCGGCTTTTGGGGCAAGTAGCAGCACAAAAAGGCCACATGAAGACCTAAGGCACCTGTTAGAGCTGGCTGAAGGAGCTGCCTCTAAAGCAACGGGGATTTCTCTGCTTCAGAAGGCAGCTGGCTGCTCCCTCCCCTGCCCTGCATATCTGCCAGGAATGCGTCAGGGCTGAAGGCCGTCACACAGCCACGTCCCCTCTGGGGTGAGCACCGCCCTTCGGATCGCATCCCACGACCTCCACAGAGAAACCGCCCGTGTCCACTTCGATGCTGTGGATGCTGAAGTTGCCCAGTCCCTAGGAAAAAAGAGTTACGGGTTGGGGCAGGAGCCAGCAAGGGACCTGTTCTCACCTCCAAGGTCCTGGGGAGGGCTAAGGGGACAACAAGCAATCTCATGTGGGGCGAGATGCTCCTAGTGTTTCTGCTATATAAAGCAAGCTTCTGCAAGCTGCCTGCGACAGCGAACCGCCTGGGAGCTCACATCTCACCTCGGTTTTTGCTAGAATTTGGTGCAAAGCCTCTTTCTGCCGAGGGCCTTTGGTTAAGACGTAAAGGAAGCCGCCGCCGCCAGCCCCTGCCAAGCACTGCCCGTAGACGTAGGGCCGGAGAGCACCCATCATGCGCCCGACGGCCAGCGGCTCGCACCCAGGGGCCATGCATTTCTTCTGCTGCCAGTAGCGGTCCAGACACTTGCCGACGAGCGGCAGGTTACCTGCAGGGAAGAGGGTATCGCAAACAATTTGCCTCTTATTTCTTGCCCAAGGGGTAGAAACCTGCCCCTGCCTCTCCTGCTCAGCCCAAGCTAAATTCTGCCTTCTCATCTACCCAGTTCCTCCCAGCTCTGCCTGCCAAGCAAGCAACCCAGCCCTGTCACGTTGCTGTTTATTTTTAATCCTCCACAGGGGGAGAATTTGCTTGCTTTAATGCTCCGGCTTCTCCTCTGCAGCATCCCAGCAGCCAAACGAATCTACCGCACAGGCTAGGCACGGCCCCCAGCCCCATCATGGATGGCTCATGAAAAATCAACCAAACTCAGCGTGTCTAACCTCCCCTTCCTCAAAGTCTTCATTCAAGCCTGAATTTTGGGGCATTGCCTGTAATATGCCGGTTTTCAGGCATTGCCAGTAATATGCCGGGCCTGGGGGCAGAATTTGAGGCTTCTGCAACTGCAAGAGCCTGCAGCCCCCCAGCCTTTGCCCCCCCCCAGGACTGCGCAGACTCTCCCCAGGAGAGTTTATGTTTCTTCAGTCGTTAAAAGGGCCGGCCTGGCCCAGGGAAGGGGGCTCACACCTTGCCTCAAGGCCTGGGCACACTCCTCGGCGTTGCTCACCAGCGCGTCGGCGTTTTGCACGGCGGAGGGCAGCCTGGCGTACCAGTTCCTCACCACGTCCTGCAAGAGACCAGAACGTCCCTGTCACCATCCGGCTGGCTCCAGCAGCACCCGGGGAGGTAGTTGCTCCTGTTGGGGTGGCAAAGCTCTGCACCAGCAAAGGGGACAGGCACCAAAGGCCGTGGGGGGAGCAAAGGCCAGAGCCCACGGCACCCAGGGGCACCCAGGCATTACCTGGAGCAGGTTGCGGGCCAGGCGAGTCTTCCCCGTGTACACCAGCAGCAAGTGATCGTTGAGGGTCTGGGTAAAACCGTCCGGCACCGGAATCTTCTCCACCTCCACCCTGAGCGGCAGCTGAGCCTTCGACCTCCCAATTTTGATGCCGGGCACGAGCCCACCCACCTGGTCCTGCCAACCACCGCCTGCAGGGCAGAGGGTCCTCAGCCACCATTGGGCCCCCCACCCCGCGGGCTGGCTGCTCCCCCCGGACGCTACCTGTCGTCAGCCTCTGCTCCAGGTGCAGCACGGCGTGGATGAGGGACTCGGTGCTGGCAGCCTTCCCAGCCGCCCGGTACAGCGATGCCATCACCGCTCCCGCCAGGATGCTGCTGGTGCCTGGATGCAGGCGGGGCCAGGGCAGCGAGGCACCACACATGCCCGTGAGAGCCGGGGCCAGGCTCCTGCCAGCGAGGGGGATGCCCCCTCCCGGTGCTGGCAGCAGGAGGGACTCCCCGGCGCCAGTGAGGGACTCCCCAGCCCTTTCCCTGCAGACTTACCGAGGCCAGACCCGTGGGGCAGCTTGGACCAGGTGTGCACCTCAAACCCACCGCCGAAGCTCTCCATCAGCTGGACCCGCAAGGGTTTCTGCGAGGGGAACTGCACGACCTGGGTGCAGATGAAGGCAGCTTTGAGCAGGGCTCCTGGAAACAAGAGGAGAAAGCAAAGCTGATGCCTGCTGCACTAGCTGCTCCCTCACCCCACCATGCCCAAAAAAGGCCACCATGGGGTCAGGACACCGAGGGGACATCGAGCGTACGGAGCCAGGCCGTGCGGCTGGTGACACCTCACCTGGCGCATGCGGCTGGCAGTAATCCTGCAAGTGCTCCAGCTCCCGGCACACCAGCTCCACCGCCGCCTCGCTCTGCGGCGTCCCGCCGAGGCTGACGAGGCGCAGCTCCGGCTCGCCGATGCGCCGCACCCGGGCACCGATGGGCCGGCACCCGTCCACCAGCACCGCCACGTCCACCACGGCCCCACCGTGCTCGTACGTGATGGGGGGGGTGTCGCTCCAGCCGCCTGCCGAAGCTCACCGTCAGCTCCCCATGGCACCCCGACTTCTTTTCCCCCAACATCACGGGGGTGAGACATGAATCATCGGGCTGGGGGGATGCACTCACCAGAGAGGTCCAGGCGGGCCGGACATGCCACCTGCACCCAGTGCCCCACGGGTGGCAGCTCCGCCTGCCCCACGGTGACAAACTGGCAGGAGGACATCACCGCCTGCCGGATGAGGATCTGCTCAGCCCCCTCGTAATGTCGAGCCGCTCTCACCAGCAGAGCTGGCCTGGAAAAAGAGAGATGCTGAGCCCGCTGCCACGGCTCCCCAAGTGCCGATGCCTGGGACAGGGCAGCGGCTGCTCACCGGCCCCAGCCTCACCTGCTCATCCACTTCTGCCGCTCAGCGGCCAGCTCCCGGACACCACCGGCGATGTCCCCGCTCTCCAGGCGCCCGAAAGCTGAGGCCCACTCCCCGTTGGCAGCGGGTCCGCTCCGCAAGCCCCCTTCCCCTCTTGCCATGCAGCCCAGGACGTCGGCGATGCAGGCGAGTGCCCGGGCTGCGATGCCAGCGTCACCAGCTGTGGAGGCAACTAGAAAACAAAAGGAGGCTGCAGGTCACCCCGAACCAGCCCGCTTCTGCAATAAGCCAGCTCCAGGGGAGAGGGACTCGCATGGCTTGCGCCCACCCTGGCTTGTCGGATGCCCTGGGGGTGCACCCCATTGGTTCTTGCAATGGGGGGTTATTGGAGGGGCTGGGGAGCACCAAACAGCCCCGATATCTAGAGACAGAGCTTGTGCAAGTCCAGCTCACCCTCGTCCAGCGTGCCCAGCACTGCCTCGTGGTAGCCCTCATGGACGGCGCTGCGGGCGAGCGGCAGGAGGCTGCTGTCCTGGCGCCCCAGCAGCACCCGCCGCACTTTGCGCTGGCCCTGCAGGAAGAAGAGGGCCCGGCGGGCACCCAGCTCGGCCGCCTTGTCCAGGCAGGGCAGCAGCTCCTGCCAGGACATGCGCCACGCCGCTCGCCAGCGTGCCAGCCGCTCGCCGGCCACTGCCGCCGGGGCCAGCAGCCACAGCACATCCTCCAGCCCCAGCGCCTCGCAGGCGTGCAGCACTGGGAAGAGCCGGGCGCTGAGCAGGCAGCGGCTCCCCCGCGGCATCTCGGTGTCCCAAAGGTCCCCTTCCCTGATGGAGGGAGAGCTGTCAGCACCGCCCCGGGGCTCGAGGACACCTTCCAGGAGGGGAGGTGGGACACAGGATGGGTTGGGGTGGCCGTGACGCCTCCCACTGCAGCCATCCCCAGGGGAGCCGGGTCTCCTGTCCCGTCCTGGCACATGGCACTTACCGTATGCCCGTCCGACAGAAAAACTCGGCCCAGGGCACGTTCAGGTAGGTGGCCTTGTCAGCAGGGCTCTGCGGGCAGACGGAGGGGACGGTTACGCCCCGGCTTCGCAGGGAGCTTCGTGCCGCCTCGCTGCCCCCGTACCTGCCAGTCGTCAAGGCGGCCGGTGAGCGTGAACACGCGGCAGGGCAGGTCACGTAGCCGGACGTGGTGGCCCTGCAGGACGACGTCACGCAGAGGACAGCCCTGCAGGGCTGGCGAGGAGCCTGGGGCGAGGCCCGAGAGGAGGCAGCCAGGACCAATCTCCAGGGGACCCTGTGGAAGAGGCAGCAGGGCACGGAGTGGCACAGCTGGCCCCAGAGCAGCCCCCAAACCGGAGCCAGACCCTGACCTCGGAAGGGGACAACCTCCCCGGGTTTTGTCACGGGGCTGTGGAGACATGGACTGCGCAAGTTCAGGCCAAGGGCTCTCAGCCACGATAAAGCCCCCAAGGAGAGGGTCTGCCCTGGTCCCCAGGGAGGGACAGCCCAGCGGTCACAGTCTCCTCCCCTTTCCTAGGGAGGGTGACAACCACCAGGGTCCCCGGCACCAGGCAAAAAGCAGCCAGAAAGAGGAAGGACACCCCAAATCTCACAGCCGTGGGTCCCCCATCCCAGCCAGGGCCACCCCACCTGCCACCCATTCAGTGCACTGAGAACTCGGGGTCACCCCCACCTCAGCCACGTACCTGGAGGTGACAGTGCTGGATGACACTGCCAGCCGCCAGCCGCACAGCTCCTTCCAGCAGGCAGTTGGTGACCGAAGAGCCGTCCTCCAGGAGCCAGGGCTGCTGCCGGGGGCACAGAGGCACGTGGGACCAGGGTCCGGAGCGACCCCCAAAAAATGTGCGTGAGCAAGGCTGGGGATGGAAGGACGTACGTCCACGTGGGAATGGGCTGTTTTGCAGAAGCGGAGGTGGCTGGCAGAGCCGGGCAGGAGCGTCAGGCTGCGGATGTGTTCGCTTGCAGAGGTAGTCATGTAGTCGTAGGACGCGTCGGGGATGCAGGCTGCAGGGGGGCAGGAGAGCTGTCAGCGCACCGACGGCAGACGTGGGTGTGCCTGACACCCGCCTGAGCCAAGGGCAGCCAGGCTGAACATCCCCAGTCGAAGGGGTGGGGAGAGAAGACCTGGGGACCCCCAGTCGTGAGGAGAAATAGCTGGGTGCCAGGCCCTGACCACCCCATCTCTCACCATGCAGGGCTCAGGGATGGGCCATGTCGCGTGCACCCACCACAGCATCACTCACCCATGCTAAGAGGGAAGGCGCGGAGAGCTGTCCACAGCACAGAGCGGGCGCTCCTTACGCTGGCGTCACCACCACCCTTCACGAAATCCTCCTCCGTCATCCCCCCGGCCATGCACAGCACGATGTCGAAGAAGAGGGAGAGCTGGGGAGAGAAGGGACCTGTTGGGTGCAGCCAGGCCAGCCGGTGCAGCCACCCTGGCCCCCACCCTGCTGCTGGGTGCTCCCCTCCTGCCACCTCTCCTGCCCAAATCTGGCAGCACAGGGGCAAACAGTCCCTATAGAGATGCCCAGCAGCAGCACCCGTGGGACAAGGGGTCCCGTCCCCCACGGAGGGGCTGTCACCTGGATGGGTGGTGCCCCCGAGTCCAGCCCCATGTAGGTGCAGGCGTCCAGAGGAGGGATGACGTGAGTGGCCAGAAGCTGCTCAGCGGCATCCGAGGAGAAGAAAACCACCCCGCAGACCTGCCAGGGCACAGCGGGGCTGAGGCCACGGCCATGGTGACATGAGGGACGGGGCTGGCAGGGCCACCGACACCCGAGTTGTGCCGTACCAGTGGGACGGTGCCGTCAGGCCCCGCGCACTGCTGGATCTGGGCCTCCGTGCCTTTGTAGATGATGTCGCGCACCAGCCCCTGGGAGCGAGACCACCCGGATGAGCTCTTCAGGGTGCCCCAAGCCAAGCAACCGTGGCTGGGCTGGGACCTCAGCACCCAAGGGACCAAAGGGGTGGGGATTCCTGCATCTCCAAGGGATGTCCCTTGAAGTGGGAGCTGCTCCTGACCTGCTCATCGGCGAGGTAGACCCCGTGGTTCCTGGCATACGCCTGGCTCCCGGGCACCGCGATTACTCTGACGCCCTGGAAGCCATCCCAGTCAATCCCTGGGGAGAGGGACAGAGACCAGTGCCCGCTGGGGCAGTGAACGTACCCGCACTGGGCACAACAGCTTGAAAACTGGGCCCTCGGCAGAGGCAGAGACAGCAGTATCCAGCCTCGCCCACCTTGCTGCAGGCACAACGGATGCTCCCAACCGCACCAGGGTCAGCAACGCCTGAGCATCCACACCATCATGGGGACAGGGCACAGGCTGAACCGGCTGTGCCACTGCAAGCTCCGACCCCTGTCCCGAGCCGAAGCGGGTGTTGGAGGCAAGGCTGGCACACACTCACCTGGTGCTGAGGGCACGGTGAGGAGCATGTCGGTGCTGCAGACCCACACGCCAGGCGGGGAGCCCACACAGAGCTGCCGAAAGAAGGGCCACGTGCCCAGGGATGGCATGGAAGGGGCCTGGCCCTCGTGGGGCACCCAGCACCCTTCCCGCCCTGCTAGGAGCCTGCTGAAGGCACCCCAAAGGCTTCAGGGGGAGCCGAACCCACCCCCATGCCAGGGTGCCCAGCATAGCACGGCACGAGCCCAGGGCCCCATCCCACAGGCCACACGGACCCGGTGTGTCATGGTCCCCAGCAGGCTGTCCAGGTTGCAGACCAGAGCTTCGGCTGGGGCGCCGGGCTCCTCCACGGGCAGGCAGGTGAAGGCCCGGCCACAGTCATCGAAGGAGAAGTCACGGCCCTGGCGGGACGGGGAACGCGGGGTGGGGGTCACAGGGAGGGAGAGGGCGTGAGGTGGCTCCGGCTCCTCGCCGTGTGACGGAGGGGTCTCAAGCTGGGCTGCGGGTCAGCTCTCACCATGTGCAGAATGAGGATGCGGGCTTCCCTCAGGACGTCGGAGGTCACCACCTGGGAGGGCAGAGCAGGGGACACTCAGCGGGGACGGCACAGCCACCCCCCCCCCCCTCCCGCCCCCCCGGGCCCACCAGAGGCTGCCACCCCGCTGCCCCCTCCCCAGCCGGGGGACGGCCCCTCACCGTGCAGCCCGCCCGGGCGCTGAGGTGCTCGGCCGCCACCAGCAAGGCGTTGAGGGTGGCCCCGCCGCTGCCCAGGCGGGCCCAGGGGTCCTCCACGGCCAGGAGGAGCGGGGGGGGCCGCGGGCCCAGGCCGCCCCTCAGCCGGCGGGCCTCCAGCTCTGCCAAGCGAGAGGCCGGCGGCGCTGAGGGCTGGCACCCCCCGCCCCGCCAGGGGGAGAGGGCGAGCCCAGCCCCGCCGCTTGCCTCGCTGGAAGGCGGAGACGCAGCCGCCGCGCTGGCAGGTGAGGAGGAGGACGCTCCACTCCGCCGCCATCGCCGCTCCGGACCGGCTCCTGGATGGCGGCCGCGGTGCCTGCTGGGAGGTGTAGTCCCGCCCCGCCAGCGCCCTGGCACCCGCTGTGGGAGGCTGGCCGGTGGGGGACTACATCTCCCAGCGTGCACTGCGCGGCCGGGCCGGCCCGAGCGGCTTAAAGGCACAGTGCACTCCGGCGCTGCTCCTCCTCTCGCCCCCCCCCGGGGGGGCTTGCAAAGGCGGAATGGGGGGGTTTGACGTTTTTTCTTCCCCAAAATGGGGCACGCACCCCTAAGTGCGCTGGGTCATCCCTGTCACGAGCCCGCCCGTACTCAGCCCGGCTCCTGGCATAGGCCTGTGCAGCGGGGTGGGGGTGCCCGGGTGCGGGCAGTGGGTGCTGGTGTCGGTGCACGGTGGGCACCAGGGTGGGTGCCCGGTGGGTGCCGGGGTGGGTGCCCGGTGGGTGCCGGGGTGGGCGGCTGGTGGGTGCCCGGTGAGTGCCGGGGTGGGTACCGGGGTGGACACCGGGGGGTGCCGATGCGCCGGTGTGAGTGCCGGGGCGGGTACCGGGTATGCCGATGTACCGGATGGGCGCTGGGGTGAGGTACCGGGGGGTACCGGGGGGTGCCGATGTGCCGGGGTGAGGTACCGGGGGGGGTACCGGGGGAGTTCCGTATACTGCCGATGTGCCGGGGTGGGTACTGGGGGGATAGCGGGCGGTGCCGATGTGCCGGGATGAGGTACCAGAGGGGTACCGGGAGAGTTCCGGGGGGTGCCGATGTGCCGGGGTGAGGTACCGGGGGGGTACCGGGGGAGTTCCGGGGGGTGCCGATGTGCCGGGGTGGGTACCGGGGGGGCACCGGGGGAGTTCCGGAGAGTGCCGATGCGCCGGGGTGGGTACCGGGGAGGGGGCGTACCAGGGTGGGTACCGGGGATGCCGATGCACCGGGGGGAGGGTACCAGGGTGGGTAGCGCGGTGTGTACCGGGGATGCTGGTGCGCCGGGGTGGGTGCCGGGGTGGGTACCGGGGTAAATGCCAGGGATGCCGATGCACCGGGGTGGGCACCGGGGTAGATGCCGGGGATGCCGGTGCGCCGGGTGGGCGCGGCGCGGCCCCACTCGCCTCCTACAAGTCCCACAAGCCCCGCCGGGCGGCGGGCGGCCGAGGACTACATCTCCCAGGCTGCCGGGCCCGACCCCCCGCCCCGCACGGCACGGCCCGGCCCCGCACGGCGCGGAGGGCGCGGCGCGGCGCGGGGGGCGGCGGCGGGGCCCGGGTGCGCCCGGCGGTGGGGCCATGCCGGAGCCGAGCCAGGTACCGCGGCGGGGAGCGGGCCCGGGGGGTGATGCGGACACGGCCCGGCTCGGGGGGCCGGTCTCGGGGGCGGGGGGGGGATCGCGGGCTGCGGCCGGGGGAGGCTGGCCGGGAGCTGCCCCGGTGCTGGGTGCTGGTCCTGGTGCTGGGTGCTGGCCTCGGGAAGCATGCACCCGGGATGCATTGGATTCAGCCCCGGGGTGTTGGTCCCGGGAGGATGCGCTGGCCCCGGGTGCTAGTGCCGGTCCTGGGGTTCTGGCCCCCGGGAGGACGCGATGGCCCCGGGAGGATGCGCTGGCCCTGGGTGCTGGTCCCGGTCCGGGGGTTCCGGCCCCCGGGAGGACGGGATGGCCCCGGGAGGATGCGCTGGCCCTAGGTGCTGGCCCCGGTCCGGGGGTTCTGGTCCCCGGGAGGACGGGATGGCCCCGGGAGCTGGCCCCGGTCCGGGGGTTCTGGCACCCGGGAGGATGCGCTGGCCCTGGGTGCTGGCCCCGGTCCGGAGATGCTGGTCCCAGGAGGATGCGCCGGCCCAGGGTGCTGGTCCCAGGAGGATGCGCTGGTCCAGGGTGCTGGTCCCAGGAGGATGCGCTGGCCCAGGGTGCTGGTCCCAGGAGGATGCGCCGGTCCAGGGTGCTGGTCTCAGGAGGATGCGCTGGTCCAGGGTGCTGGTCCCAGGAGGATGCGCTGGTCCAGGGTGCTGGTCCCAGAAGGATGCGCTGGCCCGGGGTGCTGGTCGCAGGAGGATGCGCCGGTCCGGGGTGCTGGCCCGGGCCCCGAGGTGCTGGCCCCCGGGAGGATGCACCAACCACAGCCCTGGGGTGCAGCCCCATGGTGCTGCCCGGGGAGGATGCACTTGCCTCGGGGAGGATGCCTGCCCCTGGCAGGGGTGCTGGGGTGGGGGCTGGTGCTGCTCCCCGCAGCCCGGGGGAGCTGCCCCTCTCCAGCCATGTGCCCCGGGGTGCTGCTGGGGGCAGAGCTGGGGTGGCCGCAGAGGGGACCAGAATGGGAGAGCTGGCTGCAGGTGCCCAGGGGTGTGGGTGCCAGCGGGAACCCCCAGTCCCCACCGATGCCAGTGTGTGTGTAAGGTCCCTCAGCAGCAGTGTGACACATGGCTGTGTGACACGCAGTGTCCCTTGCCTGGCTAGTGGCAGCCAGGATTTCACAAACACAGCACGAGCATCCCTGGGGACAGGGTAGGAAACCATGTCACCGAGCAGGGAAACGTCCCTTGCCTGCGTTTGTGTGTTCCAGCACGGGTGTTAGTGTGGGATCCGGGGTCTGCGCCTGTCCCGGTGTTGTCCCGTTTCCGTGGCTGAGGCACAGCTGCCGGAGCGGGGTCAATGCCGGAGCCTGGCTTTTAGGGCCTGGCGATGCGCAGGGTCCCCACTCACGCCGGGGGCTCGGGTGGGAAGGTGAGGTTTTGCTCAGGCCCCAGCTGCAGAGCCGGAGCACTTATTGCAAAGCTCCCGAGTATTTCCCTGGAGCGAGGGCTCCCCATCCCAGCAGGAGGGTTTTGGGGGGGGAGGAGGGCGCTCGGGCAGCGGGCGAGCTCGGACGAGAGGAAGGGCCACGTCCCCTCCTGCTGCGAGTGAGCAAAGAACATGGCTGGGTGAAACCAAATAGCGTCAGCCCCGCAGAACTTGCTGAGCTTCGGGTGGGCTCCGAGCTGGCGGAGGCAGTTTTGCCCACCACGGTCCGGGGTTTCCCCACCGGGCCCGGGGCCAGGGGCTCCCCCATATTCAGCACCGCCCTGAGCGGCAGCGCCGGCCGCATCCTGCCCAGAGCGGCGAGCGGGGACGGGAAGTTACTCAGCGCTTTGGGCTTGGTTTTCCTTTTTCTTCCCCTTTTATCAGAGCCAGATGTCGCGTCTGCAGCGGTGAAGCTTGGGCGGGCAGGGGGCTGCCTTGGCTGCCGTCCCCCCCCCTCGCCGTGCACGTGCCCGTCTGTCTGTCTGTCTGTCCGTCCCCATCTGGCAGCGAGCGGCGGCCCCGCTGCCGGTTGCGTGTGGCAGCTGCCTGTCAAAAGCGTTTCCCTCTCCTCCGAGGAGCTCATGGCGGTTCTCGGGAACGGCAAGACGCGCTCCGCTCGCCCGCCCACGCCTCGCCGGCGCCGGAGGCAGGCAGGCAGGCAGGCAGGCAGGGAGAGCCCGGGCAGCCGCACGCCGGGGGAACCAACTCGGGCTTGAATTTTCATGCCCAAACAAGTTCCAAACTGCCGCTTTTTAGCAAAAGGCTCCGGTGGCACCGAGGGCGCGATGGTTTCCCCGCCGGCTCTTGGGACGCCGGATGCTGCCCAGCTTGGCCTGTGCCGAGGACCCGGCACTTAATGGCTTTCTTCTCCTCCCGTTGCATTTAATTCTTGCAAGAGTGCAAGCTGCTAATTGCTCTCCAGCGGCTCGGCTGGCTTCAGTGATTCTCAACGAGCTGTGATTTATCGCAGCCTGCCAGTCCCCGGGGGCTTGGGGTGCAGCGGGAGAGGCTGGGAACCTCCTCTCCCTGCCCTGCCGGGCTCCGCGTCGGGCTCCGGGGGATCTCTCGGCTCCGCATCACTCTTTGCCGTTGGCATCTCCCAAAAGCTTTTTCAGAGACTGCAAGAGATTTGGGCCCCGGCTGTGTGGTGAAGTTCCCAAAGATACCCCCAAAACCGCACATGGACGAATGGTGAATATATATAATGAATTTTTATATATATATATATGCATGTGTGATATATGGATCTTTATTTTTTTTTTTCCTGGATGAATAGTTCAGTGCTGGGGCTCTAAAATAACCCCCGCAACAGACGCTCTCGGGAAACCAGAGCAAGCTGCAGTCACTTCGCTCCGGGTGCCACCATGTCCCTGGCAAGGGATTTCTGATCTGCAGCGCTAATTGGGCTAATTAGGAAAATGCAAACGCTCCCCCTTCTCCCTGAGTGTCCGAGCAGAGCCCCAGCTAGCGGAGAGGAGAAGTCGGGTTCCCTCGTCAGTGGAGCTGCTCTAATTTTATATTTAACGGGAGTCCCGTGGCTGTGCCGGGACTGATGGCCTTCGGCTGGGGGAGCCTTTCGTAACGTCCCTCCGGTAAAATCTCGTAGGTACAATTTTCCTAACGAGTTCAGTGGCTTCTCAGCACCGCCCACAAGCGGAGCAAACCCTGGGTGGTTTTACCGGAACATGCACCGAGTTTGCAGTTCTCTGCTGGGGCTGTGTGCTGGGGGAAGGAGGAGGGCTTTGCGTCGCAGCACCCATCAACCGGCCCTCGAAAGCCTTTGGGTGTCCACCGCCTCCCATCCCCAGAGCTGCCGAGCCCCAGGGAGGGGGACAGCAAAGCGCAGGGGGGTCCCGCGTCCCTGCTCGCCTTCCCTGGGCAAAAGGCCACGGCCGGCAGCAGCGGCGGCACCTCCCCGGCACGGCGTCCGCCCGTCCTGCACTCCTGCACATATTTTCCCGGTGAGGCATCGAGCGCGAACCTAACGGGTGCGGCCTGGTAAAACGAGCCGCGGTGGTGGAGGGGGAGCGGTTCCCTCCCGGCGGGTGCGGCAGCCAGCACGGAGGCTTGGGGTGCTGCCGGCGGCGGTGGCTCGCTGGGTGCTGGTGTTGGAGGGTGAGCGGGGGCCCTGCCCTTGCCGGGGAGCATGCGTGCACCCACCTTGCAGGTGGCTGAGGATGGGGGGGGAGAGCGATTCGGGGGTGTTCGTGGGGTGCAGCCGTGCTGCTGCAGGCATGGAGGGGGGCACGGACCGGGCAGACCCCCCTGACCCCAGCCCGTGGCGAGCTGGAAATGTGGCCGGCAGCGGGTGGCCGGCTCCCCGCAGGGCCCGGTGGCTTTGCTTGGGGAACTGGGGGGAGGACGGGCGAGAGGAGGAGGCAGCGGGGGGTGGTGAGCCCCGGGATCTGCATCCTCTGCTCCGCCGGGGGCTGGCTGGCTGGCACCCCCACCTGCTAGCCAGCCCCGAGCCCAGCCGCTCGGTGGGACCCAGCTCGGTGGTACCTGACCCGGTGGTACCTGATGTGGTGGTACGTGATCTGGTGGCTCGGTGGTACCTAATCCGGTGGTACATGACCTGGTGGTACGCGACTCGGTGGTACCTGACCCGGTGGTTCAGTGGTACCTGACCTGGTGGTACCCGATCCGGTGGTACCTGACGTGGTGGTATGTGACCTGGTGGCTCGGTGGTACCCGATCTGGTGGTACCTGACCCGGTGGTACCTGACCTGGTGACTTGATGGCAGCCGACTCGGTGGTACCCAGCAGCTGGGGCAGTTGGTGCGAACTGGGGGCTCTGGGGTGGGTGCCTGGGGGTGCGGGGCAGCACGACTGGGTCTGCCCCTCGGCTCTGGCCGGCTCTGCGGGCTTTGGGGCTGGGGGACACAGAGTGTCCCCGCTGCAGGGCTGAGCGGCGAGTCCCCCTCCCCTCCCCGCCTGCCCCGCCTCAGGGAGGGGGCTGCTGCTCCCGGGCTTATCGACCCCCCTGGAGCGCAGGGGGGGTCCCCTTTTCCCCACGGCAGCCCGGGGAGAGCCGGGGAGCTGCGGGGGGCTGGTGGAGGCGGGGGGAAAGCGGCGCTGGCAGATGGCCGAGCCACGTCCCTTCTCGGGGACGGGGGCATCAGCCGTGTGGGCTGGCGCACGTGGCTCGCAGTCCTGATGAGTCCGTGCATGTGAGCTGCGGGGGCGGTCGGCTACCTCGGCTGCTTCTGCCGGTGTGTGTTTTGGGGGGGGCAGGATGGCTGGGTGGGCTCCGCAGGCAAAGCCCCCCCACCCAGCATTGCCCCGTCGGGCAGCGCAGGGTGTTTGGGATGGAGCGGGGTCCCCGCCGTGCTGCGGTCGAGCCGAGGGGCTTGGGATGCTGCTGGACCGGTCCCTGCAAGCCCCATCCACCAGCAAGGGTGGGAGCATCCTTTTCGGAGCTTTCCCACCGCTGGGACTTCCCCTGCGCCCCCAAATCCCGTAGGAAACGGCCTCGGCAGTGGCTGGCTCCATCCCAGCTCCACGCCAGGGATTTGGCCTCCCGCGCTCTTTCCTGGCCCCGTCCCAGCGCTGAGGGATGAGCCCAAAATGACCCCTCCGGATGCTGGGCACGGGGAAACGCTGAAATTGCTGCCGTTGCCAGCCCGGAGCGCGAGGAGGGTTTAAAGCATGGGAAACCCAATTAACTTGGCTCCATTAGCTGATTGAGCTGGCTGATAAGAGTATGATTAATTAAAAGGATGAAGAATAAGTTACCGGGTCCTCGCTGCCGTCGGGGTGCGGCGATGGCTTAACCCATGAAGTTGGCTTCTCCTGTTAAGAGCTGGTGCCCGGCGATCGCCAGCCGTCGATCCTTCGCGGCATCGCTTAATGGCGGGGAGAAGCATCCTTATACCGACACCACGTTATAGAAACATCCTTATAGCTCCCCGTTCCCTCTCCCATCCAGCTTCCAGGGAGGGAACAAAAAATCAAGGGGAAAATAGGACCCCTCTGGATGGGCGACGCGGGAAAGGACCTTTTTAATTACCCGTGCTTTTCCCACCGGGTCGGGATTTGGCGTTGGAAGCCAAGTGACGCAGAAAGCCGGGGGTGCCGTCCCTTCCCGCGCTCTTCGGCACGCTCCCCGGCTAACGCAGCGTGTGGGGGGGCTGTGACCCCCGGGCAGCCACCCAGGCCACGGAAAAAACCAAATTTGAGCAGTTTTATGAATTTTTGTAGTAATCCCACTCACTGAACCCCGGCCTGAAACCGCCGGGTAAGGCAAATCACCACGCGGCGTTTCTTTCTGCCTGGGGCTGAAGGAGGTGGGAGAAGACTTGACTTGCATCCACTCCATTCCCTGTTGGGAAAAAAAAAAACCCTAAACCTCATTTTTTCCACCCATGACAGCAGGAGGGATGCCGGTCCGGGGTGGGGGGTGAGGGTCCCTGCGCGCTTCCCCCTCCTCCACCTGCAAAAGCCGGGCGCTGCTCCGGCACCCGGTCAGTGGTTCGGCGGTGGCAGAGGTGCTGCCCGGCACGGGTGGCACCTGGACACCCAGGGGTGCGTTTCCCGGGGACTCCCGAGGGAATTTTCAGCCCCAGCACCCCCGGGAGGAGCGGCAGCCGGCGCGGGCAGCGCTGCCTCTGCCCCCCTCCTCTCCCTGCCCATCGGGGTGACATCCCACCTCCCGGTGACGGCTCCTTCCCACCCCCACCCTGACATTTACGGGCAAGGAAATTGGTGCCACCGACCTCAGGATATCTTAGAAATGAGCAAAACAAAGCCGACAAGATCTAAAGAAGCCGGGCGGCGATGTGCCCGGCGGCGTTACGGCCGATGGGGAGGGGGGAGGCATCCTCCAGGCCCCAGGGCTGTCGCATGGCTCCAGCGTTCATCCCCAAATTAAAGATTATACATCCCGAAATTAAAGATTATACATCCCGAAATTAAAGATTATATGACTGGAGAAATCATCCAACTGTAAAAGCAGTGGAGCGATTCCCCGGGACCTTTTAAGAGCTTCCCTTTGTTATCTCTTGCAATCAAAGAGAAACTCCTGTTTGATGAGCAGATGCTCTTCAGGAGGCGATTAAGGAGACCAGGGGATGAATTTAGGAACCGGAGGATATTTAATGGTATCGCTGCGTAGCCGGCCTTGCTCACCATGGAAGAAATCCCAAAATCCCCTGTTATTTTAAGAAGGAAACATCAAAACCTGGTGCAAAGAGCCCCCGTGATGCCCCCCCTGGCCGGCGGGGTTTTATTTGGCGGAGGCAGGTTGGGTTTGATACTGGGAGCTGGCAGGGAGGGAATGGTTAATGCTGGGATGTCGGGGATGCTGGGGTCCGGACGGACCAGTGCAGATGGAAATAGCCGCCAGCCCCTGCTAGGAAAGCGATGACTCAAATAAGCCGCTGGTATTTAAGGATGCTTTAACGCGCGTAAGCTGGGCTGGAGGATGGTTTTTTCCCCCCGCCTGCGGTCGGGGGCAGCTCTGGGAGACCCCGGGATGGGGCCGTACAAAACGCGCTCCAGATGCCGGCGGGGCCGGGATGTGGCAGGCGGGACCCGGGCTGGGCTGGGGAGCCGGAAAGGGATTTTTTTTTTTTTTTTTTTCCCCCCTTTCACCGGGAACAAAAATACCACAAGCACGTGATAACCGATTTCCTTCAGCCTTTAAAAAGCCCCGTGGGACGGCGAGCGGCGGGAGCAGGGGAAGGGGGATCAGCCCATCCTGCTTGGCGTCCCTGCCACGTCACAGCTAAAGGGAGCCCGAAATCGCCTTTTACCTCCGAAACCTTCCAGCGTTGTGCATTTTGGGGGGGGTTATAGCTTTTTACTGGCTTTATCCCAAACTCCCCTAGAAGCAAGCCCTCCCTTGAACAACCACCCCTGCTTTTTGACGCTGGCAGCAACCCAAGAAACTCGTTGCAGTCGCTCGCCGGCCGTGCATGTGCCGCGTAGGCGTATTAAACCCCCCCCTCCCCCCCGAGCCGGGGAAAAGACTTGGACAACGATCGCGCCTGGGATGTGCCCCCATTTTCTGGCTCTTTCCTTTAAAGGCTGTCGCCGCTCGGACAAATATTTGACAGCGGGTTAATGATTTGGGCAGGAGCCGTCCGTGCCTGGCGGCATGATGGGCTGGGGGGGGAGTTTTGGTCCATGCTTAGGTCTCCCCCATCCCGGCAAGGAGCTTTTTGGGGGGCTCGGCAGCCTCCATCCCCAGTAAGAAAGCCGGCGTCTTCCGGAGGGTGTTTTTTTGTAGGAAAGAGGCATCCCGGTGCCTGCCAGCTCCTAATTAGCGCTGCCGGCCTCGGCGCTGGCCTAATTGGGGCTGAGCTGTGGAGGCGATGCCACCGCAGGGTTTGGCCTTGGGGGGGGTCCTGCCTGGCATCCCCCTCCCCAAACAGCCCGGGGGGGGTCACTTCTCCGTCCCCCCGGGGTGACGGATCCCACCCCAGCTCAGCAGCTGTGTTAAAAGGGGATTTTTCAGCCTTTTTTTTTTTTGGCTGAGGAGTGGGGTCTGGCTTTGCCCCCCCCCCCCCAGCTTGGGGGGCTCGGCCGCTCCTCCCGTCCCTCCCTGGGCGCAGGCGCCGGCACCTCTGCCCCGGCTATTTTTACCCGCCGGGATCACGAGCGAGCGGGTGACCTTCCCCGAGGGACGCTGCCACGCGGGGGGGGGACAGCCCCCGGTGTCGGTACCCGGGGCGCCCGTCGGGCTGCGAAACGGCTGTTTCCCGGCTGTCTCGGCGGCGGCGGCAGCCGGCGAAGAGGGTTTTGGAGGGGCTGCTTGTGGCTTGATAGAGAAGGAGGATTGAGCCTAGAGAAAGGAGCCGCTTGTTCGGCTCCGGAGGCGAGTTCATGGCTGAGCCTTTGTCTGGCAGAGATAGGGAGGGCACGGCCTGGGAGCTCCCCCGGCGCCGCCGGTGAAGAGCCGGCACGGACGGGCGATGCCGGCATCTCGGCTCTCTTCGCACCCCGCGCCTGCTTGTCCCCTTTGGGGACAGCTCGGCCCCCGCAGCCCCGTGCCGGGGACGGGCTGGGCGGCATTTTGCAAAGCTCAATGGGGAATAAACAAACTCCTCGGCCCCCCAGCACCCTCCTCCTGCTCGGTGCAGCCCCCAGCTCTGCCGTGTGCGTTGCCGTCCCTTAACCCCCCGTCCCCTCCTTCCCGCTCCAGGCCGGTATCGTCGTGGCCGTGTCCCCGAGCCAGCGGCGGAGGGCAGCGTGCCAGCGGATCAGCTAAAGCCCGGGGACGATGAGCACCGTCGCAGCCGAGAGCCAGCCGGGACCGGGACCTGGAGGAGCCGCCGAGGCGCGGTGCCGCGGCTGAAGCCGGTGTGCCGAGCTGTGCCGGACCCCCGCGGTCGGCAGTGGATGCTCTCTGCCCGGCACGTGGAGCCGCCGGGGGCCCTCGCCGCGGCTGGACCACGCGGATGGAAAGCTGCAGCCTGGCAGGTAGGAGCCTGGCTGGGGGGGCTCTGCATCCCCCCGCCACCGCGGCGCTGATTTAAAGCTCTCGGTCCCGCAGGGAACCTCGCTGGCCGGCTGACGCCATCCCGCGCCCTATGCCCGAGCCCTATGCCGGAGCGGGCGCCCTCCCCGGCTCAGCCGCCCGCCGACCATGAAGTGCTCGTTGCGCTTCTGCTTCCTCTCGACCGCCTTCCTGCTCGTCTTCGTCATGTCCCTCCTCTTCACCTACTCCCACCACAGCATCGCCTACCTGGACCCCGGCGGGCTGGGCGGCATCCACCGGGTGAAGCTGGTGCCCGGCTACGCTGGCATGCAGCGGCTCAGCAAGGGGGGGCCGTACCCCCGGGGCTGCGCCTGCCGCCGCTGCCCGGCCGAGGAGGCCGGGGCTGCCGACTGGTTTGACGGGCGCTACGACGGCACCATCTCCCCGGTGTGGACCAAGGAGAACATGGACCTGCCGCCCGACGTCCAGAGGTGGTGGATGGTGAGCGAGGGGACGGGTCCCCCCCACCCATGGGTCCCCCAGTGGCATGCTCTGGCACGGGGTGGGGGGCACAGCTTTCTCCTCCACCGGTGAGGAGGGGGCCGCCGGCTGATGCCCCCCACCCTCCTTCTCCCCCCCCGCAGATGCTGCAGCCCCAGTTCAAGTCCCACAACACCCACGAGGTCCTGAGCAAGCTCTTCCAGATCGTGCCGGGCGAGGATCCCTACCGCTCCCGCGACCCGCGCCGCTGCCGCCGCTGCGCCGTGGTCGGCAACTCGGGCAACCTGCGCGGCTCCGGTTACGGGCCCGAGATCGACAGGCACGACTTCGTCATGCGGTGAGGGCAGGGGACGACTGCCGGGGGCACTGCCTGCCCGCTCAGCCCCACGGGCAGCGCAGAGGCATGGGGCGATGCGGGCAACACCGGTGGGTGCTGAGCTCCCGCTGTGCACCGCGGCGGCGTCTCTCCGGGTCTGCTGTGGGTCGGGAGATGCCGGGGGGGTTCGCCCTGTGCTGTACGCCATGGCCGCAGCCCGGCTCCAGTTGCTCGGTCAAGGAGCCCACCGTGGGTCCCGCCAGGTGCTGGGATGGGTGGGAGCGGGTCCAGCCCTGCCGCCTCCCCTGGGCTGGCTGGGGGGACCCTCAGCTCGTCCCAGCACCCTGAGCACCAGCAGTTTGGGAAACTGCTCCTCGGTGCCGTTCAACAGCTGGCGGGGGTCACAGGGTGGCTGGGAGGGGGGTGCCACCTTCCCCGCTCTCTCCCCAGGATGAACCAAGCCCCCACGGTGGGTTTCGAGGGTGACGTGGGCAGTCGGACCACGCACCACTTCATGTACCCCGAGAGTGCCAAGAACCTGCCCGCCAACGTCAGCTTCGTGCTGGTGCCCTTCAAAACCCTGGACCTGCTCTGGATCGCCAGTGCCCTCTCCACCGGCCAGATCAGGTTGTAAGTAGCCGGCGGGCACCGGCAGCACCGGGCTGGCCGCTCTCCTGCCGCCGGGGCAGCTCCTCTGGGAGCGGTGGGGATTCATCGGTTCCTCCCTCCCGGAGCAGCCCCCGGCGCTGGTCCCTTGGGGTGGGGTTGGGGGGTGCGGGACCCCCAGGAGCTCACCTGCCTCTCCGCTTTTTTCCCAGCACGTACGCGCCCGTGAAGCCTTTTCTGCGGGTGGACAAAGAAAAGGTAAGGGAGCTGCAATGAGCACCCGTTTGGCCACGGCCCCCGACACCCCACCTTCCCCAGGGGTCCCCCCGCGTGTCTTGGCACCCCGGGAAGGTGCCGAAGGGAACGTGGCCGGGGCTCCGGCGCTAACCCCGGCCCGTCCTCCCAGGTGCAGATCTACAACCCTGCCTTCTTCAAGTACATCCACGACCGCTGGACAGAGCACCACGGGCGCTACCCCTCCACCGGCATGCTGGTGCTCTTCTTCGCCCTCCACGTCTGCGACGAGGTGGGTGATGGCTCCTCGGGGTCCCGGCTGGGCTGCGGGGTCCCGGCTGGCATGGGATGGGTTTGCTGGGATGCTGAACCTTGCAGGGTTAAGGAGGGAGGTGGCTTCTTTGAGTCCAACCGCAGCAGTTTCACTTGCTCCCCGTTGCCTAACACCACGGTGATGGGCACCCGTGCGCGGTGGGAAGGCTGTGCAGGGGGATGTACGCCGTCGGCACGGTGCCAAATCCCCCCGGCAGCGCGGCGGGGGCTCAGCTGAGGGGGTCCCCAGCCCGGCGGGGGGGTCAGGGCTGGCTCACCCCCCTGCTCCCCACCGCAGGTGAACGTTTTCGGCTTCGGCGCCGACAGCCGCGGCAACTGGCACCACTACTGGGAGAACAACCGCTACGCTGGGGAGTTCAGGAAGACGGGGGTGCACGACGCCGACTTCGAGGCGCACATCATCGACATGCTGGCCAAAACCAGCAAGATCGAGGTTTATCGGGGGAACTGAGGGCTGCGCCTCCTCCGGCTCCCCTGCGCCAGCCGGGTCCCGGCTGCCCGCGGGGGCAGAGGGCGAGGGTCTCCCGGCAGCCCCGGGCGATGAGCGCCGGGTGGGCAGCACGGCCCCGCGCCACCGACGGAGCCACCCCTGGCGATATTTGGTGCCTCCAGCAGCCAATCAGGTTCAGAGCTAAAGGAGACTTTTTTGCTTTTTTTTAATTATTATTATTATTATTATTATTATTATTATTAAGAAACCCAGCTGAGAAAGGATTTGTAAACACAATCAGCGACTGACGGGGCGGCGGGGGCGTCCGCCTCCCATCTCTTTACAGTCAAACCAAATGCTGCTCTTTTTAAAACAAGACAAAAAAAAAAACAAAAACAAAAACAAAACAAAACAACCCCCCGAAGCCGGGTGACTTTGGGGAGCGCCCCAGCATCGCGTCCGGGCTGAGGGGGACGTGGCGGCCGAGCAGCCTCGCCAGCGGAACCAGCTGCTTCTCTCTTCCTTTATTTTGATATTTTATTTTTACCCACCTGGGGCAGCCGCCGCCGTCACTTCCCCGGGGAAGGCTCCCGGCACACAGGCAGGTCCCGGCGCAGCCGCAAGCACGCGGACCCATCGCGGAGGAAGCCGACCATCGCCGATGCTGCAGGCTGGTGGCTGCCGGCACAGCCGGGCTGGGAGATGGAGAGGAACCCTGGCTCCGGGGCCGGGCATCCCCACTCCTCTACCTGAGGACTGAGGAAGGGTAGGATGGATTTTGGGGGCGACCGGGCAAAAGGCAGCTAAGAAACCCGCAGGAGCAGCAGCCCGGTCCCTCCGGCCGGGCTCCCTCGCAGGATGCTCGAGGGATGCAGGATGCGGGAGCGGGTCCGGCCCTGCCGGAGGGAAGGAGATGAGATTTCCCTTCGCTTTCGGGCTGGGAAAAACCAGATTAGAGAGAGCTTTAGTGGGTGAACGAACCGCGCTTTGGCTTTTGTGTTGCTATAAACAGAGAGCTCTGGCGAGAAGCTGAAATCCCAAAGTCTTTGCTCCGTTTGCGAGGCTGGAGCTTGGTTTACATCAGTCTGGTACAGCCGGGTGCCCTCGGGGTACCTGGCGCTTTCGGGGCTGGAGAGGCTGCCCCGGGGCACGGGACAGGGAGATGCAGAAGGAAACGGCCTCCCCCGAGGCGTAATTAAAACCACTTTCTTGGGGTCAATCAGGCGGGTGGGTTGTTTTTTTTTTAAGGAGATGCTGGAAAGCTCAAGAAAAAGGCAATCACGGAAAAGGTCCCCCAGAGAGGGACCCTCCGCCCGCGCAGCCGGTGGCGGCGGTGGGTGCCCGGTGCGACGGCAAAGCCCCGTGGTGCCGAGACTGGGACAGGGGCTGCGGGGCCGGAGCCCGGCCGGGGGAAGCCCTGTCCGCACCACCTGGGTGCAATAGTTATTCGAGGAACAATCACCATAGGGTTTTTTGGGCTTGGAGGTTTTTTTTTTTTTACTCTTTTGTATCTGGCTTTTCTGTAGCAGCCTCTTACCTGTTCCTCTGCTTCGGTTTGGTTGTTTTTCAGGGTTTTCTTCTCTTTTTTTTTTTTTTTTTTGGAGGTTTCTCTCTGCAATCGTGAAATATGAGGGTTCGGGTCGTGGGGAGCAGGCGCTGAGCATCCCCTGGGCTGGGGACTTTCGTCTTTTCTGTCCGCAGGGCTTTAAAACTAAGTTTTGTGGTGGGTTTTGGTAGCAGCAGCGCTGCCCCGGCGAGAACAGCCTGTCCGTGACCGCCACGGCCAGCCCCGGACCCCACTCCTCTCCCCGGGACGCGGAGGCAGGTTATAGCGAGCCCCCATCTCCACCTTTCTGGCTTGGTTTTTTTTTTTTTTAGGGGAAGAAAATTAAAAAGAACAAACACAAAACCACAAGCAACAACGAGTGCCTTGACCATCTCCCGTCGGCTACGCCGGGCTGTGCCCGCTCCTGCGCCGGCGGTAGGGGCTTGGCCGATTTATCTGGCAGTCGTACCTGCTTCCCTCCTTGCGCCGGGTGGATCTTAGCTGGGAAGTGCTGCCGGGGGAGACAGGGATGCATCCAGGCCACCACACCGGCGGCTGGGGAGGCCAAATCCAGCGTGACGAGGCTGGACCAGCTCCTGTCCTGGCCAGACAATCACGGGGCGAGCAGAGATGCCGGGTACCAAACCCAGGTACCAAACCTGCCGGCCCCGCACAGTGCCGGCATCCGGCAAAAGGCGCGCTCGCATCTCCTTGCTGCCCTGACAGTATTTTTTTGGCTAACTTCCTTCCCCTTCCCCCTTTTTTTTTTTTTTTTTTAATTATTATTATTATTTTTTATTTAAGCTGTCCCGCTAGGACTCGCGACCACTTCTGTGTCTCTGGCGGAGCAGCCGCCGGCCGCACGCCCGAGGAGCATGCTGCAGGCCCGGCGGGGAGGGGGCCGGGCGCCGCCGAGCGCCGCTGTGCTGCGCGTAGAGGAGACACAGGCAGGGGCTACGGGCAGGGGGGCAGGCAGGGAGGAGGCAGGCAGCGGTAGTCTTCATCACGCGGTGCCTGATCGAGCGGCCATCGCCTCCCGCCCCGCCGGGAGAGGGGGAGACCAGTGCTCTGACCTAGGGCTAGGAGCAGGCGGGTGGCTTCGCCCATAGCCTCTGCGTACATGGGTACTTCTGCACACAACTGTCTTAAAACAACTGTTGTTTTTTTTTTAAAAGTCAATAAAAACCATGCATCGGAACCGCTCTGTTTTCCTTCCGGTAGCTCTGCCTGCTGTGCCTTTCGCCTGCACCCAAGCCCAGGCCTCGGTGGGGTCGGGAGAGGAGGGAAAGGGAGCGGGAGGGTTGGCGGGGCCGGGGAGGATCCTCTCCTCTCCTCTCCTCTCCGTTTGGGCCGCAGCTGGGCCGGGCATCAGCCACCGGCTGCGATTAACACCCCTCCACTGGGGCAGGAGCCGGGGTGCCCAGCGGCAGAGCCCCCACACAACCCCTGCGCCAGAGGCTGCCGTTGGGCGATGGCACCGCCCGCTCAGACCCTGCGTCCGTCTCCGTTACGGCCCTCCTGGCCATCCCTGGAGCCTAAAAAAGAGGCTCCGGTCCCTGAGCCCCCAGCACGGGCGCAGGGAAGAACATGGACAAACTCTTGGAGGACGTAATTCTGAAAGGGGGTGCAGCGACTTTCCCTGGGGTGACCCCAGCAGGGCCAGGGCTCGCTCCAGCTCCCACCGCCAAAGGCTGGACCCTGCGACAGGCCCGGCGTCCCTGCGGGATCCGTCCAGGTGACCAGGGGGTTTGGATCCTGAAAAACACACAAGGCTCTTGCGTAACAAATCGCCAAATTCAGGAGTAGTTAAAACGCCTCTTTATTAATATACAAACCTAGCAACATTTAAGCCAACCAAAATATTAAAAGAAATAAAACACGATATAAATACAGCATACATAACAACATGGCCTCAGCGGAGAGCAGCAAACTCACCCTGACTCGTGCGCTTGGGAACAACTGTCCGTGCCCTGCACCACGGGGTCTGGCAAGCAGAGCAGCTTTGTCTCTCCCAAACCCCTCTGAATCCGAAAGCGGCAGAGGCGAGACCACTGCTCCCCTCAACGGCAGACCCCCCGGCGCAAGGTTTTGCAGTTTAACATTTCTACAACCCCAGATCTCAAAGCATCCCCGCGCTGCCAGAGATGTTGGCGTCCGCTTGCCGAGACCCTGCGAGGGGAGGGGGAGATGGCTGTAGTGGACGGGGAAACCACGCTACTGAAGTTGCTCCTTGCTCTGTCCCACCTCAGCTACATCCATTGCACAACATTCACAAGCGTAAGGCACTAGAAAAATGTTTTCACAGGTTCAAACTTCAGTTGTTCTTAAAATTTCGACAGTAGCACACTTCAGAAGTCCTCCCAGCCCTTTCAAATCTGGTCTCGGGAGATTGATAAAAGCATGAAGGGGCTTTGGACAAGTAGATTGGTGCACCTGATAACCAGACGCAGTGGTGGAGAAGGGATGCGGTGCAGTTCACAAGATGGCAGTCTCTGTTCGGGAGACCTGCACCGGGTACCGGTCCTTCTCCCACATTGCTCAGCTCTCCTGTAAAACCGGCGACGGCAGGAGCCGCCACGCCTGCACAGCTGGGAGCAGAGCAGAAAGCGGCAGGAAGAAAGCACGTTGTCCCAGGAGCAGCAGCAAGGAGTTGACCTGGACCAAAAGGGGTTTTCCCCAACTTTTCCCGAAGACGCAGGGAACGTTACCATCAGCCAGCTGCCTGGCAGGCGGTCTGGAAACAACTGCACTCGCAGCGCAGGCGTGCTCCTCTCCCCCGAGCGCAGCTTGAAGCACGTATCGAGCAGGGACGTGCCCTGCCGCAGGCCTGACGAGGCGCAGGAGAACCCGTCAACAACTTCAGGGACGTTAACGTGCCTCCAGTTATACGGGAAGAAAGGCGTCAGTGAAACCTGTCCCACTATGGGGAAATTATTTGTAGTGTGGAAGAAACCTCAGCGGTGCGACGGCGAAAGGACTTGTCCCCGTACCTACAAAATGGATCATGCCCTGGTTGGGATGGCTGACGCCTCCCAAGTACCTGCTCTGCTTGTAGCAGGTGTCAAGCATCCGTGCGGGAAGATCGGCTGTTACCAGCGTTGACAAATCAATACGGCAGCCTTTCTCCAGTGCCTCTTTCATTATAATTTACCACTCCTCTTCACGGAGATACCTTATTCCGAACAGATGGTATCCGAGCATAAATCAGCATAGCGTGCCATACCTGCAAAGCAGCGCTTTGTTTTGGGCTGTAACTCAGAAGCCAGCCTGACATCAGGAATCCAGCAGAGCTTTGAGACAAAACGGGAGATGAGAAGTCTCAGAGCCATCTCAACAACCATTACGGGCAGTGGAAGATCCCCTCCGCTCCTGCTTCTCCTGACTCCTGCCTGCAAATGTCAGCTGCTACAGCAGGGAAGTGTTCACGCAGAGAATTTTGTTTCCTTTAATGCAACGGGACACTCACAGAGTACCAGCCCAGGCTTCTTTCTTTAAAGAAAGAATAAAACCCATTATAGCATGAGTGATATACCAAATAAATCCATTTCTGGGGGAAAAAAGAAGAGGGAAGGTGTCAGCACAGACAGCTGTACGGGCATGGGGGCTCCCAGCTCATTTAGTTTAGTTCCATACAAATTCCAGCCTCAGACCAGCAGCGTACTGCAACAGCAGCTTCCACCATCCCCAGTGCTTGCTCAAAAATGTCTGCCGACGTTTGTGTCTGCTCTGCACACTCAGCACACAGCTCTCCAGGAAGAAAATCAAATGGCAGGCACAATCAGTGCCCAAACACCTAAAGCTTTAAGGCATTTACAAATATTTAAAGTTTTTCCTCCCTCAAATGCAAAGACTGCTCTTGCCGAGGGCTATAAGCACGCTACAATCACAATGCTTCAGGAAAGTTTAAAGTGCAAAGAAAGTTTTCAAATGCTTTTTAGAGACAGCTTGAAGTCACCTGATGACATTAACCCCTCCTTCCCCAAGTCCTGTTCCCTGACTGAATGTTGATTTTTTTAATAAAAATCCAAACAATCAGTTAATGAAAAGATAGCTTGAAACAGAAAAGCATCCCGAAATGGGCGTAAATTAACCCGACCAAGTACTGTAACAAAATCATTTGGGAAGACAAATCTGAAGGTTGTGAACATTTTGCTGGACGTTATCAGCAGCTAAATGTTCTGTTTGAAATAAGAACTACTTCTGCCCTTGCAAGCAACTTCCCCTGCCAAACACAGAAACTACCTTGGTTTTGTGGATTTCTTCCCAAAATGTAACCATTTTGGTTAAAGCGTGCTGGAAGGACAAGGTTAGCCCCAGCACGCCGATGTCAGTGCCGTACCTTTACAGTTAGACACCACTTGCAAGAACATGCCAGAAAGAGACAAGTGTTTGCAGCACGCTCCCCACCTCTTCCGTGCAGCATGGATCGAGAAACGATAGAGGGAAACGTATGTTGGAAATCGAGCGCCACCGCCGCTCTCGCTTCCTCGATAACGCTGTCCCGGTTCTGTCCAGAGCCATTGCCATCACTCAGCGCGTGTCCAGCCCTAAGGCTGCAGAGGAAGGTGCTCCCTGAGCTGGGAATCAGGGCTGATCATCCCTCCAAGGCTGGGCTTAAGTGGTTGAGTAATGGGCAAAGGATCAAACCGCTATCACGCCTCTCCTTCCACCTCAGCTCAGCTGCTCTGCCATTCCCTTGCCTGTTTTTATTTCACCGTGCCTCGCTCTCTGATGGGCAAAAGGAACTAATGTGCTCAGGTGCCTGAGGAAGGAGTTTGGGAAGTGTTAAGGAGAGTGGGAAAACCCCAACGGAGGGAGAGGGAGGGTTAAACGATGGAATACAGCGGCCACAAACCCGCCTGAGGCTTCGGGTGTTGGTATCTACACCAACTAAAAGTTGAAGAGCGTAAATCAATGCAGAGAGACAGATCTAGAGCCAACCTGGCCCAGACGATGAAGCACTTGGTGGAACCAAGAGAGGAACCTCGCGCACGAGAGGTTCTACAGCAGCATAGGCTGGAGGTCTTGCAGGAAAAGCAACAAGATCAGTGGCAGCTTGAATGCAACAGCAGAAAGGAGGAATCCAGGCTTACACCATGATTTGGAGATGCAGTGCAAGTTTCACATAGCCTCCCCTCCTTGCCACAAAATAATAAGAAGAAACTGTTCAAAAAAGCACATCAAATCTGGACACTGGAGTCAGCACAGAGAAAACAAGAAGAAACTAAGTCTGGCAAAGACGGGTGTGAAAATCACGATAACACACCCTCCTGAAACAGAAAACGTCATTCCGAAACACACTGCTTTAATTTTATCCTCAGATCGTTAAATGTGAACAATAAGTCCCTCCTCTCTAATACCATTTTTACTCAAGCCTTTCAGTACTCACTCAAGGACTAAAAAAACATAAGAATTTAGGAAAGGACGCAACAAGGGTAAGACAACATAAATACCTCTGGAGAAATCACGTAATGGAAGAGGCTGCCAGACAGGTTCCCCACACTACAGACGACACTTGGGCAGGCAAGCCCTTCCAGCGTATAGGAATGCTGTACATTTAGATGGATTCACCGCTGCCACGCCAGCAAACCCACTCAGATGGTGGCTTCTGGGCTAAGAAAAAACAAGCCTACATGTGCCAAGTGCACGCACCCACAGTGGCGTATCTCCCCACCGGCCACGCTTTCCTTTATTAGTTTATTCTAAAATGGGTTATGCTTAACCTGTAATATTTTAGCCAAAAAGAGGAATGATTTTCTCATACTAAACTCCAGTTAGCTTCCCTTCGAGCGTTTCTCTTGCAAAGTTGCCTGCATGAACAAAATCTACAGGACTGTTCCCATTCTGGACAGCAAGACTCAGAGAACTGCTAACACCTTTGCAACTGCTTCGCACGAGGTGCACAGGCAGACCTGCTGCTGCTGCTTCAGCACAGAATGAGGCCGTTACCCCTTTCGCTGCAGAGGAGGGGGATGCTATTTTAGTATTTCCCATCCAAGGTTCGTAGTCTTACCATGCAGAATGAGAACAAACCGCCTTTCTCAGCAGAAAGCATTTTAAGGCAGCTTTAAGGATGAGAATCATGATTTATAATTTTATAGTCCACATTATTTACTATCTTAGATGCTAAGACAGTGTCATAGCAGCTTCCAAGATCCGATTTCTAATTTTCTAATTTGAAGTTGTACTAAAGGTGGTAACTCTTGAACTGATTTTGTTGTTCTTTTTTTAGGCACTCTACCTTCAGTCATCAGATAAAGGGATTAGAGTCTTAAATCACCATTTAATACCTCTGGAAGAGAACACGACACTAGAAGGACCTTCCTCGGTCTCGGTAGCTAGCACTATTTTAAAACATGCTATCCAATTGTCCCCTTGACAGGTATTCGAGTTGGTAAAGGCAAACTATTCTTCAACATTATAAGGTTAAAAATAGCTGCCAGAAATTACATCGACTGAGCTTGAACAGCAGCTGAAGACTACAGGTTGGGATATGAAACAAGAATCAGAATTCATAGCAGGGAAAGCCAGAGGAGGCGTTAATAAGCTGCAAGACTGAAATTATCAAACCACCTATCTCCAAGTCTCAAACAGCAAACGTAACATTACAGAAAGCGTCGCTCTATCTATTGGCATGATGGAAAATTATTTTCACTCTCTGTTTTTGGTATTGAAAAGTCAATAGATCTAGACATAAAATAAACCTAGGCAGACATAATGACAAAAGTAGCTCATAAAACACAATTTTATTGTCAGAACTGCTGTGGGAAGAGACACCCGTATCAAAAGTTGTCTGAGGAACTAACAGGCACCTATAAATTAGGGAAAAGAAAAAATAATCACAAGGAAGAATATAATCTGGCTGCAACTTAAATGATACTTCAGGAACGAGTGGTTGGTAGAGGACAGCATGCTGCTAACTTTCCAGTTTGGTCTTCACCAGTTCTAACTGTGCAGAGAACAAACTGAATGGTTCGAGCTAAAATTTCTCTTCAGGAGGTGCATTAAGTACTTTAGCTCACCTCAGCTGTACACTTTGCTTTCTCCTGAAGAAGTATCATGCCCCACCACTGACGACAAATGGTCAATAAACTCTAATCAGAAGGGCTGCTCTAAGATACATCCCAAGTATCGGGTATAAAACCCTTTGTTCGGTCAAACGCCTGTTTCCCTGGGTAAGGAAGGCACAGTGACATCCCATAAAACCAACGGAGGGACAACAGATGGACAAGTATTTTTGAGTGACCTGGTGCACTGTTCCCAGGTGACAGGCTGGTAGAGCAGAGGTCCTCCTTGGTACGCACATCCAGCATGGGAACAGTGGGATCGCAGTATCCCTCTATGCTGGAAAGAGATGCAAGAAGCGACTGGATTTTAAACTGCTATTGGATGCCTTATGAATCCTTTGTTTAAGCAATTAATCCCGATATACCAGGCAAAATTTTAATTCAGAGAGCAATAATAGGGGAATTTGGAATAAATTACAATCTCCACCTTCAACAGCCATGCAGGGTAATCTCAGCTACAAGATCCCAAAAAGCTGTCCTACTATGGTCACTACGTTTCAGAGACTGGGGGATTTTTGCATGTCAATTTGAAAGTAAGTTTGAAATCCTTGAAGAGGTCACACACTACAGAGGAATTCACCATTCACAAAGGAGAGCACGCTCGAAGAAGTGACATCTACGTTCAACCTACTACACCACATGCTCAAATCCTTAATTCTCTTACACCCTTTCCTGACTCTCCCAGGTTTCACAGCTTCCGTAACACCCTGAATGGGGGAGCTTGCTCTGACAACCTGCTTTAAGGTGTAAAGGTTTTGGACTTTCACCTTTGCTGCCTTAGGGCCATCGGACTCCTTTTGCCTGCTGAGAACACCTGGATCATGAACTGCCAGACCAAAGACTCAACCGAAGGCATGACCTGAAGCAACTAAAGCAAACTTAAAACAAGAACCAGGCAAAGTTTTGAGCTCGTATTTATACTACTGATGCTCGCCGTTTAACTGGAAAAGAAAGTGCCCAAAAAAGGTTCCAGATCATAGAGAAAGTGTTCATCATGGCTGACAGGGCAGACATCAGTGCAAGCTTGTGTTTGAACTCCAGACAGAAAGATGCTGGAGCAGAAAGACCATGGCGAGTATGTGGGTGGCAGAGGCAGGGAAAACGTTTCACAGATCTTTCTCAAGTAAATAAAGAGAATCTTTACTTTTGATTGTGCTCACAATGGGAAGAAGATGTACATGGGTGCAATACAATTCAGCATCCCCTCACTTCTTTACCATTTACCATCAGTGTTTGAATCGGCACATTTTGACACCTGAAGAAGGGGTGAATCCCAGCTGCACGGTCTGAAGCATCTGTATGAGGAGCATGATGCAAAGAGCTTTGCTGAAGGAAAGCAATTTATAATGCCATTGCCACACTCCCTACACTCCCTCTATTCAATCCCTTCAGCTGAGGTACTACTAAGAGAGAGAAGTAAGAAGTGGAGCAGATTTGAGGAGAAAAACAGAAGACAACTTCTTGAGTCCAGCAAGAGCTGCTGAGATGCTTTCTCACCACCAGAAGAAAACCCAGTTTCTTGCAATACTGCCAGCACCGCAGGTGAGACAAATGCTGGGTCTCTTCCTCTAATTTCAAAATAACCACAAGATGTTGTCCCCTCCTGCTGCTCAAGTTCCCCAAATCAACACAAGTTTTACATGAACCTTGCCAGACGAGCTTGACCAAGTCACATAAACAAAGGAAAGTGGAAGAAAATCCCCAAAGAGATTGTACACTGTGCAGCTGAAACAGAAGCAGCATTTCAACATTGCTATTAACATTAAACACTAACATCTGTCCTTGTTACAAATCAGTATTTTTGCTAATAAAAAAACCCAAATCTGATTCCTTTACAGAAGTGAAACACACTCGTTGATCTTCAAGAAGGCCATTTAGCTCCAGTGACCCCACGCAAAAAATCCAATCCCAACAACAACAACAACAACAACTTACCAGTGCTCCTGTCATCTCAATGATCTGATGATTAAATCTACTTGACTCCCTGTTAGGGAACAAAAAATAGCGGACAAAGGGGGGCAGTGACAGGCTGGACTATGCCAAAACCTGTCCCTTGGCTGCTGCTCACACAACGCTATGTCTCGTGCCGGTGAGGTAGCTGATCGTTCTATTGCTGTGTGCATCGACGCACCGACCCCTCTACAGCGTGATATGAGGAGAGGAGGGTGAAGTCACAGCGTTCACCTGAACTACAGGCAGCAAATACCTGCTGTCCCACGCCTCACGCTGGAGAGGAGAGGGGAAGGCTGTAGTCCTCAGGGGTTCACCCGAACCCTTCCTGTCACCACCAGGCCAGGGCCTCTGGTGGGGCTCTCTCCTACAGGGGCTTCCCACGGACTTCTGGATGCATGCTCAGCACTGTGCTTCATCCACTGGGGCACGGGGGAGCCTGGCAAGCAGAGGGTTGAAGGAGGGAGACAGACAGGATCGGGATGAAAATTAAAGTTTTAAAATATATACAAAACGTAACACACTGGAAAAAGTTTAAAAGTTGCAAGACAAGAAAGGAAAAGAAAGAAATATATGGGGTGAGGAGAGAGGACTGGAAGATGGCGAGAGAAGACTCCAGCTTGGGAAAAGGAGCGGGTCAAGTCTAGTCAGCACTACTCCCTCTGGTAGCCACTCAGTTCCACCTCATCCTTGCGGCGACGGTGCGTGAAGAGGGAGCTGAAGGGGTAGAGCTTGGCTTTGGCCTGGAAGCGCTGCCCAGCAATGTCGATCTCATACTCGCCCTGGTTGATGAAGTCAGTTGTCACCACCAGCTCTTCTCCTGTCTTCTCGTCAAAGTGCTGCACGAAGCCGAGGCAGACGTGGCGCTCCAGAGTGTAGCTGTAGGCACTGCTGGTGGTCTTGCCCACGTAGCGGCCGTTGCGGAAAATGGGCTCCCCCCACCAGGGCCAGAGGTCCATATCTGTGTCATGGTCCTCAAGAATGAACATGGTAAAGCGCCTGTACACACCGTTCTGCTTCTGCTCCAACAGTGCTTCCTGGCCAACAAACTGCATTCCCTGTGGAGAAAAGGAAGCATCAGCTGATGAAAGGAACACGAACTCTAGCAGCTGCTGAGTTTCAGCAGACAAGGTAAATTTGCTGACACAAGGTGAATTTGCGCTTGGAACTTATGCCCTATCAAGACAGCCTGCTTCTATAAGCAAGAAGCCCAGCTCAGACTGAAGCTTTCCTGCCATGTTTGTTGTTCCAGATGTTAAAAGACGCAAAAATATTTGTGAAGTGGGCCTTTTAAAAATTCATTCTAATTTTCACTGTAGTGAAAACATGTCACCGTTCTCGTTTTTGCCATTTTTCTGGTTCCAGAAGTCTACCATGTTTTATAAACCAGAGGGAAACTGTAACAACATATGAAATTTGTGTCCCTAATCACTACATTCCCTTCTTTAAATTATTTGATACTAGCATTTGTTTTGGCTCCTGCAAAGACGTGAGAAAGAAGGCAACAAGCAAGTGATAGAGATGGCACCTGCCACCACAACATGCAGGGTACAACTCCACACTGTTCTATGTTTTAATAAAAATAGAGAACTCCCCTGTTTTAGTAAAAACAGAGAACAGCTGTTCTTGGCACCTATCCTCATATTTAACTTCATTAAATGCCACTTGGTGCACAGGCTGGCTTTTGCTTCATCATACTGGGAAAACAGCTGGGAGAAACATGAACTCTGAGCAGCTGTAAGGTGCACAGCACCCTCACTACACTGAGCACTGCACACATGAGCAACAGAGGATGTTACACGGATCACTGGGAATGCTGCCCAGGAAGGAGGAAGACAGAGTATTTTTGATATTTCTAGCACCTTTATGAAGTACAAGAATATAAGTTATAGTTACGCACTGCACACAGCTCCATCAAAAAACTGATATATCTACCTACTTGGATGGCAGATTTCCAGTTCAGTACTGCCCTCCCACCCACCCCTGCTGCAATAGCAGACCCCACTGCAGGAGGTTGATTTCAGTTTTCCACTGTACCTTTTCCAGCTTGACCTGGAACTCACGTCCACACTCCATAGGAGTGGTAAAGGCATCCAGATCCTGGCCCCAGAACGCAAAGAACTTCTCAATACGCAGGCTGCGGAGCGCGTAATAACCGGCGTTCCGAATCCCGTACTTCTGTCCCATGTTCATCACCTCGTTGTACACGTGAAGGGCGTACTGCAAAGGAAGGGTGAAACGCAGAGCTGCAGACAAACACCAGGAGAGAGCAACAGCATCTGACACACTAGCATGGATGTTACCGTGCCCTGCCTCCGGAGAATAAGAGGTCTGCCCGACCGGAATGCTATACAAAGCAGGGAAACTGCCCCTGGTGCCTGCAGGCAGCTTTCCCATGGTACAGACCAGACATTTTATTACCCTAAGTCAATTTGGAAAGTGTTTCTGATTATGCATGCAAGCAACTCCTTTAATGAGCTAAGGCTACAGTGTACTCTTACCTCTATGGGGATATAAAGCATGAATCCAGGTTCTCCTGTGTGAGTGATACTCATCACACGGATGCCATTAGCATAGCCCACGCTCATCTCCTGCAGAATCAGAGGGGGTGAAATCACCCAAACTGGAACACAGCACAGCGATCCAGAAGGAGCACGATGCATAACGCAAACCACACTGGCCAGCCCTCTCCCCTTCCTCCAGTTCACCACCGGCACATACTTGCAAAGAGTTTAAATTTAAAAATTCCAATAGTGATACCACATTATCCAGACTTCTTAATCACTTCACGACACTTGGCAATAAGCCTTGGAACTAGGTCAGGAAAGGCTTGCATTCTAGATACGAGACAGAAGTTGAATGGCAGCTATCTGCTCGGCCTTTTAACGTGACAGGAGACAACAACTCCCGAGTCACCGATCCCAGCTGCCCCTCTGACTGACAGCTTCATAATTGATTATATGAAATATGCCGAGATATCAAATGGCACCAAGCCTACAGTGAGTGGAATACTGAAAACAAATGCATATTCACCTAAATATTTAGCAAGCAGAACCCAAAGAGAAATAATTAAAGTGAGCCTAGTGAGTACATTACCAACCTAGCTCGGTAACTGCAGTAAATCTATATGTAAATCTAAATTCCCCTCCAACTACCCAAAACATAGTTCTTCCCCTCCTTCCACACACGCTTCAAAAAACCTAGCAGGGTGAGGAGGAAGGAAGCACAGTCACTCACCTTGCAAAAGAGAGAGGGAAAGTGTTCTGGAGTTATCGGGGCATATGACAACTCTGACAAGACATCCACAGCACGAGGGCCGATAAGATTGAGAGCTAAAGATGGGAAGAGAACGGTATTAGGATGAGACTGGAGAGGTCTTGCCTGGTGTCGAACTTGCATATACGCATGCCCCAGTTTCTAAAGTCTTAGTGTTTATTGAACTAATAGGTACATTTACATTTTAGAATGGAGGAAAGTCATTAAACTCTCTCTCCTGACAGTCCACAGGAAAGGAAAGCTGTCTCCCAGCTCATGGCTTGCTAGAGGGAAGTCTCTGAACTGCAGTTTTCATCCAACTGTTTGGAAAGGAGACCCAGCCACCACTCTAGACACCTTAAACAATTAATTGGCATGCAGCACAAGACACCATTTGTGGTTTCAGGCTGTTTAAGGAGGTCTGCTTTCAGTGATTTCTTACCCGTGTACTTCCAGGTCACGTCTTCCATGGTCAGGTTACTGTCATCGGGCAAGCGGTTCTTCAGCCAGGCCCAGCAATGGACTTGTTGGTCAGTAGGGGAAATCATGAAGAAGCTGGAACAGACAAATGAAAACCAAGAAACAATGAATTGGACTGCCACAAGATGATTCAGTTCATTCTTTGTTCACAAACTACTGGAGCCATTCAGCAGCTTCCAAGCTAACAGGAGACCAAAACAAGCTGGTTTGCGAAAACCACAGCTAAAGTCTCTGGATCAATGCCATCACATCTGTCATGGCAAGAAACCCCAGCCTTCCAGCGTTAGCAGTAATCTGGTGACAAGAAGCGACTAGAAGGGGAACACAGGCAGTTCTACAGAAAGTTCACAGGGTATCTTGAAAGTCACAATCATTTTGCAGAAGGTATTCACAGGCTCTTCACCACAAGTGATTCTGTCTACTCCGGCAGTCAGAAGAGTCCTTGGTTCACACAGCAATTTCTTGTTTCATCAAAAGTCTTTTCACACACAATGGTGGTTATTATTAACAGTTTCCAAAAACAGAACTCCACTTGATATGTGAAAATGAGCTACTTGTTGTGTAAGTCTCTTTCACACAAACTGTGACTTAAAGTACATTATTGACAGAGATAACATCTGCAAAAAGGACTAGGCAAGGAGGAAAGCTACTGTTTTCACACACAGAAGAACAATACTTTTAAGCAATACATGAATGCAGACAGAATAGGAAGAGAAAGAAAAGCTGTTTCTAATTGAAAGAGCAGCAAAGAATGCTTTCACACCAATACAGCGAAAGCACGCGTAGAAAAGGGCCCAGAGAAACAAAACCAACATTCAGCTGGGACATGCCCATGAAGAAGTTTTTAAAAATGAGAAATGCCAAAGAGGGCCCAAACTGTTGAGTCTAAGGATGAGATCCTGTGATCATGTCAGTTTGCACCAGAGAGCACAAAAAAGAACCATGAGAAACTGCAGAGCTGAGAATTAGAGTACCCATACTGCAATGAAAGTTGAAATAATCAAAAAGTAGTATTTTCAGCATGCAATTCCAATGAGATTGGCCAGAAGCCAACGAGGAACTGTTTGGTTTGCACTTTAAATGATTACCTAAATTAATAAACTCTAATGACTGCTGAAAACAACTTGACTTTCAATTGAGAAATTAAACATCTGAAGATCTAACATTTTGTAGAAATCTATGTTCATCTGTAGTCCCAGAAAAAGGCGTATTTTGCCCAATGTTGGTAAATTCGGGAGCTCCCTCTCCTTTGCGTTACTGAATTAGGAACATAAGTGGAGAATCAAGACTTTTCTTTTTTCTTTACAAAGGGGAAAAAAGTTTACGATCTCCATTAAGAGGTTCTTAAAGGCTCTAACACCCAAAGGGTGATGGATAAAGATGCTGTCTGCGTACCTACCTGCGTTTGCTCAGTCGTGCTATGCTGCAGTCATTCTCATAACCTCCTTTCTCGTTAAGCATGCCTGTATGCACAACATGCCCAACTGGCACATCCAGGTCATTTGAGAAGAGATACTGCAGACTCTCCAGGGCCTGGTCTCCTGTGGACTACATGAATTGAAAGGGAGAGAAAGTCAGACAAGCTGTCTGAGCCATACAAATCCACTGGGGCAGTTTAAGATCGCATCAACGTCCTGGCCCAAATTCTTTCAATTTGTAATGATAGTGACACTGATGTCTCAAGCGTAATAGGATACAACCGTGACATAGCGCCTGAGGTCAAATTCTATTTAAAGACTAAGCTGGTATTTCTATAAACTGGGCTTTCGACAGACAAAAAGCAATCTATGCTAAGTATTGTGGTACAACCTGAATTTGGTCATACAGCTTTGACTTCCTCTATCTATCCTCAACAGGACACACAGAATTTTGCAAAAGCAGTCAATAAGAAACTAAAGGCCACCTTCACCAGGCTGATGCTTTGTCACTTCCCAGGTACTTACGCTTATTTCAAACTTGGTGAAAGACGACATGTCAATGACACAAACCGCTTCCTTACAGCACTTGACTTCGGAACCCACAATATCAAACCAGTCTGGTTTGTAAAAGGTTTTGCTCTGATCCAAATCCAGCAGATCTAACGTAAAGAAGAATCAAAGGGACGATTCATCAAGTGGATGAATTAAGATCTTACATAGATCAATAGGGATGCACTAAGCAGAGGAAAATAGGATCTCACCTTTCCCAGGTGGGACAAAATATTTGACTCTCTCAAATCCGTGCTTCTCCATCCACCTAGCTCCCTGGGCATCCAGCCGGTCGTACAATGGGGAAGTACGCAGCTGCCTGCCAGTCTGGAAGTCCCAACGGGGAACTTTCAGATCACACATGAGAGCTGCAACGGTCACAAAGATCCATTATTAGGCAAAGTGATTATTTTTATTGAAAATTTTCTTCCAGATTACCAATAAACATACTTACTACTATCTGAACCATTAATGAAATGCCCTCAAAACAGTTCTGACCTTCCTTTTCCATTTTTGGAAATTGGCAAATCCATTTTGATCCATTTATAGCTATTCAAAATCAGAGTAACAATAGTTGCACAGAACGCCTATATTTACAGATACTTACAGTCTCATGACAATACTGTCAAGACAACAAAAACTCTCTATTTTTCATGGTCATGTTGACTAGCATTAATTATGCATGATTCTTACCTGACAGCGCACTATATCAGACACTTATCATTTTGACAATACTAATGCTGGGGTGGGCAGCCCACAGCTACAAGGATCATCTAATTTACCTTCTTAAATATTGGCAGTTCAGCCTTTCCTAATAATTGAAGCTTTTCCAAATGGCTCCTATACCTTTTCAGCCAATACAGAATATTCTGATTTAGAAAACAAGTTACCCTAACACATGTTTAGCATCCTCCCTGGTTACCAGTGGGGAGTAATAACTCAAGGACGCTTGAATACTTCTTTATAAATGTTAAGTTACTACGTAGGTCATAAACGGCTTAAAATTGAAGATGAGCCGAGCATTTCTTACTGAATACTTCTATTGGTTTTGCCTCATAGCTAATGATTTAATGATTTCATTGGCATTATCTGGTATTGGTATTCCTGAAGGAGCGGGTAGAGGGAAGAATAGATTAGAATGGGAACATAACACCACAGAAACTGAATATAGTACTTATCTTGTAAAACCTAAAGTGATTCTGTAGCTATCAGAATCAAGATTTGTATTGGAAAGCAACTGCAGGATAATGCCAAGAGTATAAAGGGAGGACGGTCAAAGCATAAGGTTTTTATTTCCTGGATACAGCAGGGTTAAGAGGTTTACCTAACTTCTCTGCTTTCACCCAACGCATGTTTTTAGTTGAGACATGGTATTCAAATAATGGTTCATGTTTTGCAACTTGTGGAGCACTTCATACTTCTATTTGAAACTTGAAAAGAAGCTGTCCACATTATCTCAGGACAGATAATCAAACAATAGGAGGAAACTAAGTATCGCTTTAGACAGGAACAACGACATCTCAAATCTGTTCTGCAAGGTATTTATCGCAAACTTTGACGGGAGAAAGCAGAATATGTCTACGACGACTTCCTGAATGATGTAAGATAACCGGATCACATACTCATAAGGTGGAAGTGACAGTATTTCCACACTGTAATGATGTGCAAAGAATAACAATGGTTGAGTCATCATAATATTCCCAGTTAGTACCTTGGTATTGTTCTATTAGGCTGGAGTCCTACAAAGATATGCACAAATATCCCCACACCACAGGCAAAGCACAGAAACAGGAGAAAGCACGGTACCAACAGCATTTCTTTAAGAAAAGTTAGTAAGAACACTGCTAATACAAAAAACCCCCATCCTTTCCTTTCTCCTGGGAAGAGGCTGTAGAAGGAGGCCAGGAAGAAGGAAAATGGTTCTCAGAGTGATGACAGAAGAGAGGCACTGCAGCAAAGCGGAAAATCTTGGACATCCTGGCCAGCGCTGAATGCAGAGACCTCACTTACGCATTACTTCCATCACACGGTGACGGAGGAAAGTGCGACTGCTCTGAAGAGTACCAAAACGTTTCAAATCCAGAGGCCAGACATTTTCTGAAGGATAGCCATTTACCATCCACTCTGCCAGGTACCTGATGGAAGAAGTAAAGAAAGACTGAGGTATCAGCCAATGTCTTAAGGGAAAGAGTCTAGCTTTGAAGTCAGAAGCAAGGCAGTTTGGACATGAGAATTTCTTGTAGTAGGGAAAGAGAAGACAACTAACATAGTATCCTAAATACTAGCAGAATCTGGAAGGTTTCCCTTTATAAAACCCATCCGTCAGATTTCCAAATTATTATTTTCCCATTAGGATGAAACATAGAGGGCAGCAGGAAGTTAAGGAGAGGTGGTAAATGAAGCCAGAGCCTGGACAGGTGGCCTGGCTGACACCGTGTCAAGCCCTCGGGCTACGCTACAAAAGGAGGTGCCGAGTACGTTTAGGTTGGAGTTAGGAGGCTGACTGCTTTGTCATTTTTCAGTACCTGGTGTAGGCTCAGCCACAAACCATCAGTGACAGCATTCATTTCAGCACGAGGTGCCAGCCAACTTATGTTTAGCTACACTTCTAGCAGTGAAGGAGGAAGGCATGCTCCAGAGCTAAAGGACAAAGGCAGCTCAGACCAAAGCAGAGCAGAAGGATCTGTTCACAGTCAGTAAACAGAAAAACAAAGGGGTTTGAGACGGATCATTAAGTTACATTAGCAAGCTAAGCTGCTTATCTTGAGGCTGTAGCAACAAACGGACAAATAGTGCTTTTACCTTCAGAAATTATTTTGATTCTTAGAGAACCTCATGGCAAAGATTCTCTATATTTTATATGACAAAGAAAAAAACCGATGAGTTGCCTCCCTGGTGAGTTATTAGACAACGGACAGACACCAGTAGAGATAAATGCAGATACTAACACCTGCCACGAAAAATGAGCAGCTTGTTAAGAAGGCTGTATGGCAGAAGGGATGGTGGGTTGCCAAAACCAAATGGCAATCAGAGGGAGTGATGATCATTCTGCAAGCAACTTTGCTGCTGGGATCACACTTATATGCCTGTCAAAGTATTTGCATTAACACAGGAACTGGATTTTACTGGGAAGTGATTCCATCCCTGCTCACTGGCAGAGGACAGTCTTTAACAGTACTGGCAGCACTGGCATCACATATGCGGTGCTTCATCTGCATCTGATTCACTCTGCTTTCAGAGAAATTAACTGCTGTGTCAACTTGAATGAACTAAGGGCTTCAATCAAATAAGAAATTAAAGGGGATCATGGAGTACAACTAAGCTTTTCTCTCTTCCTGGTAGATAAAAAAATCGGAGCAGTTAGCTGTAAGGAAGCTTACTTGATCCCCCCCCAGCAGGCTGCTGATCACCGAGATGGGATGCCTGAGGAGAGAAGTGCAGGATAGGAGGAGTCCAACACAGATTTGGAATACACACAGGAGAACATAATCAAAACATGGTAACTGCTCCTCTCCTTCACTCAAGTTGGAAACGAAAGAGAAGTCTTTGTCGGAGAGGAGGTGACAAATACTGACCAGAACATCCTACACAGAAAGATCACCTGAGCAGTCTCTTTTGCTTAAAACCTTACTTACACACATAACGGTGATAAACCACTTACTTGCCTGCTCCCCCACCATATGAGATACCAGCTGAGTTCATGCCAGCCAGAACGAAGTAGCCCCGCACGGTGGGCGACTCTCCCATGATGCACCGCATATCTGGTGTGAAGGACTCCGGGCAATTCACTAACTGCATGATCTGCAGAGCCTCCAAATCCGGCATCCTGCGCAGAAGGGCACTCAGAAGTGGCTCTAGGACCCAAGACAAACAAAAAAAGACAAAAAATCCCATTTCAGCTACCTCACCTTCAAACTGGACAGCACAAAGGAGGCATGCTGCGACCTGAACAGATGGAAACTGCTTCCATGTTTCGATACAGTCGCAGGATAAAGCGTTTACCCGCTGGAATCAAACTACTCGAAATAGATCACTCGGCATACCATAAAAGCAGCCATACCGATCCAAACCAAGAGCCCAGCATTGTTTTCAACAGTGCAAAAGCGTGTTCAGTTTTGTTAGGGAAAACAATAGGGACAGACATCAAATAGATACCTAGCAAGGAATAAGAACAGGCAAATCTGTATGACACTTGTCCCATGCACTCTGCCAGCCTCCACTTACCATCAGCTCAGAGGATTTCCTAAAAACCTGATACGTTTTCCCTATTTAGTAACCCCTAAATCGATCTGTCTCCTAAGTATTTGACCAAACTCATGAAAACATCCTATAGACGCTGACAAGGAGTTCCACATATCTCGTATTTGTTGTATGAGGAATCACCTCCTTTTGTTCTGAAATCCACACTCAATTAACTTTTTTTGATACCTCCTAGTTGGCATAATAGAAGAGAGAGTGAACAAGAGATCCCCATCTATCCTGTCCATCTCATTCAAGATTTCATAGACCCCTGTTTATTTCCCTTCTGTCACCTCTTTTTCCCAACCCACTCAGTCATTCCTCGCTTGGAAACTGTTCCAAGCTTTGATCAGCCTCTTGCTGCTCTTTCACCAGGCCTTCTCCAGTCATACGATACCCTCTGGAGATAGGGAGCCTAGAATAACAATTGGTATCTGGCAAACCAAGGATTTAGTGTTGCATAATGACTGTGTTTTCTGCTCCTTTCCTAATAATTGCTAAGTTGTTTTTTGCTTTGACTGCTACTGAGCTGATGCCTCCGCAGAACTAATACAAGCCCAAGGTCAGTTCAAAGCCCATCATTTTGTATGGTGAAAATAAGACCATCCCCACACACCCCCATGCACTTGCATCACTTCACATTTATCCTGATTGAATTTCCTTGCCACTTCATTGCGCAGTCACGCTGGAAAGGTCCTTCGGCAATTCTTCGCAGTCTGACAGTTGAGAGCGTTAATAAAGGGATAAGCTATCTACTTTGTTTTTCTTGTCCAGGAGTTACCTCTGCATAGTACTCCAGATAAAAGCCCTCAAGATTTAGCACTAATAACACTCCTCAGCTTTACACACAAGCAGTAAAATAATCAGATTACACATTACCTAAGAAGTTACAAACAGAAACAGTCTTTCTGACCTGCTCTTTTTCTTCCCTCTCTCATGCATCAGAATTCCAGAGCGAGAGCCTGTAGTTACAGACTTCTTTTTCTTACTGATAAAGAGGGGTCAGTGTTAGATTTGTTCTCATATCCAGCCCAACATTTAAGCAACTGTACAGGCTATTTTAAAATCAAAAGGTGTTCCAACGAAAGAGATCAAAGCAGTAATGCAAGAGCTCAAACCACAGGAACCGCAGCCCTAGAGGAGAATCAAATATTGGCTGAGTAAGCTCTGACTCTGCTCAACTGTTCAGTACGTTTGAACTGATACAAGGGTAATGCTGGAACATAGCATGCAGTTGCTTCCAAAACTTGGGCAATTTGTGGGTGCCAGCAAGCAGTGCCTTTTCATTTCAGCAGTCCGTAGAAAACCAAAAAGGAAGTGGGTGCAGAGCTCGAGCAACTCATTAGTGAAGCTAATATCTTCAAGCAAGTCTGTAGGCATCTATAGATCCAAAAACCTTTATTATATGCCAGCACAAAACTGCACCTCATCTGGCTCTACCCCCTGGGGTTTATAAACTTTTATGGTATCAATACGTTACCTCACAGAAATGAAAGTAAAATTAATCAATTTAACCTGGGGAGTAGCTTGAAGAACATACTACCACTGCAGAAAGAAATCAGTGAAAATCTATCCATGCCTAAAGTCACATACAGAGGCATGCGCATTCACAAGGGATGCAAAGAGTTCTGATACCAGGGAAAACCGGATCCCTGAAAAAAAGGCAGATTTGAAGATGAGAGGGCACACACAAACTTACCAGGCATAAAAGAGGGGAAAAAAAAAAAAGAAAGGGACTCATAGATCATGCTATGTTCTTTCCTACAGAAAGAGCCCTCCATGTAGAAGTACATACAGAACAGAAAAATAGAATCAAATAAAGCAGGAAGAGAAAGACAGAACATTTGGAATACAATAAACCACCACTGTCAATGGTGGGATGAAGTCTGGGAAGCGACAATACCAAGTTCTGTTCACAAAGCAACCGTCACCGATGGAAATGCACTTGGCAGCCACTGCTGAAGAGAACTGCAGAAACAAAATACCACGGCTACATGGCAGGTCAAAGTGTTGATCCACAGCGTCACAAGAGGAGCAGCATGTGGCACTGACACTCAAAAATCAAATGAAATGGAAGAACAGCGTTGGAAAGTTTACGTAGTACCTCGCTGCACTAGAGGACGTTAATATATGCTGAGGGTTAGCGGGTGTTTTTAACAGATATCAATGTAGTCCTCGGTAAAGGAGTTTTACGCAAATTAGTGACAAAGAGATGAATGAATTTGAGAGAACGTTCATCTTTCCCACACCTTTCAGGTAAAGGCAGACATGTGCTAGCTGAGCAACAATGCAGGCTGTTGTTGACAACTCTGCCTTCTGCTGAAGCCACGTGTTTTATTGCTGTGGGGATCTTTCCTCCCTAACATACCAAAATGATCCCAGTCTTCTTGAAGGTTCTGAATCTCCAGCTGGTTCCGTCCCTCCGTGAAGAGAGGTTTGGGGTTTTTCTCAAAGCCTCCGGAGAGGATGCCACCTTGCCAGTTGCGGATGTAGATCCTGCCATCTGGGTCTACAATAGCTGCAGAGGAAAGAAAAGAAGTGGGAAGGGAGTTGAGAGAAGGGGTAGCTATCTCAGGCTGTTGTTCCACAAACACCAACGACGGGGTCTGGTGACAGGCTGGGCCAAGCTAGCGGCCCCCTGACATGAGAAGGGAAGTCTCAGTCCCCCAGCCCCGCACTTTCACACCATTCTGGTTCTCACGTCACGCCCTGGTGAGCCAGTTTAGATTACTAAACCAGCACTAACTCCCACAACCATGCACGTTAACTTTTGGGCAGCACAGTAAACTGAATTGAACCTGAAGAGCACCCAAGCTAGCAGGACAGTGTTACCAGGAGTGGGAGGACACAAGAGGGAGTCAGATCCTTTGTGGCACTGATAAGTTATTATACTGGCTTAGTTCCACTGGACCTGCACCCAAGACCAGACCTTCCACCAAGAGATGTCCTGCCCTTGCTCTCTTTCTCTTCGTATATTAAGAACAGTTAATTTTAATGGGGATGCATCACTGATCCAGTTTGCTGCAGGCCACCAGTACAAAGAAGGTGGGCGGCACTGGGGTAAGAACAAGTAGTCAGGTCTCGATTGCTTCTTCCAGTGGTAGTGTCAACTTGAAGCATTTATGATACTCCACCTGACATGTTCCATAGCAATTTTTCCCCATGTACAGAAAAGCTGTGAAAATATATTTTTTTTTTTATATATATATGTGTATATATATATACACATACTTATATTTTATATATATATATAAAAAACTCAGTCAAGTAAAAGTGAAGCACTCAGAGACTCTGGTCAGAGCTGAATTCCCTGGAGAGTACATACATCACTCACTAGAACCAGAAACTCTTGCTAAAGACTGAGAGTAAGTGAGCAAAGCTTTCTATTTCCCAACCACGGTTTTCAAACACAAGGGCTTTTCTCTAAGAGATCCAAAAGCCAGAACATGGGGAGGAGCAATTACCTCAAGAGCTTTGGTTGCCCCTACAGCTCATAGACATGTAAATGCCATTGTAAAGCCTTAGCTTCAGTTGGAGGAAAGGAATAGATGGGCCATTTGGGGACAGCAGCCTGCAAGGAAAACACAGTGCCAAGGCTAGCACCCTCTCCAGCCCACAAATGCAACAATCCAAGTCTCAGACACACCTACTAGTCAAGCTAGAGTCAAGATCATCCTCCTGCTAAGACGACCGACTCTGAAAATCAGTTTCTGCAGCGAAAGCTTTCCCAAGAGAAAGGAAAGAGATTCTACCACTGAAAGAGGATATTCAGAGCAATTCAGTTAGAATGTACTTCACAATCCCAAATGTGCTGAGAACTGATAGCCCTTAGTTGGTCTTTATGTCGTGAACTATGCACCGCCTTGGAGAGGCAGATATAATTCACCAAGAAAAGTGAGGTAGAGCTGAAGATTCCTTACTTGGTAAGTTGCTCGCCAGAGGTTCCTTCAAAGGATGTGTCAGGAGGTAGAAGTGTTCACAGGCATGGAGTGGGATATTGACTGATTCCTCCCCAGAGTGGCCCAACTCATAGGCCCACTGAAATAAAAAAATGCACGTTAGAATGCAAAAGAAGAAAACTAACTCCGATTAAAAAAAGGCAGGACAAAAGCACAGATCCTCTCTGTGGGTTTGCTTTCATAAAAGGCCAAATAAGATGTGGTTTAGTCCCCTAAATCTTAAACAGACACACATTTTTTGTCTTTGCTTAGAATTGGAACTCTTTAGGACAAAGACTGTTTTTCCGTTCCTCACGTAAGATCTAGAAAAGTGGGGTCCTGATTCGAGACTAAGAAGTATCAACTTACAATACAAAAGCAAAATAAGATCTGTACACCAAAGTCAACAGTAGGCTCAGCCTCTAGAAGCAGACTAGTCAGGATTTAGGTGCCTATACTAACAAGACAGACAGCTACAAGCTGAGAAACAGCAATCGTCAGATGCGTTTTCCGACTGGAGAAGACATAACACTAAGAAAAACAACAAAAAAAGGAACTTTCAGTGTGTGTGTGAGAGAGGGAGAGAAGGGTACAGAGAGACTTAACTGTCTCACTAAGAGCCAAAGCAAAATTCTTCCTGTCAGAAGGGTGCACCCCCAGAACAGAGACCATGGGCAGAGCTGTACCAACAAGCTGCAGGGTGCTCCTCAGCAGGTTAACATCCAGTCTTTGGTGCCAAGCAAACAGCAAGCGCTGCTTTCTTCCTTCACACCCCTGCTGGTCTAAGGAGCTGAATGACTTTCATCTACTCCAGTAAACTAAGCCAAAGCACAAACCATTAAAAAAAAAAAAAAGAAAAACAAAAAAAAACCTGAGGAAAGTGCATGTGTTCTTACCCAAAGGAAAAAAGAAAGAAAAATTTTAATAATTCAACCTGGCCAGCACAGTTGACGAAGTACTGGCATTGAATCTGTCCTCTGTCGGTCTCGACTCCAGTCACACGACCCTTCTGGACAGAGACATGACTGACACTCGTCCTTTCATGGATCTGGACACCTGAAGAGGACATAAGAAAGTCAGTATACCACAAGTCTTCTTTCTAATGTGTCAGGCTGCTAACATTAAACCCTTAAACTCAACCTAAATGCTTATTTTTTTCTTTAAGACAAAATTTCTATTCTTGACCCAGTAATTCTTAAGTGAAACTCTGTTATTTGTAAAACGTCATGCATACAATTCGTACATAATTTAAAGGCTGAGTTACAGTGTGAGTTACTGAGTTACTGTGAAGAGTTACAGTACTTTTTCCCGTGTGACAATCTGGGTCATACATATACCCTAGTATCAACAACATGAAAAAAAGTGTCTCAACCAAGGATTTCTTCCCATTACAATTCCTTTCTGCAAAAAAGTCTGTAGTTTCAGATGGCAAAACTGGTTCTTTTATGGGAAATCAGTCATTTCGTGAAAAAAATCAATTGAGAGTATGCAAAAAAAGCTAGCCTAAAAGAAACCGAGAGAGGTATCTTCCTAAGTAGCTTCTTCCAACCTGATGGACTTTCATTCTTAATGAGCTTCATCTCTGTTATCATACCCAACCTTTCTCCCACTTTTAGAGCACTCCAAATTTGCCAAAGTGCTGGGCAAACAGCATTTATTACTACACTTCCAAACCCATTTCCAAAGCATATGTGCCCAATGAAATATTCCAAAAGGACTCAGTCACACCTTTTCATTTGTAGGTAAAACTCTTTTGATGCGTAATTTTGAGTCAGGTCTTATGAAGGATTGTTTTTATGGTAAAAGAGTGTGTGCTTATTCAGAGAAATATATAACCAGTAAGGACGACAAACTGGTGCTTGATCTATCACAGCAGTTCTGTAAAAATTCAGTATGTTAAGAAAATTCAGCCTGTTTTTTTAGAAAAAATAGATTTTAAAGATTCTGAACCTTATGGAAATAACCAGGTTTTGGTCTTCAGTTGTCAGTTAGAATACCAAAAGAGATGCAGACCATACTTTTCTTTTATGGAAAGAAGGAAAAAAAAAACCAAAGCTATCATGCAGGAGAGCACTCTATAGATAAAAAAACCTCCTACCATTCCGTGAGGCAGCGGTTGCCAGAGCCAGACTCACATTGGCAGATGACACGAGCGCATCTTCTGGCACATACATGGCCCCCACAAGGTCATGGATGTTGATCAGTGGGTGGAGCTGTGCCACTTGCTTTGGGGTGATAATTTCACAAGGTATCCCCATTACACTGCCACAGAACATAAGAAAAATGTCGTCATTAGTCTTGCAGGAGAGCTGGTGCAACCTTAAGAGCAGTTTTATTTCCTGCTTATACGTACTTCAGTGATGAAGCAATGCGTTTCAGAGAGATTAGTCGATCCTGAGTCTGAGCCAGTGAAATAGAGCCTGTCTTCACGTACCCTATGACAATGACCAAAGTCAAGTCAGATTTGGACAGGATCTTGAATTCCTTTTAATCTCAGACCCATTGCTTTAATATAATTGCAGACCCGTTGCTTCCACTACTCAGGAGCCTGGAAATCCCAGATCCCCAAATAACTTTAAACACTTATCAGCTAGTAATTAAAGACTGCATTAGTCTTTGGCCATTGCTTTCCAAAAAAGCAATTTAATTCTGACTTGTGTTCTAACTCTTTCTATTACATTTACTCATGTTTATAAAAAAAATTAAACTTCACACATGGTACCTATTAAAAGAGAGAGAGGTTACTGGCAAAAAAGTGATCTAATAACTACTCAGAAGAATAAAACCTCGACAACTAAACGCAGACACTTTGTGACTCCACCACTTGCAATAGATTAATACTAAGTACAGGCACAGTTATTAACCTTTTTGAGTCTGACATATATCACAAGCCCTTGTCAGCAGAAAACTTTCAGTGACCAAGTTCTTCCTATCAGGTACATGCCTGAGCATTTTGGAGGCACAGGGAAAATTTCAACACAACGTTTTCTTGTTATTTCCAGGGTGAGACTAGAGTAAGATATCTCGCTTTGCCTATGCTTTAGTGCTTCCGTTAACCTTCTTCTCTTTGTAAGAAGTGAATCGGTGCAGAAAATGGGCCATTCGCTCCAGTCACTGCACTATACTTTTTAGTGTCCTTGTGAAAATTCACCTACATTTGCCCCAGTTACAGACAACATAAAAAACGATCACGGTTTGCAGGTAGTCTGCCTTCGGTCTGCCCATCTGATACCCTTCTTCCCATTCTTCTGATTACATTAGTAACGTCCCTTTGGGTCTGATTCAGTCCAAATGTATCGTTTTTGAACAGGAACCACCAACTCTTAAGACACTGTAAAATTACATTCCTGCTTCAGTGTCAATACTTTGATTCAGTTTCCCACAGATTACTCAACGATTACACTGCCAGTACCTGTTTTTACTCCCGTCTCTTGTTCCAGCTGCTGGTAGAGCTTGTTTGAATAGTCTGCCATCTTCAGCTCTACGGAGATGTGCCTGGCTGTGCTCACGATGCCAGCACAGAAGCGAGTGGTACCAGCAGCCAACCTGCAGGAGAAGTTGCAAAGAAGGCCTCATCCTGCTGACAGGCAGAGAGGCAAGCACCCCCCAGCAGCTCTGCTGACAGCACAAACCAGACCGCAACCTCTCCCCCAAACACATCAGACCAAAAGCTGCAAGTTGGATGATGCTGGGATAATGCAACCTCTAGAATGCTTTTCCTTTAGCTCACCTTTGAAAACGCATTGTATTCCAAAACCATTCCTCTTTAACTAGTCCTAAACACTGAAATTTTTCAAAGGAAGCACTTTAAAAAAAAATTACCTTATGCTTAAGTCAACCTGCCTACCTGATTCCTTCTTTCTCCAAAGCAGGATTTCCCTCAAATGGAAATCATCTTGGATTTCAGTCGTGCATCTTTGCAGTTTACAGTAAAAACAAGTCCCTCTAACTGTGCAGCAACTGCCATAGATTGGTACACACATTTCTTGTCCCTTTTTAAACTGCCCTTAAACCACTGTCCATCCAGCTATTTGGTGAAGGGCTGCTGTAGAGATAGAAACCTATTAAAAACTCCCTGCAGCATAGACAGGTGAAGACAAGACAAGACAATTAGATTTAAGCATCTCTCTCGCAACCTGCTTCCACAGTACTTCTAAGTCACCTTTCCTGCTGCTAAAGCAATCCTGCGTTCTTCCACTTGCCTATGCAAGCCTTTGACAAGACTGTTTTTGGCCTAGCGTGTCCGTATTCTCTCAGAAATTCAACCTAAGAATCAGTTGAGTAAGGTATTCTTTTTGCTGCATCCCTACTCAGTCACAACCGAGACAGCTGAAGCATAGTCTCACCATGCTGTGCTTCACATAAAAGACGTTTCTGCTATGCAATGTTCTTCTTTTCCCTTGAGCACACGCACGGACTGAGCTTGTACAGCATCTCTACCTCAACGAAGATCTGTAACGGGGTATTCATACCCCGCTCCAGGCTAGTAACGATTACGTCTCCTGACAAATGAAGCCTAGCAGGTAACTTCACTCGGAAGGAGAGCGCTCACAAGGTCTCAGATGAGACTACCCAATTTCCTCGCTTTGCGGCTACGAAGAACTTGATACTACCTGCTTCCCAGCCATGCAAAGTCGAGGAGTCACAGCTAATTATTCTTAAAGGCAGCATCAGGTGGGAAGCTCTAAGCTAGATGGTAGATATTCTCAGTCCAGCACCCATTTAGAGCATTAGAAGCTACTGCGATAAACACCTCCCCAAAGTCTCAGCACCGTCTCATGCCCAAAGTCCCCAAATCGCTTAATGAAGGCACCATGAATCCACCTCCGAAACACAAATCTAAACAACAGGTAAGGGCCACACAGTCAACTTTCAACAGGATCTACGTACTCTGCCACAGACTGCAGATCCAACTCATCGGGGAGCGCACAAAGACTTGTATTCAGCCAAACTGTAATGGCCTTGGCCTTTTTACAGATAGGCACTAAATTGTGCAACAAACTAGATAATCACAGCCTTTAACCAGCTTATAGGGTGATGTTTTAGTGATGTTGGCTTATAATCTCCACATCCCCTGCAATCTCTCCTGAGCTTTGCTAGTGGTGTAATACTTCATATACGTATTCACATCCTACTTCTAGAGATGGTCAATAGGAGCTGGATGATTTACAGAGGTTTTTAGTTCCTTAAAATGGTCCATCTTTAGCAGCTGCATTATGTTTTACATGATTACCTGCGATTACGCCAGAGTAGATGGGTATCTCCCGAAGGAACTGTGGTCCATAGAAAACCCACGCCAGGGCAGAGTTCTCCTGATGGGAACTGCAGCCCAGTACTGATTGCACCCCCACCCTTCACCCCCTGCACTTCTTGGGGTGGAGTCGGGGGGGGGGGGGTAGAAGACCCTGGAGTGCAGGAGTGAAGTTGCGCATGGGAAAGGAAAGGTGGTGCTTTAATGTTTGGCTTTTGTTTCTCACTACCTGAATATACTATTTTAAATTCATTCTCCCTAAGGCAAGTCTGTTTTGCCCACGGCAGTAACCGCTAGACAATCTCCACATCTTTATCTTAATCCGCGAGCTTTCTCAGCCTTTCTCCCTGTGTTCTTGAGGAGGTAAAGTGAGTGGCTGTGTGGGAGTCTGGCCCTTCACCAAGGCTAAACCACCGCAATCAGACAAGGGACACGCTTCACCTTGCAGGTCTGCCGTGCGCTTGGGAAAAGGTAGTAAGTGTCGTTACTAATGTTCAGTATAAGCTTATTCCATGGGTCCAAGTCCAGGTGAAAAGGTAGAAATAACACATTACAGCAGGTGCTGCTGCGCACAGAAGTCCTGTTTCGTTGGTTTTGTTACCAGAAATCCTTACCTGCCCTGCTCAAGTAAGACTATATCCTTCCAACCCATCTTGGAAAGGTGATATGCGACAGAGGTGCCCATGATTCCACCACCACAGATGACAACCTGCGCCTGTGCTGGCAAGGAAACTGGGTGAGGTTCTGCTGTACTTGAGGTACTTCGCCGGGAGCAGGTCATTCGTCTCCATTTTGGGTTAGCCGCCCGCCACCGGACATCTGACAGTAATCGGAGAAACATCCCGGCAGCTATTTGTCAGTTTTCTTAAAGCACCACCTAGATGTGTTCAGACGTTAACTCAGTACCACTCCTTCTAGGAAGGAAAAGACGAGAATCATGTTACCACTTATCCTGTTATGTACAAGGCTGGCAGCGGCAAACATCACATGGTGCGTCGGGTATAAGTGGACATGGGAAAGCTGACGAGTAAACAAACAGGAGAGCAGTTACTCAGTCCTGAAACAACAGTCCTGCTATTAAGATTTAAACTTAGATCATATAATGGGTACAGAGCATTACATCTTCGGTTTTGATGGCAGCATAACTTCACAATGAGCAAAGAACCAGACGAAAGCTGGAAAAGCACGGCGAGAACGCTCTCTCACCAACAGGTAGCTCAGAGAAAGCCTGCAGGCACAGAACATGCTCTGAAATCTTTCATAAAGGCTGAGGTTAATAGGACGCAAGTAAGCTTGATTATTAACGTTGTCGGGCCTTTACCTGGGGAAGGAAACAAAGTCTGTGGTCAGAGTAGCTAGCACAAGGAACTAGAGACGCGCTCTGCGATAACATTAGCTTTGCCACACGTCACCCAGGCCCCCTGACTGCGGTGACACGCACACGCTGCAGCCCAGCCCAGTGACCGAAGCTGCAATGTAACACCGTGCCTGCGCTGAGCAGGTTATTGCTGCAGGCTTGTGGCTTCTTATCCGCAGGCTGCCACACGCCGCGGATCCGTATCGGGAAGCCGGCACGGCGCCTGACGGGCCGCCACGCTCCCCGCTCCGAACCTGAGGGGAAGGGTGTCAGGGCGGGAAGCGGCCCAGCAGCAGCGGAGCCCCGCCGGTGGAGCCGCCGCCTCGGCCTGCTTGCCTCCGCCGCAGCCCCCGGCCCCGGGGAGCGGGGCCGGCCCGTGGGAGGGCGGGAGGGGAGGCCAGGGCGAGGGGCGGTGCCGGGGGAGCGGGCCGGGGCCGCGGGGACGGCGGGGCCGCGCCGGCTCACCTGGGGGAGTGGGAGGCCTGACTGACCTTCCGCGCTTTACGGCCGCCAGCCGCAGCGCGACAGCCGCCCCTGCGCTCTGCGTCACCCGCCCGCCGGCCAACCCCCAGCCCGGCGGTTAGGGGGCGTGGCCGAGAGATGCCCCGCCCCTCGCCCCGCCCCCAGGAGGCGGGCGCGACCGGCCCTAAGAAATAAACTACAACAAGTAAAAACCTGCAGACTCTTTTTATTAAATTCTCCCATTTCATCTGTACAGAAAAAAATGCACATTATTATGTTCAGAATCTCAGTAACATCTCAAAATTACACAGCATGAACATGTAAAAAAAAAAACCCAAACAAGGAGCGGCCGGGATTTATACACAGAAAGGGAAAACAATTTACAAAAAAAGTCACATTTGAAAATAAAAAAAAAAAAAAAATAAAAGAGACTAAGTTCAAACAGCTTCTGCCGCACAACAGGAAGGGGCTGGGTCTGTTCTGCACGCTGTGGGGGCGGGCCGGGGGTGCTGGGGTACCCCCCACCCCCAGACCCGGCTCTGGGTGCTGGGGCACGCTGCCCCGTCCCGCACGGACACGTCACCCATCGCCCCGCTCGGCGCCACGGGCGAAAGCCACACCTTTCCCTCTTCCCCGCGTTCAGCGCTTCCCAAGCAAGCACTTCTCCTCGGTAAATACAGGGGGGCAGGGGGGTGGGATTTTGGGGTGCAGCGATCCACCCGGGAAGGGACCTCTTGCTTTCGGTCAGCTATGGAATGAAATTTGGGTGTTGTGGAAGGAGAAAACGGCAAACCTGCCTTTGGCCAGTGAGCGGCAATATGTTACTCCTCCTCCCTGTCGCATGCAGGCAGCGTTCGGGAACTCGACAGAGCGGGTACGATGCAGAATTCCAGCAGGATAGGACAAACAGCGGTACCAGCCGAATTCTTTCCCGTACGGTGTGATTTGGGTCCCCTCTAACCACGACTCATCACTGGAAGTGAGCCGGCAGGTTTGGCCTCCAAGCAGGGAGGCTGCACAAAGACCAGTACCTGCGAGCTGCCTGGAAGATTTTAAACCCCGTAATTAAGAATGTACTTTTATACAAACCGCCACTACAGCTGTTTGAGTCCACAGAGCTATATTTTAAATAGGGACAGAAGTGCTAGATGAAATGTTCCGGTTTCATACCACACTCATGCACTCACACACACCTCAAAACTACCTTTTTTTAAACAAAACTGATAAAGTAAAAAAAAAAAAAAAGTACTACAATCTTTTTTCAACTAAATAATAAAGTTGTGTTTCGACAGAAGTCGCCATCCAACTTGAACACAATTCCTCTACAACATTACGGGATCCCAGTGATCCCTCTGGCTTGTCACATTTCTTCCCTCTGTACCCACCCGCAGTTAGTTTCTGTTCTTGGAGACATTCACTCCTCTCCATTATTCTTCTGGATTCTTTCAGAACAAGACTGATTCTATCTGCATGGATTTTTAAGTGTTAGATTCTGGGTGAAATGCTTAAATTTTGCTACAGAATTATCTGAACTTCATTAGGGCTTTTCCAGCCCTTTGCAGTGACACAGACATACGGGTACTCGGCTCGCTGGGCAGTACTCGAAGTGCCAGGAATTCTCTTCCTACCCAAATGAGTTACTCCAGCAGCCTGAAGGACAGAGGCGAGGCAGGAGAATCCCAAGTTGAAACTCAGCGAAAGGACTGGATTAGACCCACTAGGTAAACAATAAATAAGCTTATTAAGATCAACAAGAATGAACACTAACGGGCTGGCAGGAGTGAAGTAACGAGGTGCACATCACACGCAGTGCCCCTTACCCAAGTCATCTAAACACATGCCATCATTTAGGAAACGGAACCTGTTAACCCTTGCAGCAGCAGGAGGGAAACGAGAGCTGCATGCCGTGCTAGGTCCCAGCCATCTAGCCCTTCCACACACCCCCAGGGGCATCAGCATCACCAAGTCTACAATAAGCTCTTCAAGAGAAGGTTTTGTGATGACAAGGAGAAAAAAAAACCCCACCTCACGAATTGCATTCAGTGGAAGGCAGCCTTCTCCACCGAGAGGCGAGGGTCAAGAAGAGGAAGGGGTACCCCAGGTTTTGCCACACCAACACTCTTCTCTTGGCTGACCGCAGCTATTTCTAGCGCTCTCTATTAGATCAGAGAAGTTAAAAAGGCTTCCTCAAGTTCAAGGCAACAGCAGTGTTTCTTACAACCATTTCTTTCTTTCCCCGCAATGGAAAATGGTTACCTGCAGGCAAGAGGTTGTGCTGGCAACAGCACAAGCAGGTTATTTTTAGAAGAGTACTTGTGTGGGCTTCTGTGCTTTTGAGACCTCTAGATTTTTAGGTATACGTGAAAAGGAGGAGGATGTTTCAAGACTGGGACTGGTAGATTTCGAGTCACGAAAAAAGCAAGTTTCGTCATTGGCAGTGGGAGGAGGCCCCATTTTAAAACATGAAGAGATAATGATACTCAATGATAAAATGGCCTGGATCCTTTGCCAGTGTCACCTTTAAAAGGTGGGTCTGTGCCCTTACAGTGACAGAGGGCATCTGAGGGAATCACGCAGAAATTTATTTAGTATATCCTACCTTTGCTTCAGAGGGCCTCCAGACACGTACCTGTAACACCGGCCCAGAGCACTCGCACTGGAACAGAATTCCCAGGTGAGCCTGCTGACACAGCCAGAAACACCACCGACCACAGACTGACACCACCAAAGACCATAGACTCCTAACGCAGCGCTCCAGGCACCCTTACCTTAACCCTCTCTAAATTAAAAAGCACAAAAACCAGAAAGCCTTATATCTAAAAGTAAGGAAAGTCACCTCCAGAGCTGAACAGGGTTTACATTCAGAACTACGGCTACAAACCTTCAATTTTCACTGCAATGTCTTGTGGAATTTAGTGGAAGATGCTATTTCTAGACAATAAACCATCTAATTAGGCTTTTCAAGCTAATCAGGTTACAAAATGCCTTTTCAAAAAGTCACAACAGTTTAAAAAAAGCCCTCCGATAGCGATTTAGTTATGCCTGATAGACATTTCGAGAAGCAGGACCTGTGCCAAGCAAGCAAGGCTGCACAAAGATCCCACTTCCCTTGCTGGCAGCTCCGCGAACACACCCATGGCTGCAGCGGTAAATTCAGCACTCTGTCAAGCGAAACGGTACACACTTATAATTGCCAAACTAACATTTGTGGTGTTACACACCTCTGCTACCTCAAGAGACACGATCAACCGTTCCTCTTCTGCTCCACTTCACATTGACAGAGGGCCAGTTAAGCTCCGTTAGCACCGGGGAAGAGGGGCGAGAGAAAGAATTCAGGCTTAATTTCTCTTCTACCTAAGCGCTTAACTGGAATCTTACCATGCACTAATCCTCCACCGAACCTTCATTGCTCAGACATTCTCTCCGCTTGCCTTGTGTTCATAATACTTCGATAAAAACCCAGAAGTGTTTGTGAAAGACTCACTAGCATAGTAAGTCTAAAACCGTATCGCTCATAGTTTGCTGTCCATCCTCAGAGCAGGATGAAGGTACGTTCGCAAAAAGCTTCAGTTGCAGCAAAAGCTCACAGTATTTTGTATATGCCATTCTGCACATGCAGCATCATCAGAATCAGCTGGTCCACACTCCAAAGTGTCTCAAAACCACCTCCACTGTTCTTCTAGAGAACAACGCAGAGAACTGGAAGTGTCAGGTCTTACCTAGCAGTGCACTAAGTGGGAAAATAAAGTTATGGTTCAAGCATCAGCCTAAGTTGGACAGTTTCAGGCACATGATTTTTACTGCAGCACACTCAGGTGAGCACATCTAAAAGGCGAATAAAGTATATCCTACTGTACACATGGACTCTCGTGCAGTCACTTCCAGATTTCGCCAACACACTCAACGTTTCAGCCAAAGCACGTGGCTTATGACCTCCACACCTCCTTGTACTTGAGGAACAAAGGTGATGGTAAGAAGAGGCCACAACTACCGGGCAACTTTTCTAAAACACCTTCTTTGGGCTGTCGGGTAGGAGTATCACGTTCTGGGAGTGTAACTATATACAGCGTGAGTGCACACACTGATGGTAACAACTTGAAAGCTACTTCCCTTAAGGATCCAGATGTTTCTGCCTTTCATACAACACTATCGTCCTCCCATACACTCCTGCTTGGCCTTCTGGACCAGCACCTGTGTCCTACATCCCAGAAAACGCCAGTTGCTATCCCTTATCAATTGTAGTTGTGAAAATAAAAAACTCTTCAATGCTACCATTCAAACCATTAAGGCCAGCGACAAACCACTGCACTAGCCCACAAGTAACCATTTTACAGAGAGAGCATGTCGAGTCTTCAGTCGCTTTCTGCATCACTGACAAAGCACCACATTGCCAGCGTGTCAATACCATCTGTAGATAGTTAATTCGGAAGGGTAACAGCTTAGCAGCAGCGAGGTAAAATAAAAGGAGTGTTAGAACTTTACTGCATCGTCGCTAATAAAAAAGTTGACCGAGTAACTGATCAGGGCACTTAATGCCCGCTGACAGCAGCGCTGTACACTACTGACAGGCTCCACATGCCTCGTGTCTACACCGTGTCTTTAATCTACTGAAATACAAGTTGTACAGCTCACAGGAGTATTTGATCCTGGTCAGTATTTTATTCTATCTCGCGAGTGGCAGAGGAAGAAAGGGAGGACATCTTTTCAGCCAAAAAAATCCACAGTAACAAAAGCAGGATATTCACTAGAAGATGACACCAGTGACTGGTGTCCTTAGGTTGTCCAAGACTATGCTCTGAAGATGCTTTACATAAGATGAGCAAGATGTCCAAAACAAGGCCAACTGTGGTGTAAGATGCAATTTACCCTTTAATTTCCTGCCTCAATTTCACCCAGCCACAGAGGATGACTAGATTTCAGTATGAACCATTACCTAAATCATATAGTCGGTATGTCTTTCTTTAAAAATTTACTTAAAAACTGCTTGAGCTGCAGGTCATATCAGTCTCATCTGGAGAGTGAAGGCAGTTCCAACAGTACAATAGAGACTTGTCTACAGGCAGGTAAACGAGAGTCTGCTAACAAAGGGGTAACAAAAGCTGCTGGCTGGGCTGCCAATGTTGCACACAAACTTTCATAGGATGAAGATGTTGTGGATGAGATCCAGGATGGGAAAACTGAGCCAACACCTGCTGCTGTTCTAATTTTTTTTTTTTTTTTTTTTTTTATTCTCCTCTCACAAGAGGGGGTGGGTAGACTATACAGAGGAGGGCTGTACAAAACTGGGCACTGGGCAGGCATTTCTTCAGCAGGCAATCCAGGCTCTACCTGTCCTTGAGCTCTCTTGTCACCCGCTTGGTGATGCGTCCACACATCAGGCCGATCAGGAAGAGTACACAGATGCCGACCGTGATCACAGACAGTATGTAATTCTTGGACGGAGAGGTCATAACTTGCATGGCAAGGTCAGAAAAGCCTTCCGCTGGGGCAACCTGGAGGTGAGAAGGGAATAAATGAGCCAAGCTGTGCTTTCCACGTAACCCTCAGCCTTGGCACTTATCAGGTTTAGTCTCTGGCACTGCTATTGCCTCCTGTCATCGTCAGACTTGGCCTGAGCCACAAACAAGCAGGCCTGCAATGATGCATCTGAAGGAACTGCTGCTCAGGAGACAGCTTTGTAACGGGAAGTTCTGCTGACCCTACTTCATTGCCCCAGACCTTCTCTACAGGAGACCAAGCCCTGTGTGCACAAAAGACAGTTTAATTCTGCACTGTTGAGGATGCATCCCAGACACTGAGAGCAGAAGATACACAAGTTCAAAAAAGGAGACCCGATTTCAATTTTTCAGGGCCAAACTCAAAATGCAAGACTTCAGAGACAAGAATTTCATTACAGTTGAAGTTTTTCATAAATAGCTTGCAACAGAAAGATCCAACGCAAAAAAGGAAGTAGTTTACTGAAATCCTTTACATATTCACCTTTGCAGCATAGCTCCACATTTCAATACGATCATTAAGGCGTTTCTTGCATTCAGGCTGCAACCTCACACGCTTATCTTCCAGAGCTTCCATTAAGCATGACATTTCTGTAATGCGGAGAAGATGGTGTTACAAAATAGAAACAGTGGCTTCAACAACACGCTACGGAAAGGCTGCTGGAAAGGGACGCTTCAATTCTACTAAAGGCTGATGGTTATGCAGCTTTCTAAACAGACTAGCCAGCCTGACAGACTGTATACAAAGCCCTGTTGTACCCTTGAAGCTAGCAATTTCACTAAGATTCATGACTAATATTGCATTTTCAGGTGCAAGGAATTTTGACTTCCAAAAAGAAACTACACCATGTATGTAAGATGTAATTCATGTGATTTTATCAAGTCTTACAAATTTGCACCTTCAATGAGCTGTATTCTAAGTTCCATGCCACTATCCTTTATAGAGAACTAAGATCAAATTCAGCTCAGGAAAAAATACAGTGTATCTCCTTAGACTTGTTAGGAGTTTCTTTTGATCAACAAAACATTTTGGAAAGGTTTAACTTCCTGAGTTTTCGCACAGTCCTGTGCAAAGGAAATGGGATCACAATGTTCTGGGTGCCTACGGAGCGCCTTGGCTAATGCATAAGCTCTTTTATATGCTCATATGAGACACTGACATAAAATTTTGTATTTTATACTTATACTGCCTTACTTGAATAATCCCTAATTGGACGCTTTCTGCTTTGCAGTGAAGAGTTATTTTGTTCATAGCAAACAGGCTGCAAACTTTAAACTAACTCCAGATTTTTTAAACACAATTGTCAGTTCAAACACTGAGAGGCAGATCCCTCTCTGAGCTACAGACTTCTGCATACCTTCAGTGCAAACACGTCAGAACACTCATCAAAAACACACAAAACAGGAATAAATAAAGGATATCCAGAATTTCAGAAAGGCATTCAGTAACCAGCATGAAAGATAATGATCAGGAAAATACTTGGCTGCTATTTTTAATGCCAGATAAACTCAAGAAGGATGCGAAAGTTCAGAACTTTTTTCCTCACCAGCTTTCCTTAAACAGCCATACATACTATCCAGCTAGCTAACGTAACAGCACTAACAAAGTGCAAGAGCTTGACCTCAAACAGGAAAAGAATGGGGTAGGAAATACTTAAATAAATGATGTTTCAAGTGGTCTGACCTGATGAACTCAGTCTTAGGGGACTTGGAACAGCTGATGAAGTCTCAAAGCCTTTAGCTGCTACGTGAACTTAGCAAACATGGTAAGATTACCCTCTGTAATATCGGAAAAGAAAAAACTGGCATACTTAAGCAGAGAAGAAAAAAGAGGATCAAAGGACTTCAGTTTAATGTTGTCTGTCAAAAATACTGAAACAAAAAAGCCAACCATGGACAAAGACTGACATAAAGGAAGAAGGACCAAGGGGATTATCTAAGAATGAATCTTGTGAAACCAAATTGATTTGCTTCTGTAAGAGAAGCAGTTTAGTTCCAGGGAAGCTTTTGATGCAGTCTGATATAACACTGTGATAAGTAAGCTTGGGAGCTGTATCCCGTGTGAAGTGATACATGTACTTCAGTCCATGTGTATTAAGAGCTCGTTTTCAACAGGATTTAACTGAGGAGGGATTTTACAGAAGGGTTACGGATCCGGTATCACACACTATTGTCAGTAATCATATGAATGACAGAATATAAAATATACTCATTAATAAGGCTGCAAGGACGTTATATCAGGATTGAAGAACTGGTCCCACCTTGGGCACAAGGAAGGACTTCTTGATAGCCATCTTCTAGTGGCATCTACCACCTCTGCAGCCATTCCACTTCATCACCCACAAAGGACTGGCGAAAAGATCTGGTACTTAAGATAAGCTGCATTCTCTTACCAGCATTAAGGCCCTCAGGACTGAGAGGTTAGAGTAAAAGCAGGAGCACTTACGGCGTCCTCTCCCTGGGGGAATGGCAGCACAGTGGTGTTTGATGTCTAGGGCACAGGCTGTGTGGAGCACTGGGTCAACAAATATATCCGCTTTGCTTTCTTTCAGCATGTTGAGCACTTCCTAGGGGGGGGAAATTACAAGTACATCTCAAAAAAAGGAGAGAGAACAAAACTCATACTGCTCAATGTTTCTTTTTAAATCATGAGAAAAAACACCACTGTCCCTGGATGAGGCTGTGAATGCTGGTTTAGGCTGGATTAAATGTCCTGGTTTATAAGGGTTACCATAGTTATGGTCATTAAAATACCCATATTAATCTAAAATACAAAGTCGATATGCCAGGGTTACTTCAGTTCGAACTGAAATAAGGTGCCATAGCCATGGGGGCAACTTATACAGCCCTTGATCATAGCCAGTGCCTAGGTCACACCCAGCACTCAGGAAGTCTGCAACAGAGACAGCGACAGAAAACAGATTAATAACAAGAAACTTTGGCAACCATAATCAAGAAAGGATCAAAGCCTGGAATTGCAAAGGAGGCACTGTCGGCACAATTTTCACTGGCAAATTGAAATTGAATTGAATCGCTGCAGGCCAGAACTGAGATGCGTAAGAAAATTCGCAGAGCTCTGGCTTCATACTAGCTAGAATATGGCCTGGGCTGTGATCTGGAAAAATGACCGACTTCTGCAGGGACGGGATGCCTTTTAGAGCACATACAATTTATTTTCTGTACCTTCTTGCACATTTCAGTTTTTATTTTCAGCAGATTCACTTTCAGACATTCTTCCACCTGCCCAGTCTGCTCCTGAGCCGCTGCTTCTTCCGCACACAAGCTGGAAATCTATTTTGAAAAAGGTATTTTAACATAAGTAGTTCACAACAATTATTCTGCCTTTTAGCACATTTATATCTCAATACATTAGTTCATCGCAGGGCGCAGCTGGAGGACACACAATGAGATACTTTCCTCCCCAGATATCCCCAGAGCCAAACGCAGCCTGGCTCATGCAATATGCATACCCTTCGAAACCCAACAGCACGAAGCCAGTATTACTGTACTGAGAGGATGGCAGGGAGCAAAACAGCATAGAAATAATGCTAAGATATGAAATAAGCAATACTTGAGACATAGCTGATTTGGCTCTCAAAAGTGAAAGCTCAAAATCTGACTGTATTCCAGCTAAGGTTGACAAGACCAGAGAACTAGCACACATTTTTTTTTTTACAACAGGAAAGCAGTATTTTTCAATAGGCATGAGTATTGATGAGATCCAAGTTAATATAAATTAACTTTATATTAGCACTGCACAGGAAACTGCAATTCTTGCACTGGACAAAAATCACAAGCAGAGAACTAGCTAGAAGCAGTTCAAAGGTGTTTTTTGTTTGTTTTAATTATCAGGATAGTTCATGTTTTAAGAAACAAAATCTGTTTCATGAAGGGAGTTTTCATCCCGAAAACGTAGCTGCTGAGCTACTTCTCCTACCTCTTCAGAACAGTGCATCTGAAGTTGGGGATCCAGCCGATAATCAAGAGCCGATTCCTGGATTATCACTCGGATTTGGTCCTCGCAGTCTGGAGAGAGACGCTATTAAGCGGAGAAAGTCATTAACCCACTCAACGACCTTTATTTTCATAAATCAATCACCTTGCATTTTGACCTGTGTATTCTGTAGCACTTGCGTAAAAACTCATTTACGTACAGCCTGTTACATACATTGAACACACCACAAGCCCGAGTTTGATTTGTTATTCAGTGACTGTTGCTCAGCAAAATCCTGCACAGTTTCTCCTTTGCACGCACCAGCTCTACTCACCTGGTCTGCATATTTCAACTTCAGGCATGAGATGACTTGTCCTTCCAACTCTGTATCATCCTTGGCCCTATTCAGGATATTTTGGCAGAATTTCGGTATGTCTGCTTTGCACGCCTTCCTGAGCACTGGATTTAAGCGGTAATCTAACCGGGAAAGATGACAGAACTTCATTAGACTACACATCTCTTCAGATTACAGAACATAACACTCCAAAAGAGATTTGACAGAAGTTTCCTGGATGACATTGTACCACCAATAAATTTAATTTTCGGGAAAAATATTATTATTTTCACCACAGAATTTTAACTTGTGAGGTAAGAGCTTCAGGAATAAAGTGGATCCAATAACGCATGCTGACCCTCAAGAACTTGAGTGAGTAAAGTCAGTGTGTGCAGTGACAACCATGAAGGAGAACAAAACAAAGCAAATATTCTTTCAGCCATGCAGACCACCCAACAGCGCAGGCAGGTAAGTTACGTTTTTTTCAGAAGAGGATACCTGTGTTCTGTGTAATCTGGCGCTTGGTAATCATTTGCTTGCATTTAGGATCCATCACTTCACTGTTCTTGTTTTGTTTCAAACACTGCAACATATTTTTTGAGTCTGCCTCTGGACAAAACCGCTACAAAAAAAAAAAACACCCCAAGTTTCATCACTAAGCACTTGGAAAAAAACCAAACAACTATATTCATGGAAGAGAATAACCACCTGCCCAACCCAGAGGTACACAGACACACTCCCTAGCCCCAACATCTCCTATGAAAAAGAACAGTGCTACTTTCTAAATTGACTATGGGCATGAATATCTCTGCTTATGGACTGGCTTCTAGGCACCAGCTTGTGTTGGCAGTATCAAAAGCAATTTGCCTTTATTTTCTATTCTTAAGTTAAAGCAAGAAGTGCCCAGCAAATTAGGTCTCATACCCAACTACTTTCACTCCCCTTTATTTTAGAAACTAAAAAGGGAATCTTTTAAGTCTATACACGTACCACTGTTCTGCATAAATGCTGGCTGGACAAAGCGACAGGTAAAGGCTTCATTAGTAACACTCAGGACAAAGTTAAGACCATACAGAACGAGAAAGCAGAGAACAGCTCACTGATACTAATTTGCCCATTCCCACCCTGAATTAGATAGTCAAAAGTGAAGCAGCTTACCCAAAATTCAGACCAAGGTACTAATTTCTTTTGTTAAAACTAATTCTGTGGGTGTAAGATAAGGTTGTTCCATCTTCTAATCCTCACCGTTTTGGTGAGGTTACAGGTCTTTCTCTAAAAGCATAAGTCTGTACTGGAGAGCAATACATTCTCAAGAAGGCCACAAGTGTGCATCCAGACCACACACACTAGTGTTTCAGGGCTTGCAATTCTGGCTACTGTGCAAGAGTATCTTGTATTAACATTCAGTGCTGCTTTCCACGTGGTACCACTTTAAGCCAGCATTTCTAATTTTCAGTTTTGCATGATTTTGCCTGCTTTATCAAGTTTGATGAAAGTCTGTGTGCACCAAGGTCAGCAGTGAACTGAAGATGTTACTCCTCTCTGTAATCGTAACTTCTTCACCTTTGCTAAAAGCCAATCCAAATCCAAACCGACTGGATGAAAACTGTATTAGAGGCCTCAGCACAGACTTCCTCCTCAATTCTGATGGCAGTTAGGAAGAAATTTATTAGTGCACAGGCTTTGATCAGATATTTGGAGGAAGTAAATTCGAAGAGACCTGAAGAAACCTCAGCCTGATTCAGAGTTAAGAAACCGACTACTTTGCAAAAAAGCAATCGTACTTCTGAAACAACACAGCAGTCTTGTAAACAAGCCTTTATGAGAAGCTCAAAACCGATAGAGCTCTTATATCCCAACCTCACCCTCTTAAATCAGCACACTACCATTACCTTGATCATCTGCTTGCAGACTCTCATGAGTGTGTAGTCCAGTTCTGGATCCATCATCTCTGTCTCCTGCAGTTTAAACACCTTCTGGTGGCACCGGGTACTCAATTGCTTCTTGATTTCTTTCAGGCATTCAATAATCTACAACACAATATTACAACCGCAACAGACACATTGTTGATATGGTTCTGTCATACGCTGCTCAAAACGCACAGCTATGTGTTCCCCTAACGGCTATCTTCACCTGATTTATGCAGTTAAGTCCCCAATGCCTAGATTTTATCAAAAGTCATTACCAATGCTTATTTCCAGGACTTGCTTTAAGCTCATCTTTTCTCACAAAGATTTAATGAGATGAAGAGGGCCACCTGGACTTACTCCAAAACGCCAAACCTTATCTTGCAGACATTATGCTTAAGAAATCTTTAGCAACATTTGCAGTAACCAGCTGCTAATAGCTTAAAACTAGCATTAACCGAGGAATGAACTGCTCACAGCATTGCATTCACCCAATATTAATGCTTGTGAACCAGTGGGGAAAAAAAAAACATTATGCTCCAAAATACTAACGAAAGATTTCAGTGGTATCAAAATGAAAACCTAACGCTGCACTCACAGGGGCAAAAGTGTTCTTCAAAAGTTTTCTGAAATGAAAGTACAAATTAAGTTGTAAATTATTAATAAAATCCATTACCTGAGCATTGCCATAGGGCACGTTTTGGCAGTAATTCTTGATGTCACTTTTACAAGCCTCATACAGTTCTGGTTCAAGTCTGATATCCTCGGTCTGCAGGATAAATGACAATATGAACTTAAGTAGGACTCTAATGACTATTTTACTTTGTTAATCTATTAACTAGAACCCTCTACTCACAAAAAGCAAGCAACTCTCACAACACGCCGCTCAGTTTCTTTGAATTTAAGGGTCTTGGGTGTGAGAAGTGGTGTTAGCAGGAAATCAACTGGATCAGTTGGCTTTTTACACTGAAGAAAGGGCTTAAACCGAATTTTAGAGCTGGCAAGTTGTTTCCACTGCTCCTCCTAAAAGGGGCATTGACACAAATGTTCAAGACAGCCGAAATATTTTCATGTGACAGCTAACGGACGTATTAATAACCACTCATCTGTTGGGTGATCTGGAGGATGTGAACGAAGTTTCCTGCTTTTAGTGATGCCCAGCATTTGAATTATTCCATACAAAGGCAAGAGTGCTGCATCTTCTGACATGGGCCTACTTAAGGTGAAGCTTTAACACCCAAACAATATCTACTGGACAAAGACCTCACAAGTTTATTGCTGCAAGCACTGCAGCAGGAAGCTGAGAGGCAGCCTTGCCTACCAGAACAAATACTACTCTTATTTATCCACTGAGCAACTTAGAGCAGCTGGAGTCGTGTTGCTTCATCTGTGCTTGTTTCCTCAGTCTGTAAAATGAAGCTTTTATTCTCTCCTAGAGGACTTTAAGGACATCAGCATGTGTAGCACATGGCTATCTAACACTAAACATAGTCACTTCTAGCTGAAATTCCAATGATCATTTAGCTTGCCTTAGCCTTCATGAGACTATATTTAAGGCATTAAAGTAGACGATCATTACTTTGACCGTGAAGGGCAATTGAGCCTGGTGTTCTAAGAAGAGTGGAAAAAATAAATTAGATACATCTTACAAATGAGCTTCCTTTTTTTCCAGGGTGGACAAACCAAGAAGCTTTAATTCAAGGACCTCGCCAGAAGAGCAGGCAGATCAAGAGTTTCATGCATGTTTACCATCTCTAGCTCCTCAACACGCAGCTGTTTGCGGCACTTCAGAGAGACCCTGTGCTCCTTGGCATCCTGCAAAGTATCATTGCGCACAGTTGTGCTCAGACAGATCACTACATCCACCCTGCAGAAAAGAAAACAGCTTTTTACTCATACACCCTTCACTTAGACCAGCCAAGATTGGTGTTGGATCACCACAGCAGAGAAATTGACCCCAAGAATCCAAACACAACGTAAAGTCCTTGTGCATCTATGCTTACTTGTAGCCTGGGTACAGCTCTAGGTAGAGTAACTGGATCACAATTAAAACCTAAATCTGATGCTATCTAATTGGAGTCTAGATCAGCAGACAGGAAGATATTAAAAATCCCATCACACCCCTGCCCAGCAAGACTTCTGCTCTTAAGTCATTTCTTAATCTCAGAAATAGATGAAGGTCAATACCTACATGGCATTGCAAGCAATCCTTTTGCATTATGGGAACAGCATTTATATCACAAAATGCAAATAGTCTTGCTATCCATGAACAGGATTGACCTTGTGTGTAGTTTACCCTGATGTCATTGCAGTAGGCCATTAAAAAAACCCTTATACTGAAATGAATAAACCAGCTAAAACAAGTGGGATATTTTCCCTTCCCAGATCAGCAACTGGAACAACGGTAGCCTGCATCTTAAAAGACAATGAATCCAGCAAGGACATAAAACACCCTGGGACATGCAGTCCACTAATCGTAATCATTAGCTATTTTCAGAGCAAGAAAAATAAAGAGGACAGGCTTGTATGCAAGAGTAAAGCAGAAGTAATTTTAAAGAGGCAGGCAATGCCTCTACCTTAAGCATCTGCAGAACACAGTCACTAAGGGAAAACACACCAAACAATCAGTCTTTAAAGGAAGTCCAGCGTTTTCTGTCCTATCACGAAATATCCTGTAACGTTATTACATATTTATACAATCAGATTGCTCTTTGGTCAGGTGCTACGTACTTTTTTTTGATGTTGGGGCAAAGTTTCAGCACATCCTCCTTGCAAGCCATTTTAAACTTGTATGAGAACCTAAAATCTTTCATTTGAACCTGCAAGAGAGAAATGAGAAAAACAACTTTGGTCACCCTGAGGAAAAAAAAAAAAAAGAAAAGTGCTGCCCAAAAGAACACTTGTTGAATCATATAATAAGCAAATGCTTTTGTCCACAACTTATTAATGTGGAAGCAAGGGGAACGCTGCACTGCTGAAGAAGCTGGGACCCTATCTACCATACGCCGGGAAGGACAGACAGCCTGAAAATAAATCATCTCCAGAAATTACCATTTATGACCAGGCATGCAAGCACAACCGTCTGAATTCACAAGAGCATTTTAAGTACAGTGGGAAATCAATCTCAAAGAAGGAGGGGTTTCATAATTAGCTAATTCCTGTCAACACCCTCAACGAACAGAACAGGCTTCCACTGATAGCAGAGAAAAGCACTGCTTACCAGCTGGAAATGAGTAACTCCGATTGCACATTTTTCATTCATTTCCTTCTGGTGTTTGTTCTGTATTAGACACTCCATCAGGTCCCCAGAATCAATCTGGTTATCTGCAACCTCCTGAAGAAGAGATGAAAGGCTTAAAAATGAGCTACTCTTACAAGTCATCATTTTTATGCTCCTTTAGCCCACTGTGACCAGGAAATAATAGAACTTGCAGTGCCACTCTATTGTGAGCTTACGCTCACCATTAACCGACCACCCGAGAGTTCTACCACATAAGTATTTATAGATATAGTTCAGAAAAGAATCACCTCAGGCACACACACACTTTAGACTCAGGAGAACATACTGCAGAGCCTCAATGCTTACATGAAGTATTACAGCTAGGTCCTTCATTGCTATTTAACTACTCAATCCTAGAGCAATGCAAGAAGTTATTTCAGCAATGCTGAGCAGTTGCACAGAGTGGAGTGGCGAGACACACTGCTTGCGGGCAAGGGGGAAGGAAAAAGTTTAGTTTTTAACCCACTGTAAAGAGTGATTTTTCCAATTCCAGGGCTTTTACGGTAGGGCTCTGACAACAGCAGAAGTACTAAATGGAACTAAGAATTTTTGTTTTAGGGTGGTTTTTTAATTAAAAAGACTTTTGTAACTGCTTACATCTGATTTTACTTTTGAGGTGTAGCAAGTACACTAAGAACTAATACTAAAAACCTCTAACCTTTCCCACACTGTTTTCTCCCCAAAGATATCCACACTATTACGGAGTACTCACATGACAGAACGTCTGGATAATGGGCTCACATGCTCTCATCAGCAAGGCTTCAATTTGAATGTCCTGCAGAAAACATGCAATATTTCATTTTCACAGTGAATGGACAAGAAAAAAGGGTCTGAAAAAAACCTGCAATAACAAGATAAACTCAACCCAGTTTACAGGGTTTTGAAAGATGCAATCCAGACAGCTTTGCCCTTCAGTTCTGGAAACCCTAGGGTTCATTCTTGCCGACAATGTGGCAAATGCAAGACAAGCCTTCCAGCTTAAGGGAAGAGCCTGGTCTCCACAGAAATTCATTGCTTGGATATTTCAGCCAATCTCCTCTGAACTGGATGTTACAGCACTAGAAATCACTTTACACCTAGGCAGGAGTTAAAGATTAACGATAGTTATGAACAAACCATTTTGTAACCACTGGAAGGAAGCTTTCCCTAGGGCACAATGTAAATTTTAAGAGATATGGGGAACAGTTTGGGACAAGATAGTCAAATATGCAGCTTCATAAAATAAGTAAAGCTGCTGACCTCACTGAAAACCTCTAATGATGCACCTGGCAGTTACTTCTTGCAAAATTTTTGGGACAGGGAAGTTGCAATATGGTACTCAAAACTACTTGCAAGCAATACCAAAAAATGAAGTCCCATGACACATCTTGACTTGTACCAAAGGTAACTGGGTTACCTGTGGAAGAAATCCTAGCTTCAGTACCATAACTGATTTTAAGCAGGAGGAATGTAATCACCAGCCTAAAATCCTGAACCGTCGTTCAGTTCTCTTCCTCAAGAACCCCACATGAAAACTTACATTGTACGGGGTAGAACGGATGGTCTCTGCTTGATCCCAGAGAGCTGCATTTCTGCAGCTACTCTAACCTCACTTTCCTCATCAATGTCAAAATGACATGCTCAACTCTTCCCTTTATCCCAGGCTGAAAACCGCTCACCTCGGACTCCAGCTCAGTGAGGTTTCCCACTATGTCTCTGCAATCAGACACCAAGTCATCAAGATGGTCCTGAAGGCATTCCAGCTCCTACAAAAACAGACATTTTAGTGTGTGATCCAAGAACCCAATTTGAAAATTTGGGCTTGAAATATTGTAACACATGTGGAACTGCCCTCCTCCTTGTAAAGTCCTAAGTCTCATTTAATCCCACTTCTCTGCTGGCACTCCGAGAACACATTTAGGTAGTACTGATTGAGAATGTTGGTCTAGGACGTTACCGCTTGTTCTCAAAAGCTGCATGATGTGCTTTCTCTTCTGGAACATCACATTTAATTTGGCCTTCACATAACCTTAATGAGAGGTTAATTACCCAACTACAACCTGTGATGGGCACTTCAAAAAGACAGTGGTGTACGCTCTACTGCATCTGCTGTAGAATAGCTCCTCCCCTACAGCTATGCTAGGGCACAGCAATTTAACATGAAAGTATTTGTTGAAACTTTGTTAAGTAGCAGCAGATGTTAATTCAGTTTTGTATAAACACAGGAAGCATGTCAGTATTTGCCAAATGGAAATGGGATAAAGTTTATGTGGGAAATGTCAAGCTTGTAATAGAATATTACAAATAAGAGTCAGGGTGGGATTGCTTCATTGAAGTCCTTCTTGTTAACTATCCCCTTTCCCCTTCTCATTCCGCTACACATTTGAACCTCCTGAAGCCACGCAGTAGGTGCAAAGCTTCTTCGCATCACCTCCGACTCTCAGTCTAGTGTAGATGATGTTTCAAACTGCACACATTTTTAATATATTCTCAGGTATAGAGAGACAGCTAACAACAAGATGTCCCTTTATCCCCTTTTTTGCCCTTCCCACCCCTCCAGCTTTGCAAACAAAGTAGCAGTGTTACTGCATACAGTACCTGCCCTGTCTCTGTTTTTTCACTGCACCACTTCCCTAAGTCAATCATGCACTTGTCCTGGAGGGCTGGGTCCAGCTTCACATCCATGGCACGCTGATGGAGGATTCTCTGGACCTCTGCTCTGCACTCTCGCGATAGCTGCAAAGAGGGCAAAGAGCGTTTAGCATATAGGGTCTCTAAATCCGTACAACGCAAACAAGATGCTATCAGGTGAAGTACTGAGAGTGACCATGAATGCCATCAGCAATCCCAGAAAGTACAGAAGAAGTCCTGTACTGCTCAGCATGAGGCTGCTGGGGCCCCCCCAGGCAATCCAGGCTCCAAGAGTTTGGAGCTTTGTCATGTAGTTTGGAGGAAGGCTCCTTTCATTCCACTAAAATAAATCTCACACTCTTAAACCTTCACTTTCCTTTTGAAATGAGATGTCAAAGCAGGTCCCTAGATTATCTGCTGCACTGCCCCTTTCATTCAAAGCTACAGACTGCTTCTGGAGAAGAAAGTCAAAATAGCTCATGCCCTCAATACCAAAAGGGAAGCTCAGAATGAGGCAATATAGTCCAGTTGTAATTTCTTCTCAGCAATCCCAGAGCACATCAGAGCACATCAGAGCCAACATTTGCCAAGACTGAGGAAGAAACAAATTGTAGAAAATCCAGGGATACTGCAGACCTAAAATGCAACAGTCAAAGCTTAAAACTTCATACATTTAAAAATCCAAACCACTGGAAGTTACCTAGCATTTTGTGGACAGCACTGGAAAAAAAGTACAGATCTAACCTCGGAGGAGTTTGCTTTCAAATGCTAAATCTCAAAATGACAGCTGCTCCCTTAGCCTACTTTCCACAAGAAAAACACATTTAAAAGCCTTTTCTCTCTCTGATAGATTATTTGCAGGTTGGCTATTGATTTCTTTGGTCAGCACTAATATAAAATGGAATTAAAAAGTCTCAACTCAGCAGACTAAGAAACTGCATTAAAAAAAAATTATTCCTAAAAGAGAGATGCTTTCAATCAATACTTGACCTCTGCCACAAAAGACCTTTTAAATCAAGCTGTAGAAATTAATTTTTAAGCCAGGCCATTGTGTAAACCCACCAACTCCTAGGGGCTGTGTACATTACAGTGCCAAAAGAAATGGAACCGAGTACCCAGCTGCTTTCAAGGGAGTGCCTGGATAAAGGCACGAGAGGGCAGCAAACTTGAAAAGAGTAGCTCTGAACCAAACGGATGTGATTATAGTGGATCTCCAGATTGCACGGCAGCAAGCCAGATCCCTACTGTCATCTTTAAAGACAGCATAAGCACATTTACCAGTACAGTATGCTCCAAAGAACTGAAAGGATGCTTTATATCAGTGGGAAAAATTTAATGGGGTATAATCTGAAGTTGTACTCAAATCAAAACTTAATTAGAAACAGCCTAGGAAAGCTGGGCTTGGAACTCCTTTTTGCATAAAACCAATCTTGCAGCTATGCTAGCTATCTACAAGGAATCGCATTCCTCTTTGGAAAGACAAGGGGGAGGACTTGCACTGTGTCTGAACAGACATACACAAGTTGCTGTCAGCACACAGTTCCCCCTGCGGGCAATTGGCACATCCTGATGTGGCTATTTTGCCTTACCAGAACAACAAGATAGACCTTCAAGGCACACTTGAGGAGGAGCCGGGCATCGGAAGCAGTGCAAATATCATCTACGGTAAATGCTTTTAAGTAGCTTTTGCGAGTTCTTGCACTTTTAGCACAGCGTGTCCAACTTCCAAACGTATGTACAACCCTTCTATCACAGATCAAAGAGTAGTAGTTGCACTCTAGCACTTACCCTCCTTCCTTGCTCCTCTGTGCGGTACGCATGCCTGTACAAGCAGGAGAAAACAGCCCCTGGAGGCATCAGCTCACTAGTCTCATTCCAGCCATGGGTATGGCAGAGACGGGAGGCATCTCCCTGACACTTGCGGTAAAGGACTGTATCCAATCTGCAAACAGAAAAGTTATCACTAGCACTTTGTTCAAACCTTTAACGTTTTTCATATTCTGAAATGCTTTTGAGGCAGAAAAATCTACTTCAGGTTTCATACACCACCACATCATTTAGCAGCGGTGTTTAACCAACTGAACCAACAGGTGGCAAAATGCCTGTCACTCCATTTGGAATCAACTCCCTAACATTGCAAAAATACACCAAGATCTTTAATTACAGATTAAATCTTCAACGTTTCTTGAAGCGCCTCCCATTCTCTTCTGCAGCATGCCAGCCAAATGCTGACACATGAGAAAAGAAATCATCTCCTTGATGTCCTAAAGCAGCAGAAAGGCAGGTACATACCATGTTTTGCTTGTATAACATCTTACATGTACTTTGTACTGCTGCCATTTTGAAATGCCAGTTTCATAAAAATCTGAGTTAGATTAATTATTGTCTGCTCTGGATCTGAGCTAATTGAAGACTCAGCATGCCTTGCTTTTGCATACAAAAAAACTGCAAGTGCAGATCTCTTAATATGACATCTAATTACATTAAAACTAAGTGAGATATTGCCAACTTTCCAAAATGGAGACTTCACTAACAGCACTTTAGAAGGCAAACATCAAGTGGTATCAGTGGACACAATTATATAGATAATGATAAAAGTAGTAAGAAAACCATTTCTACTCCGTGCATCTGTGCTAGGCACACAGTTAATACAACAGTTTTCATAAGCCAGTTTTAGGAAACAGTGGTTAAACAAGAAAGATGAGCTAATGTTGCCCAGTCTGCAACATGAATTAGAATTATCTTTACTCCCAGCAAAATGCAAATACTCAGTCTCACTTCTTCCAATCGCTTAAGTTTGGCTCAAGCAATGAATTACCTGCTGGAAACATGGCACAGGCAGGAGAACCAGCAATGAAGGGAAACAGGAAGACCAGGAAAAAAAGTTAAAGTATTCTTGTCTACCTATGGAGACAGTTATCGAGATGACAAAATAAACAGCCACAAAGCCCTAAACTCTCTGGTCCATGAAGCCCCATGTATTTCAAAAGCAGAAGGTTCACAGAGCATGTCAGCTCTTAACTACTGGCAATGCTGCCCATAGATACAGCTTCGTGTCAGATTTTCTTAATGTTTGATTTGAATACCCTTTGCAGTAATCAAAGCTCGTGACTTCTTGCCTTACACTCCTTGTGGTCACTGAGAACAATTATTCCACGTCTTGAAGTAACCCCACTTGATGTACGCTACTTCCTCACCTCTCAGTCTTCTCCAGAAGAACAGCCAAACACTTTTTCTTTCCTCACTGGTCATGTTTATCAAATTTACACTCTCCTCATCTTAACCCACACATACACAGGGGCTCTGTATATATTTAAAACAAAGCACTGCCATCTTTGGATGAGAAAGTTGGAAAAGCAGTGCTCCAAAGGGAATTACACCTGCTCTACAGGCTGTAATCACACCTAGAAATTTTTAAAAAACGCAGAAATGGGAGCAGGGAGCTTCTCACACAGTGTGTCTTTGTTATACTTAGTAGCTTGGGTTTTTTAACTTCCAAACGGAAGCGCTCAGAGCAGATAAAACTGGCTGCCACCTGCACAGAAAGGGACCTTCAACTTCAGTATGGCCTGAGAGACTTCTTTTAATTAAAGATGCATTGAATTTCAGAGCTCAAACTTGAGTTGCTTTTTAGGGTTGCATTATTTCTAAGTGAGTATCTGATTTAAGTGGGCATCACTTACTTTTTCTAAGCAGCTTTTGATTCTGCTGTTCTAGACAGGCATTAGTGCCCTACAGACCTGGCATGCTTAAAAGTCCTCTTATGAACAAGCATAAGCTATACTGCTTTACAAGGAACTGCTAATGCTTACAAACACTGAATACAAGCATCAAGTGAGGATAAATCTTGTTTTACAGTACTCACTTCCAATCACGAGATATAAAATACTGGAGCTCCAGGAGCCTATGCTCACAGTCCTCTACCATCTTCTCGGTATACAAGTGCTCCATCAGGCAAGACAGAATCCTGCAAACAGAAGAAAAAAGTTAGGCAACAGACTGTTATAATCACGCTGAGCTTCCTTGTAACAGTTGGTGTTGCCAAATCAGTCTTTCCAATGAACCATAGATAAGACATTCAAACACAGTGAAGATCTTTCTCTTCCTTCAAAAAGATTACATCTAAACCAACTGTCTACCACATTTGTACCCTCTTAAATTCCATTGTTTTAGTTATCTCAGCAAGTCTGACATACGACAAAATCATAAGAAATATTTTACATAAAATCCAGCTCAGGAGACAACATGCATCAGACTTGAAGATAAAGGAGACATTTCTCTCTGCAGTATGGGTTTGCTTAACCGGCCTTTCAAGGCTTGTTACTTTTCTTTGTGATATTGCTAAAGACTTATGTAGTAAGAGAAATGAGCACATCAAGTGTTGCAAATTTAATCTAAGCACCTGAGACAACTACATCCTTCACCAGTGCTAAACCAGCCCTGTTATAAAAATACTAGCCTGCTTATACGGCCAGAAGGAAGACAGAGCTCGGTTCACACCTCCAACCCTGTATGAATTGCTAGTTTGGACATTTCTGGATAGGTTTTAGTGGTAACTGAAAGCCACCTACATCGGGTCTCCAGAGCGAATGTGCTTGCAGGCGGTCTGTATCACCGATTCACAGGCCTCATTCAACGCTCGGTCAATGCGGTAATCTGCACCGGGGTCGGTTTCTTGAATCAGTGTTTGAAGCTGCAAGAAATTGTGGAAAACAAATTATAATAATCAAAATGAGAGCACTTACAACTTCTCAGCCTGGCAATTCTATGCCAATAACAACACTACCAGGTAAGACCTCTGCTCTACAGTTGCTTTTTCCAAGCGCTTGTGCTGCCAACTCAATTACCAGACATGGGAGTCCAGTGCTGCTGAACCCTAATTATCCTTATGAAGCAGCCCAGGAACATTGGAGGAGACTGGTCACACACTGAAGGTCAACTGTATTCCTGGACCACTTATATACCAATTTACAAAATGGAACTGGTAAAATCTGAATATTGTATTTTTGATCCATCCTCATCCCATAAGGCTGATGATACCAAACATGCAAATTTGTCACACTTCCATGAAGACTACCCACTGCTCTAAACTGAAACCCAAATCAATGTTTAAAGGCCAGTTGCCTAACTACAAACAAACCTTAAAAACGTTTTTGAATTGCCTGGAGAGGACACAGAAGTTTCACTGAAATACAGGATAAAATGTCCCATTCTGCTGGCCCACAAAATCTCATTTCCTCAGGTATGCCTGCTCAAGCTTTTGGAAGCCAGGGTAACCACAATTTGGTCTATATTAAAGAGTTTTTAATATATAAAAAGATAAAACTACATAATTATTAAACACTACTATAAAATTTTATATAATATCATATCCTATATATACACATATATAACAAAAGCAGGGCATCGATTTTTATCTACTTAAGAGAAGCCATGGTATAAGAGAAAGATGAAAACAAAAACTTTCCAAAGATTCAGAGACCAGGTGTGCTAACTTGAAGCTGTGATGTCCCTGCACTCCTTTTGTGACTTCGAAATACTTTCAACTGTCATAGGTAAATACAGTATGAACAGTTTCAGCAAGTCCTTCCTTCTTGTGAAACAGTTATTCTGATTAAAGCTTCAGAAAAATAACTGTCTCTTACCAATAAGGAAACATAATTTAGCATCCACAGCACTAAGTTTCAAAATGAGATCCAGGCACAGCCCATGGCATCTGAACTCGAATTCAGGAGGCTGGGCCGGGGGAAAGGAATTTGGGCAAATCTCAAAATCTCACTTAATCTATAGTTTTGGGGAGAAGGGTAGCCTTCTGGGCCATTACTCAGCCCAGGATCCCCACGCCCCACCTCATTTCCCACCAAGCACTGAATTCCCAAAGCCTGAACAGACAGACATAGGGCAGAGACTGCTATCATTCCACAGGCAAACATTTAGCTGGCAAATTTGGAGCAAAAAGAGAGCTTGCTTAGAAGGCAACTGCACACCGACATCAAATGGTCTACACTGTTAACATCTTGACACTTACTTAATGATTTTTGTCACTGGCGCCCAGCCCAACTAAATCAAAAGCACAGTTACAAATTTTATCCTCCACCTTTCAAAGTCTGCACCATCCAGGAAACTTCCAGGGGCAAAGCCCTAACATCACCAAACACAGCGAAGGAAAAAAAAAAAGCATCAGAGAACTGGAGAAGGCACAAGCTAGCGCTATTTATCCAATAGGAAACTTGTCATCAAGAGGACAGACCACAGACTGCGCGGGAGGAACACAGGATTTCCTGCAACTCGCTCTTGGCCAAAGTTAATTAGGCCCAGCCTCAGTTTCTAAGGGATGCAGGCAGCTCAGAAGGGTGCTGCCTAGCAGGCACAAACGGTTGAATCAAAAATTCTTGGGATATTTTCACTCAAAAATAATAAGAAGAAAAGAAACATTTTATACGACTCAGGCAGTGGTCAAACAGAAGCCAATACAGGATCCAGTTCGTAGTAGGGAGCTGCACCTTAATCAGCAGGAGAAGAGAGAAGTGATAAGTCCTTTACAAACTTCGTAAGAGTCAATGCAAGGAGGAGAAGGATATGGTCGTTCCGGGGGCACGCACACACACACGCACAGCCTGCACGGACGGGTAATACTCTGGACGTAAAGTGCTGGGCTCACTTCGTGTCAGATGTTTACATACAAAAAGGGATCAAGTACGATTACTGGAATTACTCCCTCAAGGACAAATGGGTGAATAAAACCTCAAACCTGACACTTTCTTACACACACAGATTAAATAAACTGGCCAGAGTGTTAAGAGGCAGGATTCTTCCCCAGGTCTCAGTTTAAGTGGTATTTGTGTTGCTATCAAGTGGAAGAGGCCAAAGCGCGGTGGCTACGACAGCTCGGAAGCACCCGATTGCCTCCCAGTCTCTCTGCCCTGGTTTGGGCGCTACTGCAGGATTCCCAGTCCCGATTCTCAACCACGTGCAAGACGTGCAGCAGCGAGCCAGCTGCCCTGACTGCAGGGGCAAGGGAATAATTTGGCACTGGTAATGAAAGTGAAGGTTTTATAGGATTTTCTTCCCTCCCACAACAAACCCTTGCAGCTGAAAAGCAGCTGGATAACCTTTATAATCCTCTGAACTTTTATCCTGAAGTGGAACTAAATTAACAATTAACTGTCGATTTATTAGCTGTATTAGAAATTGAACGCAGAAATATCTGCCCTTTTAGCAAGGATTATAGTTTTACCTGCTGAAGGGACTGAACAGAAAAAACAAAAGATGAGACCAGAGCAACATAAAAATCACGTATTTGAGAAACAGTTTCCCAGCAGCTCTAGTACAAAATATTGCTTCCACTGAGCAACACCGCAGGTGCCAGACACTGCCTGTACAGCTGTAGATCTTTTAAGGGCTGATGCTCACAATCAAGGAACACGTATATCTGCTGTCTGATGACCTACAGCATCACAGACCCACCCTCCCTACGCGCAGGATCTCCACCTTTGAAGAATAACATAACAATGATATTTGCAGAAGACCATTTAATGACTGGAACATATCCAAGCTGTATATGCTTCCCCAAAGCAAAGAGCTTGTTTTACATCGGAAGACGTGCTCCTGAAGCAGTATCTCATTCCGATGACTTTTTCTTTTTTCTTAATAAAATGCATGCCCCTATAGAAGTACATCAATAGTATAAATAATAGCAGCCCTATCCTTTGCTTCAGAACAGGCAGAGCTCTCTCCAAGACGGCAAAGCCAAACCGCAAACAGCCCTTAAGAGGGCACACTGCTAGAGCGTGCCTGTGATATGCTGGGGTAGGGAAGGTACTTAAGCCTAGTTAGGCAAGATAAGGCTGACCAAACACCTAGGAGTTTTTTTGAACTTAGGCTGAGCCATTTACGTTACACAGAAAGCCATCGTTCCTCTACCATTTACAGAACCTGGGCATTTTGGCAAATTCACTGATCAAAACCGAGACAAAAAACCACACAGGTCTTAAGACGTTTGGCTCTAGGCATGCCTCTGGCACAACAGCACGGTTAACCACGAGCGCAGACTCTCATATGCAAGATCATTCTGGTTGAGGTGTCTCACAAGAAATGAAACCCCTTCGATCAAGAAATCGGGGTTTGAGAATGCATTTCGTTGACAGTTTTAAATACAACAAATCACTCATATTCCTCCTGCAGGAAAGGGTATGAGCAGATGCTCCTGCAGGAAAATAAAATCACGGAGGTTCTTAGGTTATGTTTTGTTGGTTTGGGATTCTTGTGTTGTTTTTGGCAGATGGACAGACAACTTCTTTTCATAAGGCAAGCAGAATCAGAGCAAACCTTGACAGACAGGACAGTAAGTAAAAACAGATCCAAATTAGATGTTTCCCATTCCAATTTCCTCAAGCAAACTGTCTAGGCAAGCATGTCTGAAGATCTACAGGACTAGTCCTACTGCTTTGAGCTAGCCAAGAAATTGAAGTGCTGTATTAGCGTTACCTACTGATGCTACTAAAAGCACAGGGACCCAAGTTTTTGACTCCATATTGAAAAGAAAATATCTGGAGACAGGCCCAAAGCAACTGTGTTGTTTTCCTCTGTTTCCACAGGTGATTAGGTAGAGATGCCACAGACCAGTAGTTCCACCATCAACAGCCACATCAAAGTTCAATCTGAGAGCATCAGCACCATGTTCCCGAACTAAGAATTGCCCAAGAACATCACAAAGCAAGGACCAACATCAGTCAGCTTTGGTCCAGCTGGACTTGGGCTGAAGCCACGTGGACAAAGCAGTAGCCAGAAAGCAAGCAAGCAGGGGAGGGCTGAAGAAGCCATCCTATCTGCAGATGAGGAGCCATTGGAGGTACAAAGTGATAGGACATCTCACCAACATTACACTGCAGACAAAAAAACCTCCAAAACAAAACAGTCCATGCTCTTTGATGCAGTCTGCTTACTAGTTTTTGGAAACCCCAACACAGGTCAATCTTTCCCCCATGAATGAATTTACCAAAGCAGCACTTCTGAGACTACCCACATGTCTCAAAGACTGAACTATACTGACACATGGCAACAAAGAAGCTGAGAAATCAGCTTCAGAAAAGCATCAGTGGCTCAGCAGAAGCATACGTCAAAGGTGCTCTCTAGGTATCCAAAAAGAAATGAAGTAGCTCCAGCTACTATGAAGGGATAGACCTCTAACTTGCCTTCTTCACGGCCTGTCATATGGGCCAATCTCATAGGACAGGCAAGTTTGAGTCTCTTGCACAAGCTGCACAGTATCTGGAAGAGTTTCAGGCAATATTCTCTTCCTTATAAAGATAATTTACCTACCATAAAAGGTAAAAGCAAGAAGCTCATTCTAACCCAATAAATCAAAACAGAACAAAACCAGTGACAGCTGAGACAACCATTACCATTCACATATAAAAATATAAACAATAAATTATTTAGTACCTCAGAAGTGTAGGCAGCTACATAATAGCACTGTGCCAGTCCTCAGGAACCCAAAGTATTGGAATGTTTATCCTATTCTTGCAATCATCTGTTTCCTCTTGCCCATAAAAATATGGACAAACTAATCATGTTTTATAAAATCAACACTTAATTTGTTCCTGCGGTCGTTTGCACAGAGAACATAACACAGGTCATTCAACTTGAAGGGGAGTCATGGAGAAGCCCTGCTGTTCCATCAACTTACTGAATAAAAATAAAGCAGAAGCTTAAGTATAAGAGAACTGAAAAAAACCCCTAGAGATTTCTTTTTCCCCAAAAGTCTGAAATCTCGTACCATTTTCGGGGTCCCCTGCCTTGCCTTATGACTTGTTCTGAACACGCACTTCATGATCTGGAAGTTATTGCCAAGATGAACTGATCTTCCGACAATTTGCAAATAATCAAGTTCTGAAGCAGCAAGTTCAATTTTGTATTTAAACACAAACAAGTATTCAGTTTTTCACACTAATGTTGCAAAGCATAAGTCATGCACTACAGCTTACCGCAGAAATGACTCAACTGTACAGCTGCTGCACCAATACACCTGGTATTTATGCAGAAATAAGCTTCATCCTGTCCCTTACAAACATTTAACAGATATTCCTTTATCTTTGATAACATACACAGACTGGCAACATTTTGGGCTTAGGCTTTAAGCTACATTTACACAGAAAATGGACTACAGTGGTTCCGTATATTGCAGGAGTGAAGAGCGTACATCCCCCCAAATTCCTACATCAGCACTAACACTCCCTAGCCATTTTTAGCATTGATGTCACTTTTCCAGGCTCATGGGTCATTAAGAGCAGGTATTAAGTACAAAAATGTAATATTACATTAAAAAGCACTAATGAGTTTGAACAAATATTAAACAATTGTTTTCAATTTAAAGAGATTACGAACAGGATGCATCTGGGTCAAAATGGGAGTTTAAAAAAGGCAAAAGGATCATCCCATTTTAAAGAGGTATTTTGGAGAAGAACGACATTTCTTTCAGTGGCTGCAACTACAATGACGTGCAGCAGTACATTGTACCCACCGGTCCCTGAAGTTCCATTTCCATCGTTTAAGCTGAATGAAATAGCAAAAATAAAACTGAGTGGAAAGGTGCTTTGAGAAGGTTTAGTGCATTTCCAAGGACAGGGCATAGGGGGAAAAGGGAAGGAGAAGGAGTGTTTTAACACTTATAAAAAAGCAAGTTTCCCTACATCTTGCACCCAGGAGAGAATTCCATGGCTTTAAAGCTGCTGAAGAACTACTGGAGATCCAGCACAAAATCCAGAGCAAAACAATCCAAAATGTATTTTTCGAAGGAAAAAAAAAACCATTACTAATGTGCTGCTAGATACCAAGTTACACTTCATACCATGACAATTACACAACTGCCTCCAGCATTCACTGGTACCCAGCAGAGCCAGACTGCCTTCAGAGGAATCTCCATCGCAAGGCAAAATGTTAACAGACAAATCGGTGCTTCTACCAACTGAGCAACCTAGAAGCGAAGTGATAGAAAAGCATCTTACTGCCTGCTGACAATTCAGCCCGACGTTTCCCTTTTCGCCCCGTACTACTTTCATCAGGCAATGCAGGGTGCGACCTTTCCGATGCAGGCCTGAGCAGTGGTGTTCGATCTCCCCTCGGCAGCTCAGGATGATTTCTGGGCTCAGCGAGAAGTCTTCCATTAGCATGCGCCGGTAATCCAACATTTCACCCTGGCACTCGCTGCTCACTTGTCGACCTGAGCCAAGAGAAGACAACGCGATTTAGTATTAATGCTTAGCAGAGCCCTTCTTGACCTATGCTACCATCATGTTGGAAGAACAGGGACGATGTCCACACTCTGGACAACACCGGATTGCAACAAATGTGCTAGAGCAGACGTACTGGGGATTAAATCACTTGTTATGGTAGCTCCCAGCATTTAATTGAACCTGTAGAATAGCCAGTCTATGGATTCAATACATGGATTTGAAAAAAGGGATTCCTGAAAGATCAGGAGAATCTTATTTTGGATTTCACATTACAGGAGGTGCTTCTGAAGAAGAGCTGAAAACGCCCAGTGGATCTGCAGTTCTGTGGTACAGGTCAGCTCTTCCCTATATGCTCAAGGGCTCGTTTTTCCACTGTAGGAACAGAAGTCACCTCTGGTAATTTACCAGCTTGATATGTAATTAGGGAAGGAATTTGTCCAGACAGCAGGTTAAGCATTTTCTGAGGAAAAGGTTTGCTAGAGCAATAGCACATACTTGCTCAGGAAGCCAAAACATGGATTAGAATATGACACCAAGAGTGTATACGGAGTGTCTAACAAACCACTGCAGTTGCACAGAAATTTGACTTTAATCAATTCCTAGTTCTGCTATAAGCTTTCCTACAGTCCCCATGTAGACAGTTTGTTGGTTTTTTTAATCAAAAAGAACATGTCTTTTTTGCTATGCCCTCCCCTAGCCCCCATCACAACCTATTCATACAGGTACAACGTCCCACACAACGGAGGTCTTGTACCCCCACAGGGGCTCCCAGGCATTGCAATAACAGACACGTGGAGGTGTGTGGAATAATTAGTGTTCCTCCTGGGCTATGCTTCCTGTACGAGCCACACACTGCAGAACCTGTCCACCGTGAAAATGGAAGTTAATAACTGAACAGCAGTTTCCTGCATGTAATTCAGGAAAGCACCTGCCTTACTGCAGGGAGAAGGAAAAAAACCCACAACTTTTCCACAAACAGCACACATCATTTCCACATCAATCAGAAGCAATGAGTTATTCAAACTCACAAATGCACAGATTGCTTACGGTGTTACGGCAGCCTTTCCCTCCCGTGCCAGGGCCATGGCAGCATGCAGCCCTGCTGCTGAATCAGAAACCACCCCGCTGCATGCCAAGGGGGAAAACAAACAACTCTCCAGTGCAGCTCTAGAGGATATAATGTTTTACATGTCATGGCAACTTCACAGAGAACCATTAGCATGGTCCTGCCGTATAGAGCCCTCTAATGCCTTTGGGACAGCTGCTGGTGTTAGGACATCTCCAGCTTACGCTAACTTAAATGAACAAAAAGAATATTCTCACACTTATCTTCCTTCTATATAGGAAAAACTAGAGTTAGAGAAATTAAGGCATATATCCACGCTACTGAACTGCAGGGAAAGAACATTACTTACAAAAGTCAGAGGACTGAGTATCCCGGCTTTCCCTGAGTGATGATAAACAGGTTCTCTATTCTGTGTTTTAACCTAGTAACATATTTAATGCTTACTACATAAAGGAGGAAAAAAGCTGCTTGAATTCACAGTGAATAGAAGGCTTTGCAATTACACACCGTCAGTCCAAGTAGGATTTGCTATTTTGCATTTTAAACTTCTTGCCTACACAATAGGAGTCAGCGTCAGAGGTTTACTCAGCTATTCTGATCTTCAAAACAGCAGTGATGAAAGCATTGTGATGAGGAAACTTGCCTCTGAACCCAAATTTGGAAAAGGGTACTTGGAGAAGGGGACTGTAAATACATATTGAAGCTGAAGGTCCAAGAGAAACATTTAAAATCAAGGTCCCAGCAAGTCACACATCTCTTGATTGAACTGCGCTTACCTCTGTGCACAGCAGACTCTAAGCACATCAACAGATAGGAAAGCCTGGCTTCCCGAGACCGGGGAAGGTTCTCCACATTACAGCGGTACTTCTTCAGGTCACTTTTACAGGACTTTGCCAGCGAGTAACTGACTTTGTAGTCTTGGGCGATCAGCTTCTGGCGAGTCGTCAGCGCATCACGGCACTGCAGGAGACACATTGGGATGGCTGAATGAGCTTCTGCACGCTGGTGGCAGAGAGCTAGACCTGCTGCTGTTAAGTTTTCAAGTTGTGCTTCAAAAGACGACTGATGCTTTAAAATTCAGGCATTTAAGCTGGACTGCAGTTAAATTTCATTTGTCTCATAGAAACCACACAGTTAACAATGCACATCGAGGTCAACAGATCAAGGGTTTTAAAGGCAGCAACTCTCCGCAGAGCACTTCTTAAAACTGCACATTCATCCAGCTTTTTGTGAAGAGCTATGGCTGAGAGCATGACTCATTCTTGGTAACTAGGATCCGTTGCTGACATTTATCCCAGCTGTGGAACACACTCACCCCATGCCCTCAAGAAACAACTTTTTCCAGTCGCATTTACAAAATAAGTGTGTTCTTTGGATTTGTTCTGCAACGTGCCGAACAGATGACTGCAGATAAAGCAGTCTAACCATGGGAATTTCTAGCCATTTTCCACAACTGGCGAGGCTCACGAGGATGCACTGTGGCCAAACCCGAACACAGCAGCTGCAAGAACAATCCTCTAAATCTCATCCAAAAAAGGGCCTGTAAAAACACTGCTACGCTTTGTAGCTTTTGGTTTAAATTATATGAAAATTAAATCCGAGGGCGGCAGATAATTCAGAATAGCTCAGGCAAATTTGTCCATTCTCGGCCTATTTGAAAGGAAGGAAAACTGCATGTGTAGGGTGGGGAGAACAGGGAGCAATCTCGGCACAAGGAACAGAGAAGCCCTATAGCCCTCTCCCCTTCCTTACATCATGTTTTTGACTTTTCTCCCCCTCCTTCCCATACCCACTCCAGGACCTGGAAAGCCCTACTCCAAGATATTCCCACCCCCTCCTTCACGCTCCCATCTCTGTGCCATGACTGGGACCTTGGAACTGGACAGACTTAAAGCTCTGGACAGAGGGAATACAGGCTCACAGGTACCTTATCCCCCAGAGCCGAGGAAGGTCGGGTACAGCCAGGGAGCCCAGCCTGGCGAGCAGTTTTGGATTACACAAAGCAAGCCACCCACTAGGCAGCTATCGTTGGCTACATGTGTATGCAGCAGCCGATGCCATCAGCAAGGAGGGACTTTTTACTGGGTAACAGCTTCCACAAAACTAGTGACTTTGCAGATGGTCCAACCTCGGCAGCTGCAAGAGTGAGAACTAGATTTTGTGTTCCTCCTGCTCTGCAAACCGCACCCTCAGAGCATCTGCCCCTCTCTCCCTACCAAGTCATCTGCTACAGCTTTGTCTAACCTCTCAACACCTTACATTCGTATCTTAGACGGTCATGGAAAAGACCCCTCAAAAACCACCACCGTCCCTGTACAACCAAAAACAGGTTAAGTAAAAAATAGCAGTCCATTTCAGTAATGCGCTTGTACAAAATGAAGCTTTGTTCCAAGCCCTCAGGGATCACTCTCTCAGTTTTGAGTTTGTCAACTGGAACCAAGCTTTCAGAGCGCCAACGCATTTAAAGAAAAGGAGATGAGTCTGATCCCTCCAGGCCTCTGAATCGGGCTCCTTCAGCGGAGCTTCTCCGAGGAGGGCTTTACAGATACCCATCTTTGTATCCTTCCAGACAGATGATATTCCATATAATCCCAAACATTACGATGCTGCTTCCGAAATCACTGAAGGTGTTGCTGCCTTTCCAAATCACCTACACCAATACAAACTCTTTTCAGAACTGGCTTTCCAGAACAACTTTTTTGTTGTTGTTGAAAACCACATCTTCAGGAAAAACATAAGGAAAACTTCAGTAACTGAACTGTGCATCTTTCGCACAGAATTTGCTGCTTCGCAGTCAGACATTCATAGCCTTGAAAACAAAAGGGAAACACACACAGCTTCCTGTGCTGAGGCATTTGGGCATTTTGTTTCTAATCTGTACGTTATAACACCGTTTATTCAAGGCTTACCCCAGCATGATGTGACTTCTACTTTAAACACTCAATCACAGTGCTACCCCTTGAGCTCCATGTCTACCTTCCCAAATTACCCACCCAAAAGCTTTGATTTATTTAAATCCTTAACTTTAAAGGCTGTAACTTGAGTACAATTAATTCAAGCCATCAGCACGTAGCTGGAAACACAAACATATCAAAGAAAAAGCATCTGTTAAAGCAGTCGGTTTTCTGACCATGTAGATGATGGATTTTCCTCAACACTGGAAAAGAATAATGTAGCCTGGGCTGACGAATGATCCGATGATTTCTGCATTAAGGATTTGTTTCACTAAGACAGATACCTACCTTCTCGCTCATTGATTCTTCAAACTTGTGATTAAAGAGGCACTTGTAGACTCGGCCTTCCCCAGCCTGAGTCTGTGAAACAGAACAATAACATTTACCATTAAAGATAAGACTTGTAATGCTTAACAAGCAAGCTAAACTACGCCTAAAGAAATTTTTTTAAACTAGAAATATATTAAAATTAGTATTTCAAATGACAGTGATAGCTTCTATACTACAAAAATATTTTAAATTTTACTGCATTAAAAAAAAATCTGGTTGTGTTCATCACCCTTTTAGTGAGAAGACGCTCAGCTGATACAAGCTAACTCAGACTGAAGGACGCAGCTTTCCAGCTCATCGCTCCAAGGATAAGGAGGGCTGCGAGTAGAGTCAGACCAGGCTTACCTTGTGCAACAACTTACCACTGCAGAAGGGAGCAGTCACTTGCTTAACAGTAACACAAAACAGGCTGACAACTACAGGAGTTACGAGGGTCTTTCTCCCCACTGGTGATATTAGCCTATTTTCCCTTTATACGATACACTAGAACTATTTCAATAATGAGCGCACAACCTGGCATTATGTTTGCAACCCACATTTTCTTTCCATTCTGCTCCCTGAAAGTGAAAATATATCCATTTTTCTTTGTTTGTCAGTCTCCCATTTCTTACTTCTTTTCATTGTAAATGTTTTTCTGGGCTTTAAAAGAAGATGACATTCCAAGGGGGCCTTTGCAATCATGATAAAATAGATAGCTATTCTCCTTAAGCTGCAGCTTAACGTCAATTTTGCTCTTCAGGTAGACCCCTTTGCTGCCTCCTCCCCATTCGAGTCATTCCACTCCCTGTCACACCAGCTCTGATGCCCATTAAACCATTTATGCCAATTCAGTTCATTAACCCCCTGGAAATAATGCTTGTTTGTTGGGTGAGTGAATTTAATACCAGATTTATTGCAAAATGACAGCTACAAGGTGTCTGTTTTCAGTATTACATGATCTCGCGCAGGCTCCACTCTACCGTTCCATTCCTTCTTCCAATGGGGTTTTGTTTTTTTAATGGATTACTATAGAAGAGAAGGCAAGAGGAAACGACTCACGTTTTCACAAAATCGTTCTCTATCATCTCGGCATGCAAAGTAGAGATGCCGGTCCAAGTGGAAGTCATCCGAAGAGAGTTCAGCTACACGAAGAATTGCTTTCTTACACTGATCAGAAACCTTAATTCGAGGATCAGTCTCCTCCGCCTCTTTTACCAGGCCTTTCTCCAGGCATGCCACCACTTCTCCTTGTGAGTGGGCATCCTATATGAGAAGAACAAGACAACATCTGTAACCAAGCACTTACATGATCAAGTGATATGTGATTCTGGATAAGCACCACATAAATTAAACAACAAACAAACTCTCTGCAGTTACTTCCAAAAGTTCAGCCTAAACTGCATTTACATTCAGAGGAGGCAACAATTAATATCTGTACTATCCACACACTTTATACATCACCATCCTGCTGATGGTCACCATGAAATCCCCCCTCCAGTGCTCTGGGTTTGTTTTAATGTGTCTTAATGAGATTATCACTATTTAGTCACACTGCTCAGAGCAGTTTACCAAAACGGCCACATTATCTTTAATCTGACATAGCTCTCTTCGCACCATGGCAACAGCATCACATTAAGAACATACTTGGGGGAGAGAAAAATCATAGTTCCTCCATGCTGAGACAAGCCTTCAGTTTGGGTGGTGATAATTAGTGATGCTAAAAAGGACACAAAGAAGCTCTGACCAACGAAGGCTTCTCAATCCTAATTCCTCCATTAAGAGAATAAAAAAAAATTCAGAGCATTCAAGAGTAGATGAAGTCTCAGACAAAGCAGTTCTGGCCCAATAATGTACACCACGTCCACTGTTCTGCAAGCCTGAAGGCAACTTTGGGCTATGACCAGCGGCTGCCAATAAACGTAGAGAGCCTGTGCTTTGTATGAAAGCCCGGAAGAGGCAGGGCAAAGCTGATAAAAGCTCCATTTAAGTTCCCTACATCCTTTTTACGTGTTTAGATAGGGAACCGTACCCCCTCTATACCTCTGTAGAAGGTCTGATTCCTCTAATAAACAAGAACTCTTCTGGAACAGATCTCTCAAGGCTTCTGCAAGTTTTTCCTGTGAAGACCACCTTAATTTATGCTGCTCTGCTGTGAGAGGATATTGCTACTAAACTTATATCAGGCTATCTGGAGTATACAACAAGGCATGCATATTTGCATACATCTCGGCACTGGTGAGGCCGCACCTCGAATACTATGTTCAGTTTTGGGCCCCTCACTACAAGAAGGACATGGAGGTGCTGGAGCGTGTCCAGAGGAGGGCAACGAAGCTGGTGAAGGGCCTGGAGCACAGTCTGATGAGGAGTGGCTGAGGGAACTGGGGTTGTTCAGCCTGGAGAAGAGGAGGCTGAGGGGAGACCTCATCGCGCTCTACAACCACCTGACAGGAGGTTGTAGCGAGGTGGGGGTTGGTCTCTTCTCCCAAGTAACAGCGATAGGACAAGAGGAAATGGCCTCAAGTTGCGCCAAGGGAGGTTTAGATTGAACATTAGGAAAAATTTCTTTACTGAAAGAGTGGTCAGGCCTTGGAACAGGCTGCCCAGGGAAGTGGTGGAGTCACCATCCCTGGAGGTATTTAAAAGACGTGTAGATGAGGCCCTTAGGGACATGGTGTAGTGGGCATGGTGGTGTTGGGTTGACGGTTGGACACGATGATCTTAGAGGTCTTTTCCAACCTGTATGATTCTATGATTCTATCTGAATCACTCAGCTTGGCGTTTGCAGTAATCATTTAGGAGCTATCCCTTCCGCTCGCTCTGTCAAGTAGATTCACCCATTGCTGTTGCAGCAGCATGACTAAGAGAGCAGTCTCCATAAAACATGACCATGACTATTCAAAGCCATACAACTCTTCCAAATCTTTTTGGTCTGACATGTCTCCTCAGGCAGGCAGCCTTTGATTCCTGTTTTAACTCTGCTACACTTGGAGCACAAGCAGAATTGGCCAGTTACAAAGTTGTAAGCACAATCCAGAAGTATAATCAGTTTAAAAGAGCTATAAGTAGTTTTCCCTCTTAAAAAAAAAAAGGCAAAAAACCCAAAACCCACACACCCCAAAACTCCTTATTTTGGTTTACCCTTTTCTTTGAGTGGGAACTGGCCAACTCCACATGCTGGCCAGATACCAGCATCTTTGAAGAAATATAATTATATATCAACAGTCCCTTTGGGATTGAACCCAAAAGGGATCTGAGGAATACTAGTTAATAGTACGTTCACCACATTACTTAAAATTGCCATTTATCCATAACCACGCCAAACACAAACACCGTTCCGCAAATCCTTG